>NC_140927.1:31565601-31620601 GCF_045865225.1 Trachurus japonicus | reverse complement strand
ATTCTTTCTAGAATTTTTAAACTTTTTTTGAAGAATTTTACCACTTTTTTCTAGAATTGTTTTTGAGAAATTTTACTACTTTTTTCTAGAATTATTTTTGAGAAATTTTACTACTTTTTTCTAGAATTGTTTTTGAGAAATTTTACTACTTTTTTCTAGAATTGTTTTTGAGAAATTTTACTAATTTTTTTCTAGAATTTTTTTTACCTTTTTTTAACCACTTTTTTCTAGAATTTAACTTTTTTTGAGAGATTTTACTACATTTTTCTAGAATTTTTTTAACTTTTTTTTTTTTAATTTTACCACTTTTTTCTAGAATTGTTTTTGAGAAATTTTACTACTTTTTTCTTGAATTTTTTTACTTTTTTTTTTTTATTTTACCACTTTTTTCTAGAATTGTTTTTGAGAAATTTTACAATTTTTTTGTAGAATTTTTTTTTTTTTTTTACCACTTTTTCTTTTTTTAAATGTTTTTGGAGAAATTGCACCACATTTTCCTAGAAATGTCCCTACAATATTTCCACAAATTCACACCACTGACCCTAATTTGAACGTACAATACATTCACTTAAAAACAACAAATATTTCTGCTGATTGCGTGATTGGATGAGAGGCAGCAGGAAGAGGAAGTGAGTAGATCTGATCTGAGAGCAGCTGAACTCCTGAACTTCCTCAAAGTGACAAAGTGACAAAGATGGAACGAGTCGTTGAAGAAGAAGTGACGACTGTTACACAAGTTGCGTTGGTTACGACGTGTTGATGTGTTGATAGTGTTACAGCAGGACAAACACCACAGTGAGTGTGTGTGTGTGATGGACAGATGTTGGACAGATGTTGGACAGATTGTCTCGTCTTCTCTGGCTGTGAAGCTGCTGTTTGTCCAGTGAGAGGAGCAGTTGTTGTTGTTGTTGATGTCTCTCCCTCTTTCCCTCTCTCCTCTCTCTTTCTTTCAATTCAATTTTCAATTTACCAAGCTTTATTCGTATGACTTTCAGTACAATATTGCCAAAGCGTTACAAAAATGGAATAATAACACATACAACATAAATATAGTACACAATACGACTAGGGGTGGGCAAAAATATCGATATGGCAATATATCGTGATACTTTATATCGCGATATACGCACTTCTGCTCCGCGAGGTGTCACTGTACTGCTACCTCAGACAGTGTGTTGTACATGCAAATATGTTGTTGTAGCTTGCACTTGTATAAAATGGCATGGATAATTTGAATTACATTGTTTTGACTCAGTTTGTCCCATGAATTATCACTGTCATCTGATGTACATACAACTCGGATTTTAAGATGCATAATGCCTTTTACATTTTTCAGTGAACTATGTAGAATATCGTAGAATATCGCAATATATCGCAAAATTTGGATATCGCAATATCATATCGTATCGTATCGTGACTCAAGTATCGTGATGCGTATCGTATCGTGAGGTCCTTGGCAATACCCACCCCTACAATACGACAGATATATAATAATAAAGATGATACTAACCAACAGTGTAGATATCATTTAGCAGGTAAAACTTTCTCTCTCTCCTCTCCTCTCTCTCTCTCTTTCTTTCCCTCTCCTCTCTCTCTCTCTTTCTCTCTCTCCTCTCCCTTTCTCTCTCTCTTTCTTTCCCTCTCCTCTCTCTCTCTTTCTCTCTCTCCTCTCCCTTTCTCTCTCTCTTTCTCTCTCTCTCCCTCTCCCTCCATCCCCCCCCCCTCTCTCAATTCAATTCAATTCAATTCAATTCAATCAGCTTTATTGGCATGAACAGTAATGTGTTGCCACACTGCAAAAAATCAAATATCTTAGCAAGAACATTTGTCTTATTTCTAGTCAAAACAAATCTCATTCTACTTAAAATAAGACTCATCACATTAAAAAGCAGTTTGTTTTTAGACACTTTTTACTTCTTTCAAGCTGATTTTCACTTGAAATAAGTAGAAAAATCTGACAGTGGATCAAGTTTTTCTTTCTTATTACAAGCACAAAGAACTTGCTTTCACTGGCAGATTTTTCTACTTATTTCAAGTGAAAATTAGTTTGAAACAAGTGAAAATGATCTAAAAACAAGTTAATTTTTAGGTGATGAGTCTTATTTTAAGTGGAAAGAGATTAGTTTTGACTAGAAATGAGACATTTTGACAAGAAATAAGACAAATATTCTTGGAAAGATTTTGAGTTTTTGCAGTGTAGAATTCATACTTAGTACAATACAATGCAATTTTATACAATTAGATATAAATCCTTGCATTAGTGATGTCATAGTGAGTCCCTCAGATACATACAGTATGTAGCTGCCAGAGGAGCTGCTGTCCCTTCACCTAGACTGACACTTTCTCTTCTTATTTTCTTCTCTATTTCCCTGAAATGAGAGTTTCTTATTGGAGAATACTTAGCATAGTCACAGTCACTCTCTCCCTCTCTCCTTCTCTCTCTCCTTCTCTCTCTCCTTCTCTTCCTTGTTTATGTCAAGGTTCAGGAATTTAAAGGAAATAGCTCCGGCCACCGGCCAGAGTGTCTGCTCACCACGTACACACACACACACACACACACACATGCACACACTTAGGAATGTGTGGAAAGCCACCGCTGTGTGTTCCTCTGTGGGTCGACACCATGTGTGTGTGTGTGTGTGTGTGTGTGTGTGTGTGTGTGTGCAGCTCTGAACACTCTGTGATGTGAGTGTGAGGCGTTAAAACTCAATCATTCCTTCATTTATTTGTCGTTTTATTCTTTATTCTTTCTTTTTTTCCACCTGGCTTCATATCCAGAGACTCTGACCTGGCAGCTCAGCTCTGTGTGTGTGTGTGTGTGTGTGTGTGTGTGTGTGTGTGTGTGTGTGTGTGTTTATGTGCATTGACCTTGTGCTGTACCTCTGACCTGTTCCAGTCCTCTGCACACTGCAAAAACTCAAAATCTTACCAAGAATATTTGACTTATTTCTAGTCTAAATGTCTGATTTGTCGTCAAAACAATCTCATTCTACTTAAAATAAGACTCATCACATTAAAAAGTAGCTTGTTTTTAGACACTTTTTACTTATTTCAAGCAGATTTCACTTATTTCAAGTGAAAATCTGCTTGAAAGAAGTAAAAAGTGTCTAAAAACAAGCTACTTTTTAACGTGTATGTTCTTATTTTTAGTATAATTAGATTTGTTTTTGACTAGAAATGACATTTTAACTAGAAATAAGACAAATATTCTTGGTAAGATTTTGAGTTTTTGCAGTGTGCAGATCTTCATCCTGCTCTCTCCCTGGATGTTGAAGCTCTGCTCACTTTCCCTCTGAGTCATTTCAGACTCTTTTCTCTGAATCTAAAACCACAAACAGTCACAACTCCATTGTTTCCCCCCCACATTCAAAAAAGAAAAAGAAAAAAAAATCCTTAGCAGAGGTGACAAAGTGCAAAGTTAGCAGCTGGACCGAGTAACCACGGTGACCACAATGAAGGGAAATCCAGCAGGGAGAAGTGAAGTTAACACTGGTGACTTCGAAGCCTCGGCCTCAACGTTCCTGTGTTGTGTTTGTCTGCACGACACTTGTTGTTTTTCTTGGTTTGTTTCGCTTCATATTGTTTCATATTTTTAGAGCAGGTGTGTGTGTGTGTGTGAGGGGGCGGAGCTCAGAGCTCAGAGCTTAGAGCGACCTCGTGCAGATTGCATGGCTGATGGCAGCGCAGTCTGCACGATATATCTGTCTGACCCTGCTCTCATGCACGCACACAGACACACACACTCACACACTGCAAAAACTCAAAATCTTACCAAGAATATTTGTCTTATTTCTAGTCAAAATGTCATTTCTAGTCAAAACTAATCTCATTATACTTAAAATATGTATATTTATACATATACATACATAGTTATACATAAAAAGTAGCTTGTTTTTAGACACTTTTTACTTCTTTCAAGCATATTTTCATTTGAAATAAGTAGAAAAATCTGACAGTGGAGCAAGTTTTTCTTTCTTATTACAAGCACAAAAAACTTGCTTTCACTGTCAGATTTTTCTACTTATTTCAAGTGAAAATTAGTTTGAAACAAGTGAAAATGATCTAAAAACAAGTTCATTTTTAGGTGATGAGTCTTATTTAAAGTGGAAAGAGATTAGTTTTGACTAGAAATGAGACATTTTGACAAGAAATAAGACAAATACTCTTGGAAAGATTCTGAGTTTTTGCAGTGCATGCACACACACACATGCAGACACACACACAGCGGTTGGTTGCAGGCTGTGACACATAAACCCAGCTCTCCTCTGCTGTCTCTTTTTGAAGTCGCTGCTCTGTATCTGTGCGGCGGTCGGTCGGTCACGGTCTGGTTGTCACCAAAAGTTTCAAACACCTGGCAGAGATTTGCCCCCTCTTCCTCCCCCCCCCCCCCCCCGGCCGGTGTAGTCAGAGCAGCGACTGAACACCTGAGGTGGATTCTGTCTCTGTGTGTGTCAGATATTTTTGAAGTACCTGCACGGTGGGATTATACATGCTGATAACTCCAGCTCAGCCCACCTGTCCTGTCATGTCTGCAGGTGTGTTTTGGAGGGAACACACACACACACACACACACACACGCACGCACACGCGCACGCACACAAATGTCGCTCCACATTTAACAACGCTGACCTCTATTTCAGTTTTTCTGCAGGTGTCCTTTCTGTTTTTACTCTTTCTCTCTCTACACGACCTTTAATATAGAACCTAGAGCTGCTCTATAATCACACATCGACCTTTATTCTGAAGGACCTTTAACGCAAACATCTACCTTTATTCTGAAGGAGCTTTAACACAAACATCTACCTTTATACTGTATGGAGCTTTAATACAAACATCTACCTTTATTTTGAAGGAGCTTTAACACAAACATCTACCTTTATACTGTATGGAGCTTTAATACAAACATCTACCTTTATTTTGAAGGAGCTTTAATGCAAACATCTACCTTTATTTTGAAGGAGCTTTAACACAAACATCTACCTTTATACTGTATGGAGCTTTAATACAAACATCTACCTTTATACTGTATGGAGCTTTAATAGAAACATCTTCATTTACTCTGTATGGAGTCTAAACTCTCTCTCTCTGTGTGTGTTTCCTCTCTCAGGCTGAAGGAGATCGACATGAGTGAGTACGACGCCGGGACGTACGAGCGTTTCTCCAGCGCCGTGCGGAGACAGGTTCAGTCTCTGAGGATCATCCTGGACAGTTTACAGGTCAGTTTCTCTCACACAAATACTGTACACTCTCTTTTTCCTCTTGAAGTAGAAACACTGAAGCTTTAAAGGGACAATGAGGAGTTTTGGAAAAGCGAAGTGTTTCCACACTACATTTATGAGCCTCCGCACCGTGAAATTCTTTGACCGGCGCAAGACAGACTCATGTTTTCATTCATCAAGAATTAAAGTCAGAGGTTGGAAGACGATCAAATACCGTCGTAGTTCCCACCATAAACGGAGATTTGGCGGCGTTATTCTCATGACTCGCCACGAAACCGAAAGTAAAGAAAGCTGGTCGGCTCGCCCAGCATTTCCACCACCACTAATAATAACAAAATAACGATAGAGACAAAACCATAGATTTATCTAAAATGGACCATTAACAAGTGGTAACGTAGATTCATCCACATTAAAGGGACGAGGAGTTTCTATTCGGTTATAAAAAAGTCTCATATTAATGTGGATGAATCTACGTTACCACTTGTTAATGGGTCCATTTTAGATGAATATATGGTTTTGTCTCTATGGTTATTTTGTTATTATTAGTGGTGGTGGAAATGCTGGGCGAGCCGACCAGCGTTTATTTACTTTCGGTTTCGTGGCGAGTCATGAGAATAACGCCGCCGAATCTCCGTTTATGGTGGGAACTACGACGGTATGTGATCGTCTTCCAACCTCTGACTTTAATTCTTGATGAATGAAAACATGAGTCTGTCTTGCACCGGTCAAAGAATTTCACGGTGCGGAGGCTCATAAATGTAGTGTGGAAACACTTTGCTTCCCAAAACTCCTTGTTGTCCCTTTAACGTGAGACTTTTTTATAACCAAATAGAAACTCCTCGTTGTCCCTTTAAAACTCGATCCAACTGAACCATCGTCGTCGTCGTCATTGTTGTTGTTTCCACTCGAACAAAAGTTCTGGGGTCATAAGTTTGCTCGGTGATGATAAGTTTCCTTCATACAGTACTACACGTGACGGTTTGGGCAGGAAGGAGGGGGGGGGGGGGGCGCTGTCCCTCCGGAGCCTCCTGATTGGCTGAGTGGATGAAAAGCCAGAGCGTTGGGAGCGTTGGGAGCGTTGGGAGCGACGGCTACAAATCCAGGATGTGATATTGTCTCCATTTCATTATTTTGGTTTCTACTTTCCTCCCTTTGTTTGAGCGTCTTAGGGGAAATGTGCATTCAAGATGGGGTTTGGTGTGTGTGTGTGCGTGCATGTGTGTGTGTATGTGTGTGCGTAGGTGTGTGTGTGTGTGTGTGTGTGTGTGTGTGTGATTAGAGGAGAATCGTGCAGCACGCTGCAGTGATTACAGAGCAGCCTCTCTAAGCCTCGCTCTATTATTCTCCTGTCCAGGTGTGAAGCTCTGTTTGTATATGCGCTCTGTGGTGTTTGTGTGTTAGTTGTGTTTGTGTGTTAGTTGTGTGTGTGTGTTTGTGTGTTTTCCATCCAGGTGTGTGCAGCTGTGCCAGCCTGCGCCTCCTTTGAACGTATTGTTTGTGTTTGTCCCGGGGGCCTCGGGCCTTTTTCCCCCTCTGTAAAGACCATGCAGATTATACCAATCCCAGCAGGCCTCGTGTTATTTCTATCATACCTGAGGAGTGATTTAAGACACGCACACACACAGACACACACACACACACACGCACAGACACACGCACAGACACACACAGACCATGTCATAGCTGGCACTGATTTCTGAGACCATGACGGTGACTTCATGTCAACTTTTCCTACTGATTAAAATATTCTGGAGCTGAACTCACACGTGTTTGTTTTGAGTGAGACTCCAGGTGAGACAATAAGCCGTTTATTTGGTCGAACTATATGAACGGGAGCATTTAAAGGTCCAGTGTGTAATAATTGTGAAGGTTTATTGGCAAAATCTGAAACTACTACCCATGAATATATTTAGTATAAGTGTATAATTGCTATAAAATAAAATGTGTGTTTTCGTAGCCTTATAATTATTCTTTAAGAACGCTGGATGTCACGGTTTTACCCCCGATTTTACACACTGGAGCTTTAAATATCTTTTTATTTCATTTTAAATCAGTTTTAACTTTTTTATTTAGTTGTCGTCTTGAGCGTTTTAACTGGTTTTATTTGTTTTAAATGTTTTATTTTACTGTCTAAAGTTTCTCTACGGTACAATAATAGTAGCCTGAACCTTATTCACATGAAGCTACCTGTGTGTGTGTTTATAAACATGTTAACGAGCTCCAGGTGGATTGTTTATAAACCTTAACGAGCTCTGGCCTCAGGCTCAGAGGTTACCACAGCAACTTGAGGCGGTTGCCAATGACGACAGGGGCCCCCCAGGCTGAGACAGACAGAAACGAGGAGAAAAAGAGCGATTTTCTGCCTCTGCACTGGTCGCACATTTAGGCTTACTGTGACAAAACGGTAGCTCCTATCAGAACAAAACACAGACCATCAGCACTGTAAGGACTTCCTGAACGATTTGGTACGATTTGGTGTTTCTACAGTAAATATTTTGCAGAAACGTGCGATTTTAAAACAGGGGTCCGTTCTGCTTCTCTCAGAAAATCGTTGTATTGGAGTCAATGAGGAGCAGAGACAGACGTGGCCGCACTTAGAGGCTGTTCATTCAAATTCTGTAAGTCTCTCTGATATTTTGAGCACATGGTGAGAGACAGAACAAGTTTGCGTACAAACTTGGAGAAAATCATGTGTGTAGAGTGTAAATTGTGTCCAAGAGGAGTGTGGAAAGAGAAAAAATCTGGAATTTTTTTAGGCTCTCTCCCACTCTGACCGATGATGTCACGCACTCTGACACGAACATTCCATGCAATACACACCCATTATAATCTCATAATTTCTCCAAAAATGGTCATGGTCATTGATCAGGGATTGATCAAAAACTATATTATATGAGTTTTGTAAATATAAAATGCAGCGTATAAAAATATCTGAGCTGGTGCATCTTGTGATGTCAAAAAATACTTTAAAAATTAGAGAAAAAAGTGGTAAAATATCGAGAAAAAGTTTTTCAATTCTAGAAAATGTGGGAAAATTAAAAAAAATAAATAAATAAAAATAAATAAATAAAAAGATTATTAAAAAAGTGGTGAAAATTTCTCAAAAATAAAATAATAATGTTTTTTTTTTTAATTCTAGAAAAAAGTGGTGAAAATTTCTCAAAAATGAAATCATAATGTACTTTTTTTAATTCTAGAAAAAAGTGGTAACATTTCTCAAAAAAAAAAAAGTTTTAAAAAATATTCTAGAAAAAGCTAAAAAAAAAAAAAAAAAAAGTTAAACATGTTACAGAAAAAACATTTGCACTCAACCTGACCTGGACACTGCTGTCAGAGTGGAGCAAGATGAAGGGGAGGGGAATCTGTTGAACCTGAATATTTATGATTCAGGAGCTGTCTGTTATTGGAATAGTAATATATAGTAATATTTATTTATTTATATATATATATATATTGTGTGTTTTGTATGTCTGATTCAGGCAAAGGCAAATTTGTTAATACACAACATTGTGACACACACACGTACACACAGGTCAGTAGCCATGTTTCCATCCAAAGTGATTCGAATTACTGGGAAATGCGCATTAAAAGAAATTCGAATCATGTGTGTTTCCATCTACGGACTTTGCACCCCCCCCCCCCCCCTCCCGGCCGGCCGGCCGGACGGTCTGATTTGAACACATTAGCGCGATTTAGCGCATATGTTTATTACCGTCATAACGCGACCCGTGTGTGTGTGTGTGTGTGGGAGAGAGAGAGAGAGAGAGAGAGAGAGAGAGAGAGAGAGAGAGAGAGAGAGAGAGAGAGAGAGAGTTGCGCCGCCCCATACTTTATTAATGATAAACGCTGGATTCGCTGGTTGATAAGTTTGGTTTTTACTGAGGAGGAACTATGAAGAACTGTGCAGTAGGCCTAATCACATATGAAGGTGTGTGGGGGCTTTTATTTTGCCGTGGCGATGCGCCACAATTAATTAATTGTTGTGTGACAGTGGAAACCCTGATGTTGTCTTGTGAGTGAACTGCAAACACGGGAGTAGACGGGGTGAAAGTGCGCTACGTCACACTTGATTCGCATACAGCTGTTTCCATCCCATTCGAATCAACCAAAACCCGGCCATAGCGAGCGTATTTCATTTTGTGCGAATCAGAGGATTTTAATGCGAATCACGGCGTTTCCATCATCATTTTCCAATGCGATACATCTCGATGCGCATCTAAACAGCTGATGGAAACGCACCTAGTGAGAAGTAAAAAGCACAAGACAGATTATATAACAGATGATGTCATCATTAACATGGTTGAATGGAGACAGAGGAGAACCGGTCCAGATCTCATCTCATCATCATTTTCTACTCTGTTGTTCCTCAGGTTGTGTACATCGTGTCCAGCAGCTCACTACACACACACACACACACACACACACACCCTCCTGTCGGCCAGCTCTTATCTGATCTGTGGTGTGAAGTCATGAGCTCTGTGTTGTGACGCTGCTGTGTGTTTCTTGTTCTTCGTCCTCTGGGAGCAAACTGACCACGGAGAAAGTGATGTTATACTTCCTCTGTAGGACACACACACACACACACACACACACACACACAGAGGCACACAACACACACACAGCTCACCCCTCCCTCATTTCTTTTGTTCAGAGGGTGGGTGTGCACGGGAGGAAAGGAGCTTATTGGGGTTGACAAATGTTTGAAACAGCAAATACAAAAGCCTGATTATTGGTTACAAGTTGTTATTGACTCAATTCAATTCAATTAACTTTATTAATCCCGAAGGAGGAAAATTTCATTACTGATTGAAATAGTGAATTAGCTCCTGTTTGATCAATATTAGCTGCTTAGATGAGGATTTCAACACTGTGCAGGAGCTTTTATTTGTCCAACACTGGTTTTGACAGCAACCGTGTGTTAATGAACCAAGTTTCTGCTTTTAATGAATTTGTTAATTAACGTCATTAACAGCGATTTGGCAAAGTGACATGTTGTTAACGAGGAAAGTTCCTGGTTAAACACAGTAATAATAATTTAAAAAATGATAATAATGTGTTTATTAACCTGCAAAAAAATATGTCATAAAACTGTGAAGACGTGTCGAGGTTCTGGTTAACAGGAGAGACTTGTCACACCGTAACGAACCAATCAGGACTCAGTGTTGTTTAGAAATCAGCTGTGAACAGCTGCACATTCACCACGCTATGAGATAATAACACAACGTTACCACACAGAGTTGTTTTAGAGGGAAATACAGAGACTGTTGATGAAAAACTGTCCCTGAAGGCAACGCGCATCAGCGGTTTTGCATTAATCTACCTCTAAAACACCTCCGTCTCATAGCGTGGTTATTGTGCAGCTCACAACTTGTCCACCAGAGCGTTGTGGAGTTGTTGGGTTGTGTATTTGATGAGTTTGATGAGGGAAACCAAGAAATCCCATAATGAGCCTCCGTAGCGTAGCTCTGAGCAGCTCACGGCTCTGCTCCGCTGTTCTAAAAATAGCTTGCACCGACAATTAAAGGTAACGAACCTACTGCTATTATGACTATAGGGATTATGGCAATGGGCCAATTTGCCAAAATGTTGAACTATCCCTTTAAACTTCATCTGTTGGTGCAGCTCAGAGTGTGTTGAGTTGAGTCCTGCATCAGGTCGGTTTGTTTTTTTATTTCCTCCGACAGCTCCACCAAAATGAACTCATCCTCCCAGGACGGACTCTGAGATGTTTGTTTATAACATAACTTGTTCTCAAACTGTGTGTGTGTGTGTGTGTGTGTGTGTGTGTGTGTGTGTGTGTGTGTGTGTGTGTGTGTGTGTGTGTGTGTGTGTGTGTGTGTGTGTGTGTGTGTGTGTGTGTGTGTGTGTGTGTGTGTGTGTGTGTGTGTGTGTGTGTGTGTTTTAGGCCAAAGGGAAGGAGCGCCAGTGGCTGAAGAACCAGGCCCTGGGAGAACTGGACGACGCTAAGATCATCGACGGGCTGACGGGAGAGAAGGCCATTTATAAACGCAGGGGGGAGCTGGACCCAGAGGTGTGTGTGTGTCTGTCTGTGTGTGTGTGTGTGTGTGTCTGTCTGTCTGTGTGTGTCTATGTGTCTGTGTGTGTTTTGCTTTTTAAATTTAAACCCTGCGGAAACACTGCCACACCTCCAGAGACTCACACACACACATAATTTTGACCTCTATCTGTCAGACGGGACATTCCAGTGGTGTGTGTGAGATTATTATTACACCCTGTGTTTCATGCTCACACACACACACACACACACACACACACACACGCACACTGACACACACACATGGATGGAGAGAGTTTCCCACACTAATCACACAAACACACACCAACCATAATACACACACCATGTTTCTGCTGCATAGTTCTGGTCCGTCAAATATTTACACCCACTTTTGAAATTCTGCTCTTGTTTTCACTGTGATTTAAAGGACGATTCCGGGCAAATTCAACTCGGGGCTGTATGTTCCTAACATTTTAGGTCTAAATTATAGAAGGAATCTGAACATTTTCAGTTTAATTGCTCCTGTTTTGCGGTAGTTGTGTGTCTGTCCCCGCTTCCATCCATATTTGCCAACATTGGGTTGTGAAAAATAGGGAGATTTTTTTCAGGTGTGCCTATATAAATTGTCGTCATTTCTTGCCTTGTATTTTAAACCTGATGAAGGAAACTTGTTCTGAAATGGTTGTTTCTTTGATTATTCAATAAATGATTCTGTTGTTTACCATTGAGAACAATGAAAAAAGGAGCAGTTTTAATAGTTGAAATGACCAGAAGGCTGATCAAGGGCGACCCTGTAGGCGTGCATACCTGAAGATGCATCTGTAAACTCAGAAGGAGTGAAGAAAAAACTTGTGATTTTAACACATAAATGAAGCATTCTGGTGTAGCTACTCTGGTACCCCTATAACAAATTACATCAAGACAAATTTCTATGGCTAACAAATAAACATAGAAAAAACAGGAGATAAAGTGCTACATAATCAACGTTATATGAGCAAAATGAACAAGAATGAGAAAAAATGGAGAGAAGAACATGCCGCCGAACTGCGTCCTAGATAATTACCCTAACTGTGCGGTCACACCTAAAGCTTCCAAAGCGTCACCAGACGAGAAGTTGAACCCTGGTTAACTTTAGGGTAATTAGCTATGACGCGGTTTGGCGGCAACCTGTCAGGATAGAGACGTCCTTCGACTCCCCAATGACCAGCGCGATCCAACTTTGACGTCAGTCGCGTGACGAGCGACCGAAGCGGCTGAAAATATTTGCCGTTTTGGAAGCTGTCTTGTCTGAAGCGAAACCCTCGAGCGTTTCTGATGCTTTGGAAGCTTTTGGTGTGAACACAGAGTAAAGTTAAAGGGATAGTAGCATTTTTTTAAAGTGGGGTTGTATGATGTACAAATAGCCCCTAAGTACCAACTCACGTATCCCTCCGCCCAGGGTTAGCGCCCGCCGATCAGCAGTTGGTTAGCTCCAAATAAAAACTGTGTTTTTCCTGCACTTTGAAGGGCTGGAAAAAATTATATTATAGCGAACAATGGAACTGTGTATTTTTTTTCAGGTAAAACCTCTTTTAGGCTGTGAAAATAGGCCGTTTCTTTGGGTCTGTTCACAACACTGTATGTTGTAAATCTCTGGGCAGGGCTATTATAGGCTGGCGTTGCTAACGGGAGGAGTGCAGAGAGTCTTCTACTGCAATTAAAGTACTACAGGATACATACTAAGGATAGGATACATACAGCCGAAAACAGTTGTTTGCTGCTTTACCACTGTTTTAAATGTTTAAGTGTGTCTTTGTGTCTCTGTGTGTGTGTGTGTGTGTGTGTGTGTGTGTGTGTGTGTGTGTGTGTGTGTGTGTGTGTCTCTCTGTGTGTGTGTGTGTGTGTGTGTGTGTGTGTCAGCTGGGCAGTCCGCAGCAGAAGCCCAAGCGGCTGCGTGTCCTGGCCGACGTGTCCGGCAGCATGTACCGGTTCAACGGCGTGGACGGCCGGTTGGAGCGCTCCATGGAGGCCGTCACCATGGTGATGGAGGCGCTGGAGAGCTACGACCTCAAGGTCAAGGTGAGAGGAGGAAGCTCCGCCCCCTTTTACTCCTCACCTGTCAATAGGCCTATTTCACAAGATTCTGAAGTGACGTCATACAGGGTAAATCTACGTCCGGTCCGGTCAGCTGCGGCCAGAGCGATTGACAGAGTGGCAACACTTTTCATTCAAACAAACTAATACGACCGCCACTCTGAAAATTTTTGTACAGCTCCGCTCCGAGTCGACAATCAGAGTCTCAAGATCAGTATCCAGGGGTGACTGCATTATCCCCATGCGACACTCCTCCTTTGCACAATCTGCCTTTTCATGGACAGCCATCAAATAATGGAACAAGCTGCCTGAAACCCTGAAAAGCAGATCAAACTATTTAAATTTTTCTCATCATTTAAAACAATGGCTACTGGAGAACCAAAGTTGCCAGCATGTTTAAAAGCAGGGCACTTGTTACTCAGTCTTTTTAAAAAAAATGTATCTTAGTATTTCTCAATGCACTCAATCCATGAAATTATCTTAAAACCTTATGGAATATGAACTATGGAATTCTAAAATGTTTTATATATATTCTGTATCTTGTAAGACTTAGCTTTTCTCTCCATTGATCATATAGGATAGATAGGGTACACCTCTCTCAGGTGTGTTGCATTTGATCTGGTCTTTTTAGATGTGGAAACTGTTTTTTTTTGTATTGTCTATGTGCTGTCTACTGTCTATTTGTGTATCACTCTTGTATAGTAGTTTGTGGTCTGCGTTTCTTGTCTGTTTGTAATATGTTACATGTTGGGACTGCAGATGGAAATTAGCTATAAACATAATCTGGTGCAACCATCTTCTCATTTTCTGTAAATGATTAATGTCATTGCACAATGTCCCCTAAATAAACTAATAATAAAAAAAAGAACAAAAGATTTCATCAGTGAGACTAACATTAATCTCCTAAAAAAAAAGTTTAACCAGTCAGCGGTAAACCTCTAAAAACCTGTGGATAAAGTTACCTGAATGTAGCCTACGAGCATCTGCCTACTAGCCCCCGGTCGCTGCTCCCTTTGCATTTCTCCCAAAACAAGCTAACAGGCAACATCTGGATAAACTGACAACAGGCTGCGGATTTAACGGCGATGTTCTCGCATTAAAGAATATTAAAACTTTTAGCAGCTTTAGGCCTACTGCTGCTGAACGGCGATAGCGATGCTAATTTGTTAGCCCGTCGTTAGCATTAAGCCAGCGGACGTTATGCTCAGTTAGCATTAAGCTAACGGACTTTATGCTTAGTAGTGGTACTGGCTGTGTGTGGTTTGAAGGTTGTTTCAAATAATGTGGGTTTGAGTGAACATCTTTGATGATTAAATACATATTGCTGCTTAATATGTTTCATGTATGTCATTATTACAGTAGGCTAATGATTAGCCGCTAATCTTCCATTTGGACAGTGACAAATAAAACCTTGAAGCAAGAAGATTTTGTTGGAGAACTGACATTGATATACAGTAATTCAGTAACGGTTGTAAACCAGTGTACGGTTTAGTTTTAATATTTTGCCGTTCAAAAGCAAGCTAAACAAAGTCTTTTCCATCATCTCTTCGTATAGCCTACCCTGCTAGAAAAACCAGCATGGAAATTATGCTGGTCTATGCTGTTTGTTTTTTTTTAGCAGTAGCCAAAACCCACTTCTTTCTCAGGTCTTTCTTTCGGAAACTCATGGAAATGCAAGTACGGCTGTTTTTGTCTTGAATTTGTACACTGAGGCAGAGCCAGTCTATTGAATATTCTCAATGTTAGAAATTCTCTGACTGAGGTACGCAGCAGAAGCTTTTATTTTTGGATTCAGCCTGCCCTTCCGCAACCGGAAGTAGTTTTACCCTGTAACGGAAACCGGAAGTACCTAAACCTGGAAGTCGTGAAATAGGCCAATCAGCCAATCAGCTGTCACCAGGGGGAGTGATGATGTCACTGGAGTGGTTCACATGAAAGAGGATGAAGGCCTTTAGCTGGTTTATGCTCGACGCAGTCGCGAGTGCGCGAGGCTTGCGCGCCACAAATGACGTAAACGCGTGTCGCGCTGTCGCGCACCTCCAGGATTTTGAAACTTGGCGCACGCCACGCGAGTGTCACTCGGTTCAAAATGGATGAATTTGAGGGAAGACTGGCTGAGCTGGTACGCTCTAGCATTTGTACAACTCGTAATTAGTTATAATATTAGTTACTCGTAATTAAAGTTATAAAGACCATCAAATGACCCAGAACTCGAGGAACTATGCAAATCCGGTCCCTCCTCTCCTCCATGTGCATCTGTTTACAACAAGCCGGCGAAAAATCAATACATGGAGCGATCGATAACGTTATATAACGTCTACTACACTGATGTTGCAAGGACGGTTGGTTTTCAAATCATGTGGTTAACTATCACAATTACAGCGGAGCTTTTTAATTAAGGTAAATAGTAGAGCTACAGGAGAAATCCTGCTTACTTCTTCTCTGTTTTTAGTTGCTTCTGCTACTTCCTATTGTGTTTTTTATCTACCGCCCCCTGTCTTTGCTACGAATATTGCAACGGTGAATGCGGCAAGTATAAACGCCTGTGCACTCTGCCGAGGTGCGCGCGCCAACTGCCAACGGAGCCAGGCGAAAGTATAACCGAGGCTTTACACTGTTCTCCTTTGATGCTCTTTGACCTCTTCTTCCTCCTCCTTCTCTTCTTCCTCCTCTTTCTCTTATTTCTCTTCTCCTTCTCTTCCTCTTCTTCCTCCTTCTCCTCCTCTTTCTCTCACCCCCCCCCTCTCCTCCTCCTCCTCCTCCTCCTCCTCTACCTGCTACTGTCTCTATCTCTCTGTCTCTGACCTATTTCATGAATGAAACATAAGAGGGGGGGTGAGGGGGGGGGACAGACTTCTTGGCCCCTCGGTGACACTGAAGCCGAGCTACTGATCACATATCACTGTCACACACACACACACACACACACACACACACACACTTCCTCACCACATGTCAGTGTAACACACTTCCTTTGCGTAACACAGCTTACATAAAAGTGTGTGTGTGCTGCTTGCATTCATTACATTACATTCTAACAGTGTGTGTGTGTGTGTGTGTGTGTGTGTGTGTGTGTGTGTGTGTGTGTGTGTGTGTGTGTGTGTGTGTGTGATAGTGGCAGTAAATAGAGACGTTGTGGTGCAGTAGTTTATAACTTTGTGTCCTATTTATTTATTCATCCGAGCCGCCACATTAACCATCGGAAACAGCTGAGAAGTTGATTAAAAAAAAACCTCTGAACTTTAACTTCACTCATTTTAAACTTTAATATTAACTTTAAAAGGAAACGGAAACTAAAAAAAATTAAAAAAAATAAAATTAAAAAAGAACGAACAGAAGAGGATTTTTTATTTCTACCCGGCAACAGTGACATCACGTGACCTCCACAGTCATTACAAATAGCAGCGTGGAGCCGTCGGTCTGAGCCGCTCTGATGTCAGCAGCAGGTGAACGGGAGCGTTGACTGTGTCTTTAAAGGGATAGTTCAACATTTTTGGCAAATTGGCCCATTGCCATAATCCCTATAGACCAGAGCGGCTTTTTTATGCAAATGAGAATGACTGATGCATCCTGGGTAATTTAGATGCGTGACCCAGACATACGCGTAGATGTCTGGGTCAGACATTTCTGGCCACTGTGTGGAGTCATTGATCATTGTGGGAGGTTAAAGGAGCATACCGCTAGATTAATTAATTGTAATTTTTCAAGATAGCGTGAACGGTGGGTTTCAAAGAGGGTGTCAAAATAATTATGAGACATAATGCTACAAAAGAAACACAAAATAAAACATTCAAATTGATTGTTAGTTAGTCTACGCTCCATCAAAACACAAAAAGCCACTGAGTGCAATTTAAAAATGCCGGGTGCTGCCCCTAAATTACCCAGGATGCATCAGTCATTCTCATTTGCATAAAAAAGCCGCTCTGGTCTATAGTCATAATAGCAGTAGGTTCGTTACCTTTAATTGTCGGTGCAAGCTGTTTTTAGAACGGTGGAGCAGAGCAGAGTTTCCCTTCATCAAACTCATCAAATACACAATCCAACAACTCCACAACGCTCTGGTGGACAAGTTGTGAGCTGCACATTCACCACGCTATGAGATAATAACACAACGTTACCACACAGAGTTGTTTTAGAGGGAAATACAGAGACTGTTGATGAAAAACTGTCCCTGAAGGCAACGTGCATCAGCGGTTTTGCATGAATTTCCCTCTAAAACAACTCTGTGTGGTAACGTTGTGTTATTATCTCATAGCGTGGTGAATGTGCAGCTCACAACTTGTCCACCAGAGCGTTGTGGAGTTGTTGGATTGTGTATTTGATGAGTTTGATGAGGGAAACTCCCAAAAGAAATCCCATAATGAGCCTCCTCTGTAGCGTAGCTCTGAGCAGCTCACGGCTCTGCTCCGCCGTTCTAAAAACAGCTTGCACCGACAATTAAAGGTAACGAACCTACTGCTATGACTATAGGGATTATGGCAATGGGGCCAATTTGACAAAATATTGAACTATCCCTTTAGAGAGCATCTTTAAACTTCATCCACAGAACCTGCACCGGTGAAATGTCGCTGTCACTCCATCATCTGACCTCTGTGATGACCTCTGACCTCTGACCCCCCCTCTCTCTCTCTGCAGTATGACATCGTCGGTCACTCTGGCGACGGCTACGACATCGAGCTGGTCCGAGCCGACCGCGTCCCCAAGAACGACAAGCAGAGACTCAAAGTCCTGAAGGTGAAGAAGACTCGCTCAGCTCTGACTGAGAATCTGATGGAGAGAAACACAAGTTTTACCTGCTCAGTTTATTTATTGTTGTTGGTTTTTTATTTTCCGTCTGTAGTTTTGTACCTGGGTCAAGGGAGTAGGTTTGATTTTGACTTTGGTGGGGACACAAAAGTGCTCCGAGGCATCGCTCCTGAAAGTTGATGTTTTTTGCATTTGCAATCATAGTTTTATGTTATGTAGCTAGGGTAACTAATGAGCAACTAATGAAAGACAAGAAGGCAATTTAGAAGAGTTCTCAGTTACTCTGGCTGAAGTCAACTGTGCATCATCATGACTAACACATCCATCGTTATTTAACCTCACCTGTGAATTTCCAGCCTCTCCTCCATCTCCTCCTTCTCTACCTCCTCCAGCTTCTCCTTCTCTACCTCTTCCTGCCTCTCCTCCTTCTGTTCTAGCCTCTCCTCCTCTACCTCCTCTGGTCTCTCCTTCTCCATCTCCTCCTCTACCTCCTCTGGTCTCTCCTTCTCCATCTCCTCCTTCTCTACCTCTTCCTGCCTCTCCTCCTTCATCTGTTCTAGCCTCTCCTCCTCTACCTCCTCTGGTCTCTCCTTCTCCATCTCCTCCAGCCTCTCTACTGTCTGTCTCTGTCACCTGACAAAAATATGTTGATGCAGGACATATGAACAGATACATTAGGGATACAATGATCATAGAGTTTGATGGTACAGTTATTGCCTGAGGAAAAAGGCTTTTACTTTCACACACTTATGTGTAATTTATTCACCCAAAAATATGGATGTATAAAATGACATGAGCATCTGGAATCTGAGGTTGTTTTGTAGGCCTATTTTCCTGACCAATGTTCTTTATTTTTTTTAAATAACTTTAAAAAAGTGTATGTTTGCCATTAAATATAGGCTTTTATTCATTATCTGTAGCCTATTGTTGAGGCTCTACAGTTAGATACCCTTGAAGTAACTTACACTTTGACTTATAAAGTGTCTTGTCCATTTTCCTTTTCTTTGACATCCTTATTACCAAGCACAGACCCACAGGCAGAGCGCACACACGCACGCACGCATGCAAACAAACAGACAGACAGAAACACAACTGTAAATGACACCACTGATGTTAAAATCCGTTCAGCTAACGTGACCCAGGCAGAACTAAAGCCGAACATGTTGACAACTTACATCCGCGGTTGCAGATTGAAGCACCGTGACCTCCTGTCCCGTCCGACCAACGAGCAGGTAACTTTTACAAGCAGACGGAGTGACAGCGGGGACAGCCAATCACATGTACGTTAGCGAGAAACGGTATAGCCAATCGGAGAGCGATTTTCAGGTTAGAGGCGGGACTTCTAGCAGAGACCGACTGTTAACCCTTTGTGTGCCATAATCATTTGACTAAACACTACGGACAGCGGACACAGCGGCTGAATATTGGGTAGGGACCCAATTCTACGCCCTTGACCTGGGTGAACTGAGCTGTTGATGTGTTAATGTGTCATCACCAGTTAGTGTTTTAACTTCAACCTTCAAACCTTCACTGATCCCATCAGCCTGTGGGAAACACACTCCCTTTAGACATTTACCAGAGTTCCCACCAGAGCTCTGTAGCTGCTGCTGACCTCATCTCTGATGCTCAGCAAGTTGAATTGTGGGTAATTTAGGGTCAAACGTTTTGATGAGGACAAATGTTTGTAAAGTAAAAAAAAGACGATTCATCTGTTTCTTCCCCAGAGCCATGAACCACGCTGAACTGAACTGAACTGAACTGAACTGAAGTGAACTCACACATGCCCGTCACTTTAAATCCCACCTCCCACTGTGAATACTTGATTTATTTTATTCAGTGCAATACTTTATATTTTATATAATATATAATTTAGCCTGTATTTATTCTCATTTTCTTAACTCAAAGTAGATTTGTAGATGTTCAGAGGATTTAGACGTATGTTTCTTATGCTCCTGAAGAAGAAGCTCAACAAATGTCATTGTCTTGTGTGCAACAGGCTATTCTATTATATTCTATACTATACTATACTATACTATACTATTCTATTCTATTCTATTCTATTCTATTCTATTCTATTCTGTTTTATTCTATACCATATTATACTATTCTATACTATATTAATCCATTCTATTCTATTCTATACTACTCTATTCTATTCTGTTCTATTCTATACTATATTAATCCATTCTATTTTATTCTATTCTATACTATACTATACTTTACTATTCAATTCTATTCTATACCATACTATTCTATTCTATACTATACTATACTTTACTATTCTATTATATACTATACTATACTATTATATTATATTCTATACTATTCTATTCTATTCTGTTCTATTCTATACTATACTATTCTATTCTATTCCATTCTATTCTGTTCTATTCTATACTATACTATTCTATTCTATTCCATTCTATTCTACTCTATTCTACTATTCCATTCTATACTATTCTATTCTATTCTATTCTATACTATACTATACTATACTATTTCATTCTATTCTATTCTATACTATTCTATTCTATTCTATTCTATACTATACTATACTATACTATTTCATTCTATTCTATTCTATACTATTCTATTCTATAATACTCTATTCTATACTATTCTATTCTATACTATAATATTCTATTCTATACTATACTATACTATACTTTTCCATTCTATTCTATACTATACTATTCTATTGTATTGTGTTGTATTCTATTCTATACTATACTATACTATTTCATTCTATTCTATTCTATTCTATATTATTCTATTTATTCTATTCTATACTATACTATTCCATTCTATTCTATTCTGTTCACAGAAGCTTTCCCCTCTCATTTCATTTTATTTTATTTGATCCTCCTTCAGCTTCAACAATGTTATCTGTTGATCTTGTGTCTCTACAGTGAAGCTGAACTTTATAAATAACAAACCTCTCTCTCCTCTCTCCTCTCTCTCTCCCCCCCCTCTCTCCCCCTCTCTCCCCCCTGCAGACGATGCACGCCCACTCCCAGTTCTGCATGAGCGGAGACTTCACGCTGGAGGGCACCGAGGCCAGCATCAAGCAGCTGGCGCGGGAGGAGGCCGACGAGCACTTCGTGGTGGTGCTGAGCGACGCCAACCTGGAGCGCTACGGCATCAGGCCCGAACGCTTCGCCCAGGTCCTGACCTCCGACCCCCAGGTCCACGCCTTCGCCATCTTCATCGGCTCTCTGGGCGACCAGGCCGAGAGGTGAGGAGGAGGAGGAGGAGGAGGAAGAGGAGGAGGATGGAGCTTTTAGGCGGCGTTGTCTCTCTGGTAGATTGAGGTTCACTGCAAAAACTCTAAATCTTACCAAGAATATTTGTCATATTTCTTGTCAAAATGTCTCATTTCTAGTCAAAACTAATCTCTTTCCACTTAAAATAAGACTCATCACCTAAAAATTAACTTGTTAGTCTACTTGCCAGACCATAGGGCCCCATTGTGAACCCGGAAATGTTGAGTACCCCAAAGTTTTATGTTAGAAATAGATAGTATGGGTCCCCAATATTCAGAAACTGCCGGATGCTAACTTATATATATTGGGCAATTATATATTGACATAATTAGCATAAATTAGCATAATTGCCTATATGGGCAATATTTCAACAAAATTGACTTGGCTGATCTGGGCAATATTGGAGTGGTTTTAGGGGTTATTGATGATGCTGAATCCATTTCTGACATTTTCAAAATTCAAAATGGCTGTCTAAACCGGAAGTGACCAGATTTTAACCGCCAGTGGGCCGATTTTGATGGATTTCAAAATCTGGTCACTTCCGGTTTAGACAGCCATTTTGGATTTTGAAAATGTCAGAAATGGATTCAGCATCATTAATAACCCCTAAAACCACTCCAATATTGCCCAGATCAGCCAAGTCAATTTTGTTGAAATATTGCCCATATAGGCAATTATGCTAATTTATGCTAATTATGTCTGTTATGCTAATTGCCCAATATATATAAGTTAGCATCCGGCAGTTTCTGAATATTGGGGACCCATACTATCTATTTCTAACATAAAACTTTGGGGTACTCAACATTTCCGGGTACTCATTGTTGGCAGGTAGACTATGTTTTTAGATCATTTTTACTTGTTTCAAACTAATTTTCACTTGAAATAAGTAGAAAAATCTGCCAGTGAAAGCAAGTTTTTTGTGCTTGGAATAAGAAAGAAAAACTTGCTCCACTATCAGATTTTTCTACTTATTCCAAGTGAAAATATGCTTGAAAAAAGTAAAAAAGTGTCTTAAAACAAGCTACTTTTAATGTGATGAGTCTTATTTTAAGTAGAATGAGATTTGTTTTGACTAGAAATGACATTTTGACTAGAAATAAGACAAATATTCTTGGTAAGATATTGAGTTTTTGCAGTGTTTAGTTCAGTTTAGTCGACACAAAGAGCCAATAAAAATAACAACTGGACTTCAAAGTGAAATAGAACAATGAGCTTCAGATTTTAGTCTGAGGAGACTCGTGTTCCTGCCGTCGACCTCTATTGTCACGGCCCAGATTAACTCCTGAGCTCTGGAGCGAGCACAAAAGAGAGAGTCAAATCCTCTCCTTCCTCTGATTGGCCGGCTGCTCCGGGCCGCTGCTGCTGCTGTAGCTCCAGGGGCCGGGACCCTTCACATCCTCCGTGCTGAGGGCTCAAGGGCCTCGCACGAGCCTTTAAAGAGCCGCAGCTCTGTGGTTTAAACTGCAGCCGGAAGATTAAAGAGCTTCCACGACGACAATGACCTGCTTGACTGCAAAGAGGAGGAGAAGAGAGAAGAGAGAAGAGATCAGGGAGAGGGGCTGAAAGGAGTTAGAGCTAACTCCAGAGCTGGGAATTACCATGAGAATAAGATATTAACATGTGGGAAAACTGTTTCTATCTCCATACAGTATAAAGGTAGATGTTTGTGTTAAAGCTCCATACAGTATAAAGGTAGATGTTTGTATTAAAGCTCCATACAGTATAAAGGTAGATGTTTGTGTTAAAGCTCCATACAGTATAAAGGTAGATGTTTGTGTTAAAGCTCCATACAGTATAAAGGTAGATGTTTGTGTTAAAGCTCCATACAGTATAAAGGTAGATGTTTGTGTTAAAGCTCCATACAGTATAAAGGTAGATGTTTGTGTTAAAGCTCCATACAGTATAAAGGTAGATGTCCATGTGTAGTGTGATTATAAAGCAGCTCTAGGTTCTATATTAATACTGTGAAAGTATCAAAGCCTCAGTCCACAGAGAAATACACACAGCCTGTATTCAGAAACTGAACCTTAAAACCAGCCGTCAGGACTTCCTGTCACTTTGTGATGTCACAACTAAGCCCCGCCCCCTCACCACCTGGACCCACCATCCAACAACTTTGCAGGATTTGTGGTTTCTCTGAGTGTTTTATTCTGAAATCTGATCTATTTTTTTATTGGATCAGGCATAAAACAGATAAAACACCTAAGAGAAACCACAAATCCTGCAAGTTGTTGGATGGATGGTGGGTCCAGGTGGTGAGGGGGCGGGGCTTAGTTGTGACATCACAAAGTGACAGGAAGTCCTGACGTTATACAATATAATCTGTAGTGGTCAATAAGATCTATAAGAAGATATATTTGTGCTTTAAAACCATCTCAGTGTTAGTTTTCCATCTCCTCTCTCTCCCTCAGCTTCTCTCTAGAACTCTACTCTAGTAACAACAGGTCGGTGTCGGCCAATCAGAAGAGAGGAGGAGGCTCTGGGTCTCTCTTCTGATTGAACAGTGCAGATTTCAGAATAAAAGACTTGGACATTGAATCTTTAATAGACGAACCGCTGTTTGAAAGGAAGAATCTACGAGCCGATGGGAACAGAGCAGAAAATAAAGAGTCTCTAGTTTCATGTGAACAACTCAGAAACAGTGGAAATGTCACACACACACAGACACACACACACACTGTCGGAAACGTCTTGTACCAGTTCACACAGCAAAACAAGCGCTCGTCTGTCTTGTCTTTTTGTTTTTTATTCTGTAGCCGACGCCGTTTCTGTTTCTCTCCCTCAGTTTGACCCCAAACTTCTGTCTCTCTCCGTCTTTGTCTCACTCAGGCTCCAAAAGACTCTTCCAGCGGGGAGATCCTTCGTTGCCATGGACACTAAGCAGATCCCGCAAATACTGCAGCAGATCTTCACGTCGACGATGCTGTCCAGTGCCTGAGCCGCCCAAACACACACAGACACACTGCAAAAACTCTAAATCTTTCCAAGAATATTTGTCTTATTTCTTGTCAAAATGTCTCATTTCTAGTCTAAACTAATCTCTTTCCACTTTAAATAAGACTCATCACCTAAAAATTAACTTGTTTTCAGATCATTTTCACTTGTTTCAAACAAATTTTCAATTGAAATAAGTAAAAAAATCTGCCAGTGAAAGCAAGTTGTTTGTGCTTGTAATAAGAAACTTGCACCACTGTCAGATTTTTCTACTTATTTCAAGTGAAAATCTGCTTTAAAGAAGTAAAAAGTGTCTAAAAACAAGCTACTTTTTAATGTGATGAGTCTTATTTTAAGTAGAATTAGATTTGTTTTGACTAGAAATAATTATATTATATTATATTCTTGGTAAGATTTTGAGTTTTTGCAGTGCACATACACTTTATCTCACACATCCAGAGCCTCATCATTAGTTCTTCATGTTCTGAAGCGACTCATCACCGCGTGTCCTTAACCCACGCCACGACTGAACTGTGATGTGACACGGTAACTACGGTGACACTGTGACTGGCTCCGGCCTCATGTGGGGATCAAACGCGGTCCGACCTGTTGTTGTGTCTGTGACCGGCGGCACTGACGCACACACACAGACACACAAACACATGTCTCTGTCCTGTTTTGGGTTGTGCACTGCAAAAACTCAAAATCTTTCCAAGAATGTTTGTCTTATTTCTTGTCAAAATGTCTCATTTCTAGTCAAAACTAATCTCTTTCCACTTGAACTAAGACTCATCACCTAAAAATTAACTTGTTTTTAGATCATTTTCACTTGTTTCAAACACATTTTCACTTGAAATAAGTAGAAAAATCTGCCAGTGAAAGCAAGTTTTTTGTGCTTGTAATAAGGAAGAAAAACTTGCTCCACTATTAGATTTTACTACTTATTTCAAGTGAAAATCTGCTTGAAAGAAATAAAAAAAAAAAAAGTGTCTAAAAACAAGCTACTTTTTAATGTGATGAGTCTTATTTTAAGTATAATGAGATTGTTTTGACTAGAAATGACATTTTGACTAGAAATAAGACAGATATTCTTGGTAAGATTTGGAGTTTTTGCAGTGTGAGTGAGAAGCAGCAGCAGCACACTGCAAAAACGCAAAAACTTACCGAGAATATTTGTCTTATTTCTAGTCAAAATGTCATTTCTGGTCAAGACAAATCTCATTATACCTAAAAATAAGACTTATCACATAAAAAGTAGCTTGTTTTTAGACATTTTCTACTTATTTCAAGCCTATTTACACTTGAAATAAGTAGAAAAATCTGATAGTGGAGCAAGTTTTTCTTTCTTATTCCAAGCACAAAAAACTTGCTTTCACTGGCAGATTTTTCTACTTATTTCAAGTGAAAATTAGTTTGAAACAAGTGAAAATGATCCAAAAACAAGTTAATTTTTAGATGATGAGTCTCATTTAAAGTGGAAAGAGTTTAGTTTTGACTAGAAATGAGACATTTTGACAAGAAATAAGACAAATATTCTTGGAAAGATTTGAGGTTTTGCAGTGCAGCAGCAGGAGGAAGAGGAAGACGGAGGAAGAGGAAGAGGGGGGTCATGAACTTGAGACAACCTCACTTATTTTGGACTTCCTGCTCATTTATCGTCCGGGGAAACACTGACACCGACGGTGACGCTGACGCCACCTGACACCAAGTGACACTCGGACACGACGACGACGAGGAGCGGCAACAACTCGGCTCCTCCTGAGGAATGTCGGGACTGTGAGCCAGGAATTTCCCACCTGACTGCACACGCTCTTTAAAGGCCGCCGCCGCCGTTGCACAACCCCCCGTGTGTGTGTGTGTGTGTGTGTGTGTACACTGAGATCGCCTTTCATTGCAGACCTCCCACTCCTCTCTCTCTCTCTCTGACACCCAACAAGTCCTAAATTAGTGACAGAGTTAGTGAGTCGCTGTGTGTGTTATTTATTTTACAGGTCCTGTGTTTTCCCATATTTAGATCTGGTTTATTACTGTAAAACATGTCCTGTTAAATAAATAAAATAAAATGAATGAAAAATCATCACAAGGGAAAAAGGACAACCATCTTCTGAAGGTCAAGTTCATAGGGAAATAAATGAGAAATTACAGCGTTAACAAGTGAAAAACTGTTGATTAACAGACAAATCTCCATCTGAATTACAAAAAATTAAATTAAATTAGGATGAAGTGAAATCACTGTATCTCTTTGTCGGTAAAACTAATCAATTAGAATATGTGGTAACACTTTATAATAAGTACACAACACTGTTAAGCATTAGTTAAGCATTAATAAATACTGAATTCTTCATTTATAACACATGAATACTCATTAGTATGTAGTTTATAAACACAGTTAAAAATGTTTTACTCATCATTGATAAGCACTAACTGTATTTATAAACTTCATACTAATGAGTATTCAATGCGTTATAAATGATGAATTCAGTATTTGTTAATGCTAACTAATGCTTAATAGTGTGTAGTTATTATAAAGTGTTACAGAATATGTTTAATTTGTTTATTATGATCATTTTTGAAACATTAAACTAAACTAATAACAACTTTTCCCAAGAAGAAGCTGCAGTATGAAGCTCAGGAGACATTCAGGTTTTTTATGAATGAAAACAGTTCATATTGTGATGAAGTGTAGAATAAAACCTGATCAATAAAGTGTTTTATTGATCGGACATGAAGCTGCTCAGTCACATGACCTCTCTCTGTGTCCGTGTCTCTTCACAGACACGTGAGTCCAACACCAGTTTATCCTCCGGTCATTCACATCTCACTCTGCTGCACCGACCGGATCAATAATTATTATTAGTTCATATTGATCTTTGATAGAGGGAACGACCCCACCGACCTCTCTCTCTCTCTCTTTCTCTTACTCGACATGTTTCGTTGCTGAGGCGTTCGAGGACAACGGCATTAAACATGTTCATAGACGCACACTGCAAAAACTCTAAATCTTTCCAAGAATATTTGTCTTATTTCTTGTCAAAATGTCTCATTTCTAGTCAAAACTAATCTCTTTCCACTTTAAATAAGACTCATCACCTAAAAATTAACTTGTTTTTAGATCATTTTCACTTGTTTCAAACTAATTTTCACTTGAAATAAGCAGAAATCAGATTTTCAAGTGAAAATATGCTTGAAATAAGTAAAAAGTGTCTAAAACAAGCTACTTTTTAATGTGATGAGTCTGATGATTTTAAGTTTAACCAGATCTGTTTTGACTAGAAATGACATTTTGATGAGAAATAAGACAAATATTCTTGGTAAGATTTTGAGTTTTTGCAGTGCATTTTAAAATACTACGTAATGGTATTCATTTTGAATGTTTGTAGTTTTATTTAATTAACTGTACATTGTTGTTAATTAATGTGAGATAAACTAAACATAATGTACCAAATTTTAATAAATGATGTTAAACAGTGCTCAGACGATTCCCTTTAGTTTTTGTCCTGTTGCCTAATTACTGTAATTATTATTACATTTATTATTACATAATTGCTTACCTCATCTTTAGCAGCTCTATGATCTCCAGGTTGAACTGAAGCATCATTTCTACACTTGTTAAGATGAATAAACTCATAAAAAGTACACAATAAAGATCCTAAGCTCCGCCCACAAAGTTTATTATTATTAAATCCACAAATATCTTCTGTTATGGATCAAAAACTACAGATGAAACCTTTAATAACTGCTCTGTAACATGTTATAAACACAATTAATTGTCCTATAAAGACATTTTTTATATTATTAACTGATGTTTCATTTATTATTTGTGTAATAAAGGAGGAAGTACAGTCGTTAACAAACACATTCATCAATAATTAATAACCTTTTCGTTAGATAGTTCTGGAGCTTGTGATGAGATCATGTTGAGTTGTGTTTCTCCTCTGCAGTAACGCACAGTGTGTGTTATTGTGTTTCTATGTTTTTGTGTTTTTCTTTCTCTTGGTTCTTAGAAAGCCGTGGTCTTCGTAGAATCTCAGCCTTTCGCTAGAGCTGCTTCCCTCCCGTTTCCTCCTCGGCCTCGGTTTTCACCCAGAGGGGCCTCCTTCCTCTGACCAACACTACACAACTGCTACACAACTACACAGATACACAGCTACACAACGGGTGGAGTCAGGTACCAGCCACCAACTCAAGATTCAAGAGAATTTATTTGTCACAATAATACAAGATCATTGCAGTGAAATGATAATATGTGCAATACTCCAGTGAAAAACAAGAAACATGACAAGACAGCAACATTAATCTGACTAAGGGAAACTGAAGAAAACACACTGATGTTATACTCTAAACTAAGTACACACACTTAACAACAGACAACAACAACATCCAACAATTCAATTAAAGGGATATGAGTTTAACCCATGGTCCAACGCACCATAACACATAACACCGAGTTAGACCCCCCCCCCCCAGAAATGAAGTCTGCTAACCGCTAACTTCTCCAGTTGCAGCAACGTTAGCAATGACCGTACCATAAGAGACGAAAACAACTCACCCACTCTGCTCCAGTTATACGCTATGCAGCAACTTTCCGTGTCCAGCATAACATTAGAGTCCAGGCACTGACAACACACGTCCGAGTCCGACTGGCAGCACAAACATCTGGTTTCAGCGGCCACCGACAGGCAGTGATCACCACACTGACCACTTGATTCCCCCAGGTCCAGCATTTAGACTCTACCAGTTCTCTCCCTCTGTCACTTTTAGCCTCCATTTCCAGCACATAGACACCACCGGTAGCTCTCCCTCTTTCACTTTTCTCCTCCATTTCCTTCAGCTTGTCTTCAGTAAACTCGGTCTCAAACTGATAGTAGCGTCCATCGAAATGAAACCGGTCGTCGTTGTTCTCAAACTGCATAAACTCAGCCGTGTTGAGGGAGTCTATGTGCTGGACCTGTGGGAATCAAGTGGTCAGTGTGGTGGTCACTGCCAGATGTTTGTGCTGCCAGTCGGACTCGGACGTGTGTTGTCAGTGCCTGGACGGTATGCTGGACGCGTAAAGTTGCTGCATAGCGTATAGCCTAACTGGTGGAGAGTGGGTGAGTTGTTTTCGTCTCTTTTCAATAGAAACCAGGCTAAGCTAACAGATGTTTGATGCCTCGTATTATGGGATGGGACTCTGTTTGTACTGTTGATGACGTTTGGTACTGTTCTGAGCATTATTTGTGGCTGTAAGTGGCTTTTTGATCGGTTAATTGCGCGTGGATCAATAGACTGTGCTGTTTGTTATGGTGCAGTCATTGCTAACGTTGCTAGAGCTAGAGAAGCTAGCGGTTAGCAGACTTCATCTCTCGAGGGGGGGTCTAACTCGGTGTCACGGTGCGTTGGACCATGGGTTAAATTTACGCCGGAATAACACTTTAAAAAGGCAAATGCCCATACTGTGCAAAGTGATGATAAACATTTAAGAGCACTGGTGCTAGCTCGTTAAAATTTAAAATGTAGACTCCTCATCACATCTGCATCGTTTTGCACATCCTTCATTGTAGCTTTGTGTTCTTCTTATTCTTCTTTGTGTTTCTGAAGATAATGTTTGTGTTGTAGAGCCAAGAGGTCCTGGCTGCAGACCTCCACTGTGAGGTCGCTTCCGGTGCAGGCTCCACTCTCAAGCCGCCTCCACTGTGAGGCCGCTACCGCGGCAGGATACTCACAAGCCACCGTCACTATCAGGACAGGAAATGCACGGGATACGTTTCAAAATAAAATCGCAAGTACACTTCCGGTTGAATCGCTCTCCTCACAAAAGCATGAATTAGTAAAAATATGATGTAAAATCGATCAATTGCTATAGTATATATAAAATAAATCTTTTGATATGGACAATTGAAGCATTAGCCTTTGTCTTTTTCAAAACAATTCTCATTAATGATTGCCATATTATGTAGACTCTATAGCATACACTGCGCTGCTTAACTGTACAACTTATCATTATGAAAAACAAACGGTGGGTGATAATCGGGGCTCAATTGTCTTTGTGGCCTACTATAAAGCTTAGGATCTTGAAAAGAGGCCAAAATAGTTGATCAATGAAAACAATGTAGGGCAGGAATAACATAGGTCAGTGCACAAATTTAAGTTATTACTCATATTCATAAGCCAACATCTCATAAGCTGTCATAGGCCTTTAAGTTTTATTGTGTACTATTACTTCACTGGCTTTTCAATATCATTTAACTTTGACTTTATTGCACTGCTGTTTTACTTTTTTTTCTTCAATTTGTTTTTCTGTTGTATCATTCTGTATTTTTATTCATAATCACCATAAATTTCGAATAGTTTCAAATAGTTTGGTTCTATGTCTATGCTAATGTTCTTGTGCTGCTGGAACACCTAAGTACCACTAGATACAACCCTCTTGATATCTACAGTATAATCCAAGTGAATTATTAAGTGATCAAAGAGAAAAAACATTAAAAAAACACAACATGATCAATGTTCTGTAGCCCTTTATTTCCAGAACACAAGTCACTCATCTGTGTGACATTCACAGTAGGCCATACAGTTTCTTTTGTCCATAATTTCTTCACAAAATGTCCACATGTCCTCAGGGGAGAAAAATGTAAATTTGAAGGGCTCCAGGATGGATTCCTTCTCATCGTCGTCCAGTTGTTCTGTCCAAATCCTCCCATACTGCAGAGCAGCCTCAGCCTGGTTCTCCTCCCCCATGCACAGAATATCAGGCAGGCCCACTTTGGCAGAGAACAATTGTTCATTGGCCTCAACCCACTCTGCTGCATGTCTGCAATCATGGAGAATACGATCTTCAACCGAGTCCTATGGAAAAGACAGAAAGATGTCTGTACCATAGCTGCTGCACCAACAGTATCTGACCAATAGATACTGTGAAAAAGCTTACCCATTCCACTGGTGTGTCCTTGTCGGCAGGTCTGACTGAGACCTCAGCCTGCTGCTCTTCATCCTGAAAATATATAGGCAAAATGATCAGTTGTAATATTCAAAACACAAGCTCCAAAAAGAAAAAAAGAAAAGATCCAGCAGTGCCCTCCTCGACATATTAGAGATCATGCAATCATCCAATCATGCATGATCTAGACACTTTATTTTTAAACTGCAGACAGAAGGTCTAACCTCAACTTGTGAATGGCATGTTCTTTAAAGCGACCCCACAATTGCAGTAAAATTGGAAAAAAGATTGGTAAAAAAAATAGGGAAATAGAAATGCTGGTTTCTGACCTGAAACAAAAGAAAAACTCAGATGGAACTCAAACAAAATTTAAATCTGACCTCAGTTATGTCATCCACCTTCCTTTTCATCAGCCTAAACACTGGTGGCACCTCACCTCGCAGGAGGGCTTTTGATGCATCTGTCCAGTGGGCGAACAGCTTTCCATGGCTCAAAAATGATTAAACAATAGAAATAAATAAAACATTTCTTGCAACAATTTCAAGTCAATATCAAAATCTTTGCAGTCTCACCTTCCAAGGTCAAAGTTTTCCATAAGGATGATACACCACCACTGTCGCAAAAGTGGCATGTCCATCTGAAAAGTGAAGATAAAAAAACAAAAGCCTCACACCATGTCATAATAAATGTTTTGTTGTTGTAATTTTGAGCTTACTTTGATTCCATGAATGAACTTACAATAGAAAAGTCATAGGGAGCATCCAGTGTGGTGTAAAAGGCATTCTAGGAATAAAACATAGTAATTTTAGTTTAATGCTGATATCTGTAACGCACACAGAATTGCACAAATAATTAATACCATCAACATGAAGATGCCACAGTCAATCCCGTATGGTTGTCGTGGAAAACTCTAGATATCAGAAAGAAGTCAATTATGTAATTATTGTTTTACAGTATTTAAGTATTCAACTATTAATATATACATACTTTATACTCTTACCTGAATTTGTAATCCAGTTTTCTCTGTCCAGTTGCCAGGATTTAGTGACTGGGAAAGGTTTCTAAAACAGTTGCATTAAAAAGATAAATAATAGTAAATAATATAATGATAAATATGGGCTCTTTTCACATGCATCACTGGTTCCGATTCAGGACAGACCATCCATGCATCCCTTTCCATGCAGTCACACTCCACACATTATTTCAAAAGGCTTTTTTATGGTGCCAGTTTCTTGACTCAATTGTATGAAATACGTTAATGTTGGTAAATCTGTAAAACTAATATAAGATTTATAAGCATGATTTGATACACAAAACTACAATTGTACTTATGTTGCACCATAAAAAGGCTGTCACACAGATCTGAACATGACCTGGTTAAAAAACTAAATATGGAACTCTTTAGAACAGCTTTGGAACATGAACTCCAAAAAGCACACACAAAAAAAGTTTTTGTTAGTGACCTCATCAGCTCCCTCATCTCCTTATCACCAAATCCTAATGGTGCTTCAGCACATTTGGAGTCAAGAAAGACTATTTCTCTCTGTACTGGTTTCAAAACCTGTAATTGTAGTTAGTGACATTTGAACTCAACATTGTGTGAAAGTGCAGCACAACACAATACAACAACAGCACTGCAATAGAAAATGAAGATACTTTTGTTAATATTTGATATAAATTTTCTGTGACATGCAAACCACCTGTTACAGTAAGCATCACTACTTACAGAGAGCAGGAAATGCCCAGGTTTCCACACAGGAATGACAATGGCATCTCTGATTGAAGCATCATTCTAATACAAAGGAAAAGTTCAAAAGCAAACAGGTAAAATACACAAGAAATATAATCTGAATAAAATTCAGTAGGATAAGTTGCACTTACAGGTAAGCTTGCAAGTGGATCACACAATGTTGGTTTTCGCCAGGTTGGTACAATATAGAGGTCAGCAACAAAAATGGTTTTCCCCTGTGTAATACATTTCAAATGTGAGCAAATATCCATAAAATATAAAAAGGAAAAGTATACTACGAAAACAATATTTATGTTTTATACCTGTGATTGAGCAATTTTCTCAATAACTTCAAAGCACGCATTTCCTATCTGCAAACCAAACAAAAAACAAAAACTTGGCAGTGACATACAAACATGATTAGCTCACAATTAAAATGGGTTCAAATGTTAACTCACGGTTGATTCCATTTCCTTGTTCAATCCAAGCCCCCAGAAGTCAGCTCGGGTCAGGCAACTTTTTCTTGTTTTTACAATGAGCTCGCCCGCTTGGTTGTCAGTGTCCAATACGTATTTAAGCTGATTGTTGAAGAAGAAAAAAAAAAATCATAGCAAGCATATTTAAATTTATAAACATAGGAACATGGGTGGTAGGGCGTCAAGATGAGAAGCACGTATCTGTCTAATATATCACACAGCTGTTTTTTTCAAGAACACATACCAGCTGCTCTTGGGCAGGATGAAGCTTGAAGGACCATGATGATCGGCATGGTCTCACATTCTCACTTTTTGTGATCGTTTCACAATGTGGTCCACAGGCATTAGTGTCTATCAAAAAAAGGAATTAACATAAAATCTTGCCAATACTATTTTGTGTTGATTTTAAAAAAAACAACCAAAAAAAAAAAACACCTACCTGTGTTTGGGTCAGTGGGGAGCACATGGAGCTGCTGAGATGTTCCAGCTACTGCAGGATGATGCTGTGTAGGCATATCAGGTGCTGGGGGTCCTGAGGTTTAAGAAATCATTATCAGGCAACATAAGCATTATATTTCCAATTACCACAAAGAAACAAAACATATGTCTTTAAAATACTTTTTACCAAATACTGCTTGTCCAAATTTGTCCAGTGTGATGTCTTGCAAACGATGCGACTCACGTCCTCTCTGTAGTTGCTTTTCTAAAAGCTGTACATTCGTTTTGTTGTTTCTGTGATGTATTAGGTTTCTCATCAAAAAAACGTGTGTTGAGGATGCCATGTTATTGAGGAAGTAGTTGTTTTTGCGCATACATGAAAAAAGTTGTTCGGCCACTTGGCTATTCAATGAACCCTGAAGTTCTGGAACCAGGTTGATCCTCCTCAACACTTCCTGTGGGTCTTTGGTATTGGCCTCATGGAATTTGTCATACAAGACATAGTGGTCTGGGGAGCCAGTGCATGGATGCCCATCTTTATCAGGATTCTGCAACATTTCAGTCAGCCATGGTAGGGAGATCTTGAGTTTGTTCTGCTGAGCTGCTGTGATGTTCTGTGGTGTCGATGCAGCCAATCTCCCTTCATGTGGTTGGAAAGGTATCACAGTTGGACAACGTAGGTTGACATGAGTTGCCAGACCCCGAGCAAAGTCATAAACTGCGACATTTGGCAGATGTTTCCAGGATAGAAGGAGATCAGCAAAATCTCGTGGAGACTCTGCACGCAGGTTAAACTTTAAACTGTACACCACACCATGTGGGCAGAGAATCACTGACCACCCACCTTCAATGGAAAATTGAAGAAGAAAAAAAAATTAATAATAAATGAGCAAGTAGCTCATCGTAGGTATTTATTGTGCAGTTAAATGTGACCCTTACCAGATGCTCCCCAGATTTTCTGGAATATCTTGTCGTATGAGTGTCGTGTCTTCATCTCTTGCCTAAGTCTAAGAATCAGATCCATCCGCGATCCCTTTGCATCCAAATTACAGGCCTTGCACAGTTTACGCACAGTTGAAACCTTTTGAAATACAGACAAGAAATAAAAGTAAGATGTTACTGCACAATGCAAATCAAACAAACATACATGCATACACAACAACTCTACCTTCTGCTTCATGAGCTCATCCACCAGCCGGTCCTCTGACACCATACTGACTTCAGCTTCAGTGGAGGACTTGGCAGAGGATGCTTTTTCAAATTCTGTGTTTAATGCCATCTCCGATTTACGTGTGTTCCTTCCTATCCATGGGCCCCAGTATTCATAACTAGGTCTTACACTGAAGCTGTTCTTTGCACGACCTGTGAAAAGTACACGTTACATTCTTAATATGCTACAGTGCATTGCATCATTAAGTTAGGGTAATTACTAATTTAAGGAAACATTAATATGTACATACTTTGGACAAAGCCACGGGAAATCATCTCCAGCTGTACAGAGTCCCAGAACTCTTCAATGTTGACTTCACCAGTGAAGTTCTCTGGGGCATCTTTAATGTCACTCACTGAAAAACAGTAATTAATTTAACTAGTTTTGAAAATACTATGATATAACTCCCACCCAACACACAAGACACTGTGACTTACCAGGGAAGTTGAACACTCCTTTTTTGTGTAAGTCCATAACAACTACTGGAGGATAGTTGTTATGGGTGTTAGTATAGAACCACCTACTGGTTGTTCAGTGGTACTGCACTTTACGGAAAGCCACACAGTCTCCCAGCCTGCTTTGCGTTATGTTATGTTGTTTGTATGTCACTTACCGTTGGGACTAAAGTAGCAGTGAAGCTAAGGACTCTGTCTCTTCTTTATTACACCATTACACAAAAACATGGTGTCAGAACTGGGATCTTGTCTCGCGAATCCGGTGTACGAAGATATAAAGTCAACGACGGAGGTGTACAAGTCGCTAACAGTTACCGAGAATGTCTGAAGCAGCGCCGGTGCAACGCCAGGAAATAGCCATGGCCGCGAACATTCCTCCGCCGACTCCGATGAAGCTCAGCGGCAACATGAGCGCAAATTGGGAAATCTTCAGAGCTGAATATGAGGATTATGCTTTAGCGACGGGCTTGGTGACGAGGCCCAAGGAGGTTCAGGCGGCGACTTTGAGGAGTGTTATGGGAGCAGAGTGTCGACATGTCTACAAGCACAACTTAACTCTGAGCGCGGATGAGCGGGCGGACGTGGCCGTCATCTTGGACTCATTGGAACAGTACTTTAAACCGTCAAAGAATGTGATATATGAGCGCTACATTTTCGGATGCTGCAAACAGGAGGAAGGTGAGACAATTGACTGTTTTGTGACGAGACTCAGGGAGAAAGCCGCTACTTGTGATTATGGAGCCCTACGTGACGAATTGATAAGAGATAAAATAGTTATCGGCATCGCTAATGAGGGCACGCGCAGAAGGTTGCTGAGGGAGAAGGATTTGACGTTAGCCACCGCTATTGAGGCATGTCGTGCAGCCGAGTTGAGTGAATGGCAGTTGAGATCCATGGAGCAGGAGAGATCTCACTTGGACAATGTCAACGCTATGGTGAAACACACATTCAGCAGACCATCAAACACAACAGAAAAAATGAGGCGGCATCCCCGATCACAAGCAGAGGGTCATGTCTTATGCAAGTACTGTGGCACATCTCATGGGTGGGGTAAAGAACACTGCCCTGCATATGGCAAAACCTGTAATGCTTGTGGTGCTGCCAACCACTTTGCAAGGGTTTGCAACAAAACAAAGAACAGAAGTGGAAAACTTCACGCAGTAGAGGGACTGGACACTGACATAGAAGACACTGCTATGGAAACAAATGATGTGTATGCTTTAGAGAACATTGGTGCTGTGGAGTCAAAAGGCAAGAAATGGTTTGTTAATCTTCGGCTGAATGGTAAATTACAGAAGTGTCAGCTCGACTCAGGGGCTACTTGCAACGTCATGAGTCTCAGGGACAAGAAGAGACTAGCCCCGAGGGGAAAACTGAAACCAAGCAGCACCATGCTGAAAATGTACTCAGACCAGGGACTGCCATCACTAGGGGTTTTCACTACAGACTGTGTTGTACGGGACCGCTCATACAAACTGGAGTTTGAAGTTGTGAACACACGACAGCTGCCACTGCTGTCAGGCTCAATGTCAGAGGAAATGGGACTCATGCGCTTCACCATCCCCACAGAGCTCAGGGTGGATCGTCTCAATGCAGTGGACAACAGTCTTACCTTGCCTCTCTCCAGAAATGCGGTTATCACATCATACCAGGATGTCTTCACTGCTCCGGTGGAGGCACTTCCAGGAGAGGTCCATTTTGAGCTGGACCCAGAAGTTCAGCCGGTGCAGTGTGCGCCACGCAACGTCCCTGTGGCCATGAAGGAAGCTGTGAAGGCTCAGCTGGACAGATATGAAGCAGAGGGCCATATCACATCAATCAGTGAGCCCACGGACTGGATCAGCAATATGGTTATTGTCAAAAGACCGGAAAAGCTGCGCATATGCTTGCAGCCGCACCATCTCAACCGAGCACTTAAGCGATCGCATTACATCATGCCCACTCTGGAGGATGTGCTTTACAAGCTGCCCAAAGCCAAAGTTTTCACACTGGTCGACGCAAGGGACGCTTTCCTGCAGTGTAAGTTGGACGAAGCCAGCAGTCTCATGACCACTTTTTGGACACCCTGGGGCCGGAAAAGATGGTTGAAACTGCCATTTGGTGTGTCAGTGGCCCCAGAGGTGTACCAAAGGAAGCAGCATGAGTTGTTGGCAGGGCTTCAGGGAGTGGAGCCTATAGCAGACGACATCCTTGTTGTTGGCTGTGGCGACAGTACAGATGAGGCAGTCAAAGACCATGACGCAAAGCTGATAGCCCTTCTGGACCGCTGTCGTCATGTCAAGTTGCGCCTCGGTGTCAAGAAACTGCAGTTTAAAGTATCTGAGGTGCGTTTCCATGGACACATATTGTCAGCTGCAGGTCTGAAAGCTGACCCAGAGAAAATCAGAGCTGTTTTGGACATGCCAGCTCCATCTGATGTAAAGGGGGTGCAGAGGCTTATTGGATTTGTGACTTATCTGGCAAAGTTTCTTCCACAGCTGTCTGAAGTTTGCGAGCCACTGAGGAGGCTCACGGACAAGGAGGCAGTGTGGCACTGGCTGCCGAAGCACGAGGCGGCTGTGCGGGAGATAAAGCGCCTTGTGACAATGACGCCGGTGCTGCGATACTATGATGTGTCAAAACCTGTCACTGTGCAGAGTGACTCCAGCCAGCATGGCTTGGGCTGCTGTCTGATGCAGGAGGGGCAGCCGATTGCATTCGCTTCGAGGGCTCTCACCCCTACAGAGCAGAACTATGCACAGATTGAGAAAGAATGCCTCAGCATAGTGTTTGCCTGCCAGCGCTTCCATCATTACCTGTATGGACGAAATACAATCACAGCGGAAACCGATCACAAGCCTCTCATAGCGATCTTCAGTAAGCCTCTTCTGAATGCTCCCAAGCGTTTACAGAGCATGCTGCTGGCCCTGCAGAACTATAACCTGCAAGTGATCTACAAACCAGGACCAGAAATGTACATGAGTGATACATTGAGCAGGGCTGTTGCTTTAAACACACACCTCGGAGCAAGACAGGCAGAGCACACAGTCTGCAGTATGGCGGACGAGCAACTGGTTGTTGAGCACATAAACATGGCTGACTATCTTAATGTCACAGACAAAAGACTGATACAGATAAGGCAACACACAGACAAGGACTGTCAGCTGCAAGCTGTGAAGGCCACTATCCTGGCAGGCTGGCCGGCCATCAAAGAGGAAACTGAGCAGGCAGTTAGAGAATACTGGCCTGTTAAAGAGGAGTTGAGTGTGCAAAATGGACTGTTGTTTAGAGGACAGAGAGTGGTGATCCCCAAGTCGCTGCGCGCTGAAATGCTAGCCAGAGTACACTGCAGTCACATTGGTGGTGAGGCCTGCTATAGACAAGCGAGGGAGACCTTATACTGGCCTGGAATGCAGAGTGAAATAAAGGACTTTGTCAGTAAATGCACAACATGCAATGAGTATGCCACCAAGCAGCAAAAAGAGACAATGTTGAGCCATGAACTGCCCACACGCCCATGGCAGATCGTGAGCCTAGATCTGTTTCAACACAATGGGAAAGATTTCCTGTTGTTAGTTGATCACTTCTCAGATTTCTGGGAGATTGATGTTCTGCCGGACCTCAGCGCAGAGACAACGATAAAACGCTGCAAGGCTCAATTTGCCCGCTATGGGCAGCCCGACAGGGTCATCTCAGATAATGGGCCCCAGTTTGCTTGTGCTCAGTTTCGCCAGTTTTCAGTGGAGTGGGAGTTTGAGCATATCACTTCTTCACCAAGGCATCCCAAGGCCAATGGAAAGGCAGAGGCAGCTGTCAAAATTGCAAAGAATTTATGCAAGAAAGCACTCAGAGATGGTAAAGATGCATGGAAGGCAATATTGCAATGGAGAAACACCCCTACAGAGGGAATGGACAGCAGTCCTGCCCAGCGTCTGATGGCTCGGAGGTTGAAATCAGCTTTGCCGGTGGCGTCCACACTCCTTGAGCCCCGAGTCATTACAGATGTGGTTAACAAATTACGTCACAGGACGCAGGTCTCCAAACTCATCTATGACAGAACGGCTAAGGATTTGCCCGAGCTCGCCAGGGGAGATGCAGTTCGGATGAAACCACTACCAGGGGACAGGACAGGCATCTGGCGGCGAGGGCTGTGTCTGCAGAAGGTGGCTCCACGGTCATATCTGGTGGAGGTCGAGGGTTCACTCTATCGTCGAAATCGGGTCGATCTACGTGTGGCAGAGCCGCTGTCAGCACATGACACTATGACTGGGTCAGAGTCGTCCATGTCAGAAGTCAGTGGATTTCAGGCACCGAGTGAACAGACTGAGTGTGAGGGAGCTGGCAGGTCCTCTCCTCAGCCTGCTCCTAGTGGGCTTCATGGTGGTTTGCGTGCCTCTGGCCCGCCTGAGACTTCAGGCACTGCTGCTGTCTCCTCCCCTTCCCCTGCTTGCTCCCGCTATGGCCGGCTGTTACGGCCGCCAGACAGACTGAACCTTTAAGTTAATGTGGACTGAGTTCTACAGTGTTGGTGTGCACGCTCCCTTTGGTGTGAAAAGAAAAAAGAAAAAAAGATAGGGAGGACATGGGAGGACTGTTTGTGTTACATGGGTCATGTTTACTGTGTGACTATGTTATGTTACAGATGTAGATAATTTAAGGCTGAATGAAGAATCTTTTCAGAAATGTGATTTACTGAAAGAGCAGATTGAGATTAAGTTCACATTGTTGACAGAACTATGTAGTTGGTTAAGGTCATAGTTCATAAGAGTTGGGTTACTTAAAGAAAGGGGAGATGTTATGGGTGTTAGTATAGAACCACCTACTGGTTGTTCAGTGGTACTGCACTTTACGGAAAGCCACACAGTCTCCCAGCCTGCTTTGCGTTATGTTATGTTGTTTGTATGTCACTTACCGTTGGGACTAAAGTAGCAGTGAAGCTAAGGACTCTGTCTCTTCTTTATTACACCATTACACAAAAACAATAGTAGCCACAGCAAACACAAGAAAAGGAGTAGTCATGGCTTGTCAATGCCTCAAAGTGGCAGTATGCATGCAGAACTGCATCTCTGTCAGGAATTGTCACCTTTCTTAGGCCTTCAATTGCATTTACTACCTTGGATACTGAGACGTTGTTCTATAGAAGAGGCAAAAACAAAACAAAAAAAACATGTTACGTAAGATTTATGAAGACAAATATACCCACACACATATTTAAGTATTTGTCATAAAAAATATACTGTACATACCTGTAGGTTAAGTCTCAGGTATACACAAAGTTCCAGGGTCAATATTGTATGGTCATCAAAGTTATGTAGACCGTCTTGCCATTCCTGGTACCTATAGGTTATGTGACACACTGGACATCGCCGGAAATAGGTCGATACATCTGGTGTAAATAAATCATGAATATATCATTAGCATTGTTACATTCTCTACAAACTGCCATAATAGCAGACAAAACACAAATTACTTACTTTCAATTACACCATTCATGGTGATTATCCTGGCCTTTCTGGAGATTCTTGATGACTCTTCAAGATTTACAGGTCCTGGACAGAGTGCACAAACTGTCTCTGCTGGCTGCAACTCTGTGACATAGTCTGTGAGTGCTTTTGGTTTTATAACGTCATCTGGCAGGTTAGCTGGAAGTTTTTTATGTCCGTATATATACTCTACAAGTCGTTTGAAGACTTCTGCTGATGGTGGATAGACAGTATCTGGGTGCTTTTTTGGTGTACTGGTGCTGGTTTCCTCTGTTCTGAACACATCGGGGTTGGTTTGAAATAAATGCCATTTGCTTATGTTTTTGTGGACACATGACATCCTTGGTTTGGCACAAGGGCAATGCCATGTGTTTGCTGATGAATTGTATGTTACAAATATCCTCCCGAGGCGACTGTAATAGTGTAAAGTTGGCTCATGGACTGAAAAACAAAAGTGCTTTGAGCTTTCCTCAAATGACACCTGAACACAGAGAGGGACATGTGCTGCCTGTGCATTTTCTTGCCTTTTAATACAGGTTGACTTTTTTGCGTCACCAAAAAATTTTAAGCGCACCATCTCTGATAAAATATCTTCTCTAAGGCATTCTTCAGTGGCTATGTCTGTACTGTATTGCAAAGAGCGGATGTGTTCACAGTGTGTAAAAATTAATCCACTTCGTGATGCCATTTTGGAATACTGCTTGCATTCTTCCAACTCACACTGAACCTTGTGTACTCGACCCCAGGTTTTGCTCTGTACATGTATGGGGATTGAAAAGCCATGTCCTCCTTTTTGGACTGCAGAGATCCCATTTTTGGCATCCACACAGACACTCCTTAAATTATCACTTTCTGTTACATCCTTCGGTTTCTTGGGGTGCTTCCTCTGGATGTGTTTGGCCAAGTTTCTCTTCAAACAAATAACTGAACAGAGGGGACATTGGACCTGTTTCAGTTTGGATTTTGGACCTTGAGTCTCTTGGGTGGTATGTACAACAGAAGAGGAAACCAAAGGAGAAGATGATGTCATATGTGGGTCTGCTGAGGGGTGGATGGTAGATGTTTGAATTGATTGGGCAGAGGGAATGGTACATGTGGTTGTATCCTGTTGCACAAGAAGGTCTGGAGATGGGGATATTATGGTTGGTGGAAGCAGAGGAATGGATGCAGCAGACGAACTTGGTTGCAGGGAGGGCAAGGATGAATCCTGACTCTGTTTGGACTGGGCAGCAGCTGAGGTGGAAGATGGTTGTATGGGACAAGACTTTAAGTGTGCTTGCATGTCTGTCCTTCTAACAACAGTTTTGTCACATATTGGACAATGATAATGTCCCCCATTCCTGCAGTTCAAATTGCAGCGGCAGATCTTCTTATCTAAGAGTAAGTCCAGAAAATGTTTATAATTAGACAATATCAAAAAAGGCACATGAACGCACGCACACATACGTGTGTGTGTGTGTGTGTGTGTGTGTGTGTGTGTGTGTGTGTGTGTGTGTGTGTGTGCACACATGTGTATGTTTAATCTAAAATGCAATGGCATTACCTTGAAATGCAATAGCATTTTTAATATGAGCCTCCAAATGCCGCTGAAGTCTGGCTGGTTGGCTTGGCTTGAACATGCCTTTGGGGCAAAGGGGGCAGTGAAACTGACTGCAGCATGTTGTGCAGCGTTCCACTGCAGGCTTTTCATCACGCAGGATGATTGAATGATGCATCTAAAAAGGATATAGAATGCATCATGTGTTTGAATGATAGTACGTGAACTTCAATTCAAATTAATTAATACAGCCTGCAAACTTAGATTGTATTTGCTTACAGGTAAAATGGCCACTTGCACCAGGTAGTGTAAATGAGGCCTTACTTCTGTAGAAGAATTAATAATGACCAAGAAAATGCTGCAGTGCGGGTTAATGTCCAGCATTCAAAAACGTAGTTAAGTGACAGTGGCTATAACAAGACACTTAATCTAGTAAGTTATGTTAGAAGCAAAATGTACTCAAGTATCAAAAACACAAAACACATGACACATGACACATTAAAAAAAAGGGGTCCCTGAGAACTTACGGTGTTGATGCTAACCGCCATTGGAGAAAGCTAACTTTGGCGTTATCTAACTTCAAAACGACAACACAAACCGACATGTAACATCCAGTAATTTGCATCATTAATGACTTCTATAACGTTACTATTTTACGGCACCGATATTGATGAAGAACACAAGAAATCATGTATTTACTTACTCTGTGTACGCAAAATCAGCAACTCACCGGCGCTCCTCTGGACATTGACTGACACGCTGGTGTCACTCGGTTTAAATGGCGGATGCAATCGACATTAAACTTCCTCACTCCCCCCTGCCCCGCCCCGCCCCCCGCCCCCCAAAAAAGTCCGTACTTCCCGTCCTGACCGTCCTGACAGTGGAGGCGTCCTGACAGTGGAGCCTGCACCGGAAGCGACCTCACAGCGGAGGCCTGCAGCCAGGTGCCTCTCTGTAGAGCAGGTGGTTTTCTTCCAGGAGAAACAAAACTCTTCTGTTTTCTGTGTGGAGCTGAGATCATTAAAACATCAGGACACATCCTAAACATCTGTACTGTATATAAAGAGCTGCAGGCTCCTGCTCCACTTTACTAACACAACTGTTCATATTATCAGTCTGGATATAACAATGACAAACTGACTCTTAGGTTGAATTTAGACACACACACACACACACACACACACACCTGTCGGCCTGTTTGTTAAACAAAAGGCCCGGTGTGATCACAACAGAGAGATAAGACGTCTAGACCGGAGTTAACAGGCCTGAGTCAGGGCTCGCTGTGTGTCTGTGTGTGTCTGTGTGTGTGTGTGTGTCTGTGTGCATGGTTTTATTGGTTTGGTGGAAAAATGAAGCTGATGATTCAGAAGGTGTGAAGTTGAAATGTTTGTGTGTGGGTGATGTCATCATGTTTCAGTCTGGACACTGTGTTTAACAAAGATCACTGTGACTGAAGTTGTGTTGTTTGTCTGAACCGCAGGAGCTTGTGTGTGTGTGTGTGTGTGTGTGTGTGTGTGTGTGTGTGTGTGTGTGTGTGTGTGTGTGTGTTAGAAACCTGCAGGAATGTTACATGTTTTGTTAAATTTCCTTTAATGATGCGGTCGGAACATGTGAAAACATGTGTATGACGTGTGTGTGTGTTCACTGCCTCACATGTGTGTGTGTGTAGTAAACTCACGGGCACAGGAAGCGTCATAGCAACATAATGTAATAACATCAACCAATCACTGTCACATCTTAGTCAGCAGGTTTGATTTAAGACAAAGTGAAGCAGCTTTATTTGTACAGTAGCCTACAAAAACAATAATATGTAAATTTATTCAATGATCGATCAATCAAAACAATCAAAGTGACGTTACAAAGTGTCAAATCTCAAAAAAGAAAAGAAGCAAGAAGAATAATCTCACATAATCTGCTCCTCTTTCTTTCACAAGACATTAATTAACAAAGCAAATAATGCAATCAAATTAAATTATGTTAACTCCTGGATTACAGGCCAGGCTTACTTCACTGTATTTCCTCAGTAAACTGTAATTCATTTATAACATCTAATATTTTGTTAGGACAGGAAACAGATTTACAATTAAAAAAACACAAAGATAAAAGATTTTTTTTTTTAAATGCCTGTTAGAAAAGTAAAAGTCCAGAGAAGAGGGACAAAACGATTTAAGAACTGAGTTTAAATATGAGAAACTCATTACAACAGGATGAACAAATGTTATAATGTAACTCCACACACACACACACACACACACACACACATACACACACACAGACACACACAGTGGCGTCAGTGGCCTGTGGTTGTATAGTACAGACAAACAGCTGGCAGCAGGCCCAGAGCTTTATGGCACATTAATTAGGTCGTAGTAACGAGCTGGAGTCAATAGAGCTGGATAATCACCAACATGTGCTGACTGTGTGTGTGTGCTGGTATTATCAGTCTGAGTGTGTGTGTGTGTGTGTGTGTGTGTGTGTGTGCGGTTTAAAGAGAAAGAGACAGTCTCATTGAGATCCTCCAACACACACACACACACACACACCTGACACCTGGCCTCTTGTCTGCTGACTGAGCTGCTACAACCTGACACACAGAAATGTTGGCGATGAGAAACAAAGTGGTGTAAAGACGGAGGATTACACGAGTGTGTGTCGTCGCTTCACTCTGATGAACTGATGGAGCAGCGTTCACTCTAAACCAGTGTTGCTCAACCTTTCAAAAGGGGTCGCCTTGAAATGTCTAGTCACACTGCAAAAACTCAAAATCTTTCCAAGAATATTTGTCTTATTTCTTGTCAAAATGTCTAATTTCTAGTCAAAACAACCCCTTTCTGCTTAAAATAAGACTCATCACCTAAAAATTCACTTGTTTTTAGATCATTTTCACTTGTTTCAAACACATTTTCACTTGAAATAAGTAGAAAAATCTGCCAGTGAAAGCAAGTTTTTTGTGCTTGTAATTAGGAAGAAAAACTTGCTCCACTATCAGATTATTTTAAGTGAAAATCTGCTTGAAAGAAGTAAAAAGTGTCTAAAAACAAGCTGCTTTTTAATGTGATCAGTCTTATTTTAACTATAATTAGATTTGTTTTGACTAGAAATGACATTTTCACCAAAAATAAGACAAATAATCTTGGTAAGATATTAGATTTTTTGCAGTGCATTGATAAAAAAAAATACTGATAAAAATATTTTTTAAACTAATTATTATTCTGTTTTACGACAGCATATTAGGGCCACATTGAGAAAAAAAAACACAGACTTAGAGAAGTCGTAAATTTACAAGAATAAAGTCGTAAATTTATGAGAATAAAGTCGTAAATTTAGTTACATTTTAGTATTACACAATGTTTTAAAAAGTTTGTTCTTGGTTTAGGTGCCAGTAAATGATCATATCTTGATTGTCTGGTTGCATATTTTTTGACATTTCTGGTGAACACTATCTGATCTGAGAAATATTGTGGTTTTTTATTGATAATCAAATTTCTCATGAAAGTTAGGAGATTTAATTTCAGTCGGTCTTCAACCATAAACCATGATAAATACCAATGCATTTTTAAGATATTTTGCATGCAGTGAACAATTGAGAGCAATCCTATAGCTGCTTTGTTCTGTGCAATTTGAAGTTTTCTAATATCTTTGGTGGCTGCAGATGACCAAATAATCAATAAGGTCCAGATAATTCAAATAGTTGTACTTCAGCAGGTTCTGTGCTGTGTTCTTCTGTTCAGTCCAAACTTTGTTCACATTAAATATGGTTTAGATTTTACATCAAATCATCTTTTTCTTTTTTTAGCTGAGGAGGAAGAATGTAAATATATAAAACACATGGTTATTATGAGGACTGGGACTGGACAGGCTACACATTGGTTTGGTCGCTACAGAAAATATCATTTGAGTGTAAAGAGTCTGTTTTGTTGCAGCTTCAATGTTCTGTGTCGTCTATAGACCGAATCTCCTTGTTGTTTACATTCTACTTCCGGGTAGAAAACCAGCACGTAATTTGAATGAGATCAATAGTAACGAACGAGAGTTTAGCTATATATCATATTTTTCACGCCCTGTCACCGTTTAGACAAATCTGAAATGATTGAAGAAACATCACTATTTCTGTGTGTGTGTTTTGTGTTGCTATGTGTTGTATTTATTCAGTTTGGGGGAATCACGGTGTCTAGAAAGCATCAGTGGCTCAGCTGACAGGGACAGCTAACAGTAGCTAAGCTAACGGCGGTAGCTAAGCTAACACCAGGAAGTGGTTGTAAACAACAAGGAGATTCGTCCTATAGTCGATGCATCTGATGAGGAACCAGACTGGAGGATCTTCAGGAAGGAGCCACCTCCTCCAAATCAAGAAAAACTGTGACCCCCCCCACACACACACACAACCCCCCTATCACCCCCCACCCCCCATCCCATCCTCCTGGACCCAGGCCCAGACCCACAAGACCTCCCTGCCAACTCCGTGGTCGTGGAAGGAGGAGGAGGAGGAGGAGGAGGAGGGAGGGGTCTAATTACTGGTTCATGTAATGCATTGTGGAGAGAAGTGTGGTAGGTAGAAAGTACCATTATCCAGTAGATAGACTGGGACCGAGGCTGAGAGGTTTCTCTGGACCTCACAGGACGTCTGGAGGTTCGTTGGAGTTCCTCTGTGGATGTGGACTAACTCAAGACACACCTTTTTAGCTTGGCTTTTGATTAGATTATACTATTTTATTCTTTTTCCTATCCTTTTATTTATCGATTTTTACCGTTTGTTCGTTTATCTATTTTTTCTAAGTCTTGCATAATTGTAGTCTTTTTTATCATGTCCTTGCACTCCTGCTAACTTTTAGTTCCTTTTATTTATTTGGTTTTGTCCAGTCTCTGGTGTTTCCTCACAGCAAATTGTTGAGAGTAAGATAGCGCTTCAGTTGCCTTCTTTCAAGCTCTATAAATGTGTGTGTGTGTGTATGTGTAGTTGCGTGACTTTAGGTTATTTTTGCTTTGTTTTGTCTGCTTTTATGATGTAAAGCACTTTGTACTACATTTCATTTGTATGAAAGGTGCTCTATAAATAAAATCTGATTGATTGATTGATCTGATGGTCTGCAGTCTGAGCTGGAGGAAGTTCACTGCTGCGAGTTGCCTCTCATTGGCCGGTATGAGCCACCTGGCAGAAGTCCTTTTCCCAGTCCCCTCGGAGAAAGGAAACAGGAACCATGGATATTAGAAAAATAACCAACCAATGTTTGTTTCTTTTATTTGTAAAAGTCATATCGCAGAACGTCCTTTACCAGTTTTTTTTAGGTGTTACATGTGGTTGTGATGTAGCAGCGCACCGTTGCTGTGGCTCCGCCCACAACAATTGTGATTGGTTGAAAGAAATCCAAACATCCGGGGTGTTTTTTTTTTCCCTCCGATCTCAGCCAGTCGGTCTTCTCTGGAGAAAAGTCTGGTGAGTGAGACTAGATGCTCTGAGACCTGCACTGCAAAAAATCTAATATCTTATCAAGAACATTTGTCTTATTTCTAGTCAAAATGTCATTTCTAGTCAAAACAAATCTAATTCTACTTAAAATAAGACTCATCACGTTAAAAAGCAGCTTCTTTTTAGACACTTTTTACTTCTTTCAAGCATATTTTCACTTAAAATCATCTGATAGTGGAGCAAGTTTTTCTTCCTTGTTACAAACACAAAAAACTTGCTTTCACTGGCAGATTTTTCTACTTATTTCAAGTGAAAATGTGTTTGAAACAAGTGAAATGATCTAAAAACAAGTTAATTTTTAGGTGATGAGTCTTATTTTAAGTGGAAAGAGATTAGTTTAGACTAGAAATGAGACAAATATTCTTGGAAAGATTTTGAGTTTTTGAAGTGTGGGAGCTGTTTTCACTGGACTTCTCCCTCACTGAGCTCAGACCGAGCATCCATCCCTGGACTGACCTGCTGATTGGTGCAGGTCCAGCTGATAAGAGACATAAAGACACGGCGTTGAGGGTTGGACTGTAAGGAGGAAGGTGGTGTTGACCAAACCTGGAAGCTTCTAGTGTGAGGAGGAGCATATTTGAGAATATTTGTCTTATTTCTTGTGAAAATGTCTCATTTCTAGTCAAAACTAATCTCTTTCCACTTTAAATAAGACTCATCACCTAAAAATTAACTTGTTTTTAGATCATTTTCACTTGTTTCGAACTCATTTTCACTTGAAATAAGTAGAAAAATCTGCCAGTGAAAGCAAGTTTTTTGTGCTTGTAATAAGAAGGAAAAACTTGCTCCACTATCAGATTTTTCTACTTATTTCAAATGAAAATAGACTTGAAAGAGGTAAAAAGTGTCTAAAAACAAGCTACTTTTTTACTGCGATGAGTCTTATTTTAAGTAGAATGAGATTTGTTTGACTAGAAATAAGACAAATATCCTTTTCCGTTTTTCCTTTTTTCCTTATCCGTTTTTGCAGTGCAGTGATAGAATCAGAGTCGGCCATGTTTGAGAGCGGCGGTCTGGTCATGAAAACTAACCAGGGAACAAAGACGACGGGATGAAGAAGGAGAGTTTTTTGTTTTTTCTTTGAGTCGGGGTTGATAAGACGCCCCGTCAAAATAAGAACTGATGGAACTCAGGAACTAAACAAACACAGATTTGCTTTGTTTTGGCGAACTCAGACTTTAATCTCCACTTTTATGCAGATGATGATGTTTTGTTTGTATCTCAGGTGGAGCAGTTTGCAGGACGTTGCAGATAAGAAGATGCAGCCTGAGATCATCAGACAAAACGTTACATGCTTGAACATTGTGGTTTTGAGGATGGACCTGGGCCAGGTTCTGGATCAGCATCTAGCTCCACGAGTTAAAGGGATAGTTCAACATTTTGAGATAATTCACCACGCTATGAGATAATAACACAACGTTACCACACAGAGTTGTTTTAGAGGGAAATTCATGCAAAACCGCTGATGCACGTTGCCTTCAGGGACAGTTTTTCATCAAGCAGTCTCTGTATTTCCCTCTAAAACAACTCTGTGTGGTAACGTTGTGTTATTATCTCATAGCGTGGTGAATGTGCAGCTCACAACTTGTCCACCAGAGCGTTGTGGAGTTGTTGGATTGTGTATTTGATGAGTTTGATGAGGGAAACCAAGAAATCCCATAATGAGCCTCCGTAGCGTAGCTCTGAGCAGCTCACGGCTCTGCTCCGCCGTTCTAAAAATAGCTTGCACCGACAATTAAAGGTAACGAACCTACTGCTATGACTATAGGGATTATGGCAATGGGGCAATTTGACAAAATGTTGAACTATCCCTTTAACTCAATATCCCTGGAGAAGAAACTCTTGGATCTCCAGTCCTTCTCTCTCTGACTCCACCTAAAAGCTGCTGCCCTGTGGCTCCGCTCCGTCTTCACAGCAGCAGCGTGTTGCTACGACGCCCACACGGCTGCCGACGCCAAATCTGATTTCATTTCATGCTCCATTTTTTTTTGCCAGAACAACTCCCTGAGATCTGGACTCAAGATGAAGGTTATAAGGTTCCTATCTACCAGGCGATGTCTGCTGCAGCTCTGCACACTGCAAAAACTCAAAAACTTACCAAGAATATTTGTCTTATTTCAAGTCAAAATGTCATTTCTAGTCAAAACAAATCTCATTATAGTTAAAATAAGACTTATCACATTAAAAAGTAGCTTGTTTTTAGACACTTTTTACTTTTTTCAAGCATATTTTCACTTGAAATAAGTAGAAAAATCTGATAGTGGAGCAAGTTTTTCTTTCTTATTACAAGCACAAAAAAAACTTGCTTTCACTGGCAGATTTTTCTACTTATTTCAAGTGAAAATTAGTTTGAAACAAGTAAAAAATATTTATTTTTAGGTGATGAGTCTTATTTGAAGTGGAAAGAGATTAGTTTTGACTAGAAATGAGACATTTTGACAAGAAATAAGACAAATATTCTTGGAAAGATTTGGAGTTTTTGCAGTGCACCACCATCCTCCTCCTCCTCCTCCTCAGACGCCAGTTAACACGACGGTTTCAACACATTAACACACCGAGCTGCAGTGGAAAAGTCATTCTGGTTGTTGAGTAACTCTGGTGAACGGAGCTCAAGGCCAAAGTGGAACATTTGTAAACGATAAGAGCGGCTGCAGACGGCGAATAGCTGCACCAGTGTGAGTGTGCATGTAATAAACACTGTTTTACTGCAGTTTTTACACTTTTTGCAAACTAACTTATCACACTGCAAAAACTCAAAATCTTTCCAAGAATATTTGTCTTATTTCTTGTCAAAATGTCTCATTTCTAGTCAAAACTAATCTCTTTCCACTTAAAATAAGACTCATCACCTAAAAATTAACTTGTTTTTAGATCATTTTCACTTGTTTCAAAACACATTTTCACTTGAAATAAGTAGAAAGCAAGTTTTTTGTGTTTGTAACAAGGAAGAAAAACTTGCTCCACTATCAAATTATTTTAAGTGAAAATCTGCTTGAAAGAAGTAAAAAGTGTCTAAAAACAAGCTACTTTTTAATGTGATGAGTCTTATTTTAAGTAGAATGAGATTAGTTTTGACTAGAAATGACATTTTGACTAGAAATAAGACAAATATTCTTGATAAGATATTAGATTTTTTGCAGTGCAGGTCTCAGAGCATCTAGTCTCACTCACCAGACCTTTCTCCAGAGAAGACCGACTGGCTGAGATCGATGTTGAAGTGATGTTGATGAAGTTTTTTGTGCTTGTAAAAAGAAAGAAAAACTTGCTCCACTATCAGATTTTTCTACTTATTTCAAGTGAAAATCTGCTTAAAAGAATTGAAAAGTGTCTAAAAACAATCTACTTTTTAATGTGATGAGTCTTATTTTAAGTAGAATGAGATTAGTTTTGACTAGAAATAAGACAAATATTCTTGGTAAGATTTTTGAGTTTTTGCAGTGCAGCACCACTCATGTAAAATGAAGTAAAAACAAGTCGAGTCTGTTTCTCTGCTTGTTTTTGTGCACAGTCACAGTCACAGTTCCCTCCGTACTGTCCTGTGATGAGGATGATGTTGAGGCTGACATCATCCTCATCATCCTCATCATGTGTGGAGGATGTGGTTTTGGCAGCGTTAGATGATCCTGTGGTCAGCGCCGCTCACAGCAACAACTGATAATGCTGCTGTCGCCCCGGACGACCGGTAAACAACGTTGTGTGTTTATGTTCTTGTGACTGTTGCAGATAGTATTAATAATGTTTCCTCGGTGAGATCGACTCTGATCTGAAACTGTGATCGCTCCCTTAACTCACTGCACTGCAGAAACTCTACTAAGTCTTTAGAATATTTATATATTTATTATATATATTATAAGAATAATTGTCTTATTTCTTGTCAAAATGTCTCATTTCTAGTCAAAACTAATCTCTTTCCCCTTAAAATAAGACTCATCAACTAAAAATGTACTTGTTTTTAGACACTTTTGACTCATTTCAAGTCTATTTACACTTGAAATAAGTAGAAAAATCTGCCAGTGAAAGCAAGTTTTTTGTGCTTGTAATAAGAAAGAAAAACTTGCTCCACTATCAGATTTTTCTACTTATTTCAAATGAAAATAGACTTGAAATAAGTAAAAAGTGTCTAAAAACAAGCTACTTTTTAATGTATAAATATGTATGTATACATATAAATATACATATTTTAAGTAGAATGAGATTTGTTTTGACTAGAAATGACATTTTGACTAGAAATAAGACAAATATTCTTGGAAAGATTTTGAGTTTTTACAGTGTGCTGCTGCTGCTGCTTCTCACTCACACTGCAAAAACTCAAAATCTTGCCAAGAATATTTGTCTTATGTCAAAAATGTCATTTCTAGTCACAACAAATCTCATTATACTTAAAATAAGACTCATCAAATAAAAGGTAGCTAGTTTTTAGACACTTTTTACTTCTTTCAAGCAGATTTCACTTTTCACTTCACACTACAAGTACTAAAATCTGATAGTGGAGCAAGTTTTTCTTTCTTATTACAAGCACAAAAAACTTGCTTTCACTGGCAGATTTTTCTACTTATTTCAATTGAAAATTAGTTTGAAACAAGTGAAAATGATCTAAAAACAAGTTAATTTTTAGGTGATGAGTCTTATTTTAAGTGGAAAGAGATTAGTTTTGACTAGAAATGAGACATTTTGACAAGAAATAAGACAAATATTCTTGGTAAGATTTTGAGTTTTTGCAGTGTGAGGAAACAACACGACGCTGTGCTGCAGTTTCAACACTGACATGGGTGTGTGACTGTGTGTCTATTTGTGTGTGTGTCCTTGTGTGTGTGTGTGTGTTTGTGTGTCCTTTCACACGTGGTGATTTACAGCAGGCAGGGAGACTTCCCCTCTCTCCGGGCCAAGTGTTTGTTGAGCAGATGCACACAGACGCCTGAGCCTGGCTGGGATGGATTCCCTGACCTCCGCAGAATCTGCTGACGTTGTCGTTTTCTTCTGCTTCTTCCTTCTGTTGTCGAACAAGAGTCAAATCAGCTGTGTTTCTTTATTTATTTATTTATTGAATAGGGCAATGCACATTAATTGATGTCAATGTGCAGTGTCATGCAAAAGTTTGGTCCATGGAAAAGATGAAAAAAAGTATGTATATAGTTTAAAATGTAAAGGGAATGTGTCATCTATAACTTTATGTCTTTTGGAGATCATTTCATCTTCCACACTGCAAAAACTCAAAATCTTACCGAGAATATTACATATAACATAGCCAAAATGTCATTTCTAGTCAAAACAAATCTCATTATACCTGAAACTCGTAAAAAGTAGCTTGTTTTTAGACACTTTTTTTACTTATTTCAAGCCTATTTTCACTTGAAATAAGTAGAAAAATCTGATAGTGGAGCAAGTTTTTCTTTCTTGTTACAAGCAACATTTTCTTTCACTGGCAGATTTTTCTACTTATTTCAAGTGAAAATTAGTTTGAAACAAGTGAAAATGATCTAAAAACAAGTTCATTTTTAGGTGATGAGTCTTATTTTAAGTGGAAAGAGATTAGTTTTGACTAGAAATGAGACATTTTGACAAGAAATACGACAAATATTCTTGGAAAGATTTTGAGTTTTTGCAGTGCACTGATGAACTGTTCACATTAACAGACATTTTAAACCTGGGGTGGACAAACTTTTGCATGCCAGAATTCAGGCAATTGCCAACTTACATCCGTAGCCCTCCTAAGACAGCTACCATAGAAATAACAGCTGTACAGGACACTACAGATGTACATTACACACTGCAAAAACTCAAAGTCTTTCCAAGAATATTTGTCTTATTTCTTGTCAAAATGTCTCATTTCTAGTCAAAACTAATCTCTTTCCACTTTAAATAAGACTCATCACCTAAAAATGAACTTGTTTTTAGATCATTTTCACTAATTTTCACTTGAAATAAGTAGAAAAATCTGCCAGTGAAAGAAAGTTTTTTGTGCTTGTAATAAGAAAGAAAAACTTGCTCCACTGAAAATAGACTTGAAATAAGTAAAAAGTGTCTAAAAACAAGCTACTTTTTTATGTACAACTATGTATGTATATGTATAAATATACATATTTTAGGTATAATGAGATTAGATTTGACTAGAAATAAGACAAATATTCTTGGTAAGATTTAAAGTTTTTGCAGTGCAACTGACCACATTACATAAAGACTACATCAATGTATAAAATGTTATACTTCCTTATGTCACAACAGTGAAGATGCATTGATTTCCTGTCCAAGAGAATCTGAACTGTTTTCAGTTTATATTTATATAAACTACAACACTAATCAGTACTACGGGACAATATTAGACCTGTGTCTCTGTGTGTTTAGAGAAACACTGGGAGGAACAAAGGAGAGTTGTTGAGTTTCTAAGGTTACACAACGTGTTCATCATCAGCTGCAGCTCAACTGACTCCCACTAATGATTAAAGAAGCAGCTGATTTAACCGATTATTGATTCACAGATAAGTTATTCTCAGAACTCTTGGGAAAGTCTTTTTCTCCTGCATGCGTTTTATTTTGAAGAGATATTTTTTATAGCTCTTACGTAAAAGATAGAGCCAAAAAAAAACCTTTGTACATTATTTTGCAATTTTCTTTGTTCCTTTTCTGTTTGTTCTTTGAACTCCTCAGCTCAGGTTCACATGACGGAGATTTGACACAGTCATCTCTGCAAAGGAAGTTCTTTTTATTTTGTCTTTTTTTAAAACATCAAGTCTTATCAGATGAACTCAGCTGAAGTTGAACGTGTGCATGTGTGTGTGTGTGTGTGTGTGTGTTGAACAGATGTTGCACTGATGTGTTTTGCAGCTCTCTCTCTCCGTCTCTCTTCCACTCTCTCTCATTCTGTCCTTCCTGCTCCGGTCTCTCACTTCACCATGTCCAACCAGCTGGTCTGAAACCACACTCATCCATCCATCCATCCATCCATCCATCCAGTGACGGCTGGTATCAATGGGCTAGGGCTCCCTGCATACACAACAAAAGATGAGGAAAAAATATTCTCTAAATAACATACAAAAGATTGTTCTAAGTCTTAGTAAA
>NC_140927.1:31463101-31563101 GCF_045865225.1 Trachurus japonicus | reverse complement strand
TGCAAAAACTCAAACATCTTACCAAGAATATTTGTCTTATTTCTTGTCAAAATGTCATTTCTAGTCAAATTAAGACTCATCACATTGAAAAGCAGCTTGTTTCTAGACAGTTTTTACTTCTTTCAACCATATTTTCACTTGAAATAAGTAGAAAAATCTGATAGATAGTGGAGAAAGTTTGTCTTCCTTATTATAAACACAAAAAACCTGCTTTCACTGGCAGATTTTTCTACTTATTTCAAGTGAAAATTAGTTTGAAACAAGTGAAAATGATCTAAAAACAAGTTAATTTTTAGGTGATGAGTCTTATTTTAAGTGGAAAGAGATTAGTTTTGACTAGAAATGAGACATTTTGACAAGAAATAAGACAAATATTCTTGGAAATATTTAGAGTTTTTGCAGTGCACAGTTTACCCTTCACCCATATCCATGAATTCCTCTCATGTCATGTCACAGGGAGAGTGGACGGGGTTTTTTCTGTCTGTGTGTGTGTGTGTGTGTGTTTTTGTCGACCTTTCCTCCACCGGTCGGGACTCAGACCTGTTTTGGAACAACAACAATCAGGGGGAAGAAGATGCCCCCTCTCCTGCCCTCCTGCCCTCCTGCCCCTTCCCCGTTTCCCTCCTTTAACGTCATTACCCAGCATAGCAGCATTACTGCAGCCGATGATGATTTCCTCTCCTCTAATAATAGGCACTAATATTATTATTCCGCGGCCTAATGGGCTGAGAAATGACAAACACTGGAGTAATAACACTGATGTGGTTCAGTTGAGTCAGTGCTGTTCTTCAAAGGGAGGAGGGGGGGCAGCGGTGGGGTGGGGGGGTAATTAGATGGGGTTATTCCTGAGTGTCTGAGGCTTGATGGCTCTAATTACCTCCTCCACAGTCAGGAAATGCCTCTGTGAGTGAGTCGAGTTTCCTTTTTCTTTTTCTCTTCTGGCAAAAAAAACTGACACCGACTCAGACTCTCAGCTGCAGCTCCTGTTGTTTTCCTCTGCAGCCGCCCTCGGTGCCACTGGTCTCAGATCAGATCAGATCACACAGATGCTGCAGATGTTGTGCATTTCATCAGGAAATCTTCCCGGACGGTCGGCAGGAAATTCTGTCTGTAACTCATGATGAGCAAAATTCATGTGTTTCTTCTTTTTCCCCCCGGGTCCAGTCCTGATTCAGAGACAGTTTCAGTTTCAGGTGCTCTATGGTATACACATACCCTGCAAAAATTCAATATCTTACCAAGAATATTTGCCTTATTTCTAGTCAAAATGTCGTTTCTAGTCAAAATAAATCTCATTATACTTAAAATAAGACTCATCACATTTAAAAAGTAGCTTGTTTTCAGACACTTTTTACTTTTTTCAAGCAAATTTTCCACTTTAAATAAGTAGAAAAATCTGACAGTGGAGCAAGTTTTTCTTTCTTATTACAAACACAAAAAACTTGCTTTCACTGGCAGATTTTTCTACTTATTTCAATTGAAAATTAGTTTGAAACAAGTGAAAATGATCTAAAAACAAGTTAATTTTTAGGTGATGAGTCTTATTTTAAGTGGAAAGAGATTAATTTAGACTAAAATTGAGACATTTTGACAAGAAAGAAGACAAATATTCTTGGAAAGATTTTGAGTTTTTGCAGTGTTTAATTAACAGGCTGCTGATTATGTGATAACTATGTGATAATGTCCGGAAATAGCTAAGAAATAACAAGTAATTGCGTAATAATGTCAAGAAATAGCCTAGAAATAACGGTCCATCCAACCATCCATCCATCCAACCATCCATCCATCCATCCATCCATTCATCCATCCAACCAACCATCCATTCATCCATCCATCCATCCATCCATCCATCCATCCATCCATCCATCCATCCATCCATCCATCCATCCATCCATCCATCCATCCATCCAACCAACCATCCATTCATCCATTCATCCATCCAACCAACCATCCATCCAACCAACCATCCATCCATCCATCCATCCATCCATCCATCCATCCATCCATCCATCCATCTATTCATCCAACCATCCATCCATTTATCCACCCATCTGTCCATCCATCCGTCCATCCACCCATTTATCCATCCATCCATCCATCCATCCATCCATCCATCCATCCATCCATCCATCCATCCATCCATCCATCCATCCATCCATCCATCCATCCATGTTTCTTCTTTTCCCCCAGGTCCAGATTCAGAGACAGTTTCAGTTTCAGGTGCTCTATGGTAGCCTATAGGCCTCGTATACATACACATACACTAATAACTACACACTATGAAGCATTAGATACTTAATTCATCATTTTTCAAACAGTTTAGGGTAACGCTTTATTTAACAGGCAGCTCATTATGTGATAATGTCCGGAAATAGCTAAGAAATAACAAGTAATTGTGTAATAATGTCAAGAAATAGCCTAGAAATAACGGTCAATTTCATAGTATAATGTCATGTTTTTCATTAAGGCGAAAGATTACACATGCTTTTCATGATTTGAATTTTTTGGGCCAGAATTTTTCTCCACCAAGTCCTTGAAAATGGCCGATTCTGGGCTATTTCTATTCGCAATCAGTCATTATTTCTTGGCAATATTTCTCAACATTACTATGAAATTGACAGTTATTTCTAGGCCATTTCTAGACATTATGATGCAATTAATTGTTATTTCTTCACATAATCATGTCAAGTACTGCCTGTAAATTAAAGCGTTACCCAGTTTAGCTCCTGACTGATAATAATAAAACTTCTATCAACACACATGCCTAGATTGTTGTCTGTGTAAGTGCAGAATAAATGTTCATCATTTACTAGAATGAAAATACAATAATTAAACACAGTCTAGATGAACTTATTAAACCAGATTTAAACATTTAGAGCTGTGTTTATTAACTAATTTGTGTAAATTTAGACAGAATGCTTCATAAATGTTGTAATAAGTGTTTAATAATGTTATCGTCTGTAGTTATTATAAAGTAGGCCTAGTCTATTGCACCTTCCAATAGCTTAGCTGACGTTAGCATCAACAGCTGTTTTTGTCCCAAGAACATTTTAAATAAAATTTTTCGGTTGCTGCTTTAATATAAAGTTATTTTTCAACCGGTCTCCAAGCTGAACAACCACTATAGTCATCTTTTTAAAATCTTTTTACCCCTCGCGATCTGACCTGTAGCCCAACGCCATAACTATACTTTACTTTATTTGTTCATTTAGTCGGGACAATGCATATTAATGGACAGTGAGTACTAGAGTACCCACAGTAAATACACCGGATTTAGCACATGTGCTAAATTACATCCGTAGTCCCCAAAACAATACAACAATTAACATAAAAAGTCCATAATGACGGAGGACCAATAGATAACAGAAAAAGAACATTTACATAGTTACAGGATTAGACATGATTCTTTGAATTGTAAAAAATATATATATAATCTATATACACTACAAAAACTCAAAATCTTTCCAAGAATATTTGTCTTATTTCTTGTCAAAATGTCTCATTTCTAGTCTAAACTAATCTCTTTCCACTTAAAATAAGACTCATCACCTAAAAATTAACTTGTTTTTAGATCATTTTCACTTGTTTCAAACAAATTTAAATTTTCAAAAAATCTGCCAGTGAAAGCAAGTTTTTTGTGCTTGTAATAAGAAAGAAAAACTTGCTCCACTGTCAGATTTTTCTACTTATTTCAAGTGAAAATAGGCTTGAAATAAGTAAAAAAGTGTCTAAAAACAAGCTACTTTTTTATGTATAACTATGTACTGTATGTATATGTGTAAATACGTATAATTAGATTAGTTTTGACAAGAAATGATATTTTGACTAGAAATAAGACAAATATTCTTGGTAAGATTTTGAGTTTTTGCAGTGTAGCTGCGATTAACATGATTCATTGAAATATAAAAATATAAATCTATAGTTGTGCTTGCCATGATTCGTTGAATTATATAAAATGTATAGCCTATCTATACAGTTGTGATTGACATGATTCATTGAAATATAAAAAAAATATATATCTATACAGATGTGGCTGACATGGTTCGTAGAATTATAAAAAATATATATCTATATAGTTGTGATTCACATGATTAATTGAAAAAAACAACAACATATAATTACACATGCTCGGGCTAGATTTACTTTCACCAGACCAAGCATGCTTACTGTACACACCACAGTTGTTGTCACAGACAGTTAGCCTACCATAACGGACACAATGCAAAAACTCAAAATCATTCCAAGAATATTTGTCATATTTCTTGTCAAAATGTCTCATTTCTAGTCAAAACTAATCTCTTTCCACTTAAAATAAGACTCATCACCTAAAAATGAACTTGTTTTTAGATAATTTTCGTTTGTTTTAAACTAATTTTCACTTGAAATAAGTAGAAAAATCTGCCAGTGAAAGCAAGTTTTTTGTGCTGGTAATAAGAAAGAAAAACTTGCTCCACTAACCCTCTTATTTCAAGTGAAAAATGCTTGAAAGAAGTAAAAAGTGTCTAAAAACAAGCTACTTTTTAATGTGATGAGTCTTATTTTAAGTAGAATGAGATTTGTTTTGACTAGAAATGAGACATTTTGACTAGAAATAAGACAAATATTCTTGGTAAGATATTGAGTTTTTGTAGTGCAGCAGCAGCCTAGCCTACTTCCTCAGCATTAGTCCATTTCCGTTGTCATGGTAACAACAATAACTTTGCAGCACACTTAAGCAGAACTGAAACAACTTGGGAATCGAACGACGCCACATCACCACCTCCTCCTCCTCCTCCTGACGTGGACTTTGTCTCTTAGTAACACCACGACGTCGTCGGCAGCATCACTTCTCTCTACGGCCACTAGGTGTCGCCTGGCAACAAGATGTAACTACGTCGGCGGCTCCCAGTCCCAGTAGCTACAGTCAGAGACCTGTGGACTCGTCTGTTACACTACACTGCAAAAACTCAACATCTTACCAAGAATATTTGTCTTATTTCTAGTCAAAATGTCATTTCTAGTCGAAACTAATCAAATTATACTCAAAATAAGACTCATCACATTAAAAAGTAGCTTGGTTTTAGACACTTTTTACTTCTTTCACTTAAGTAGAAAAATCTGATAGTGGAGCAAGTTTTTCTTTCTTATTACAAGCACAAACAACTTCCTTTCACTGGCAGATTTTTCTACTTATTTCAAGTGAAAATTAGTTTGAAACAAGTCTGTTACACAACATGAAGCTCGGAGCTGATTTACAGCTGGAAACATGAAACATGCAGCGTCTTGTTGCAGCTGAAACTTTCTCTGGTTGTTTGAGCTGATGAGAGAGAGAGATAACACATTTTATTTATTATCTATCTAGGCTATATATCTATATATACGCTCACAAGACGTAGCTGCAACAAACCTGTGAAAAAGAACAAATACATCTTATTTCTCATCAAAATGTCTCATTTCTAGTCAAAACTAATCTCTTTCCACTTAAAACAAGACTTGTCACCTAAAAATGTACTTATTTTTAGATCATTTTCACTTGTTTCAAACTAATTTTCACTTGAAATAAGTAGAAAAATCTGCCAGTGAAAGCAAGTTTTTTGTGCTTTGTAATAAGAAAGAAAAACTTGCTCCACTGTCAGATTTTTCTACTTATTTCAAGTGGAAAATTTGCTTGAAAAAATTAAAAAGTATCTAAAAACAAGCTACTTTTTAAATGTGATGAGTCTTATTTAAGTATAATTATATTTATTTTGACTAGAAATGACATTTTGACAAGAAATAAGACAAATATTCTTGGTAAGATTTAAAATTTTTGCAGTGCACACACACAGAGACACACCTCGCCCTGTGAGAGAGAGGACAGTGCTGGTCTTGTTCTCGCTGTGTGTCAGGGCAGTAATTAGGGGGTGGGGGGGTTTCACTGATGCCCCGTGGCCTCCTCTGAAGATGAAACACACAGTTTAGGGTAAAGTGGCCTGACGTTGCCCTGAGGGGGGGTAGAGGGGGGGTTGTAGCTCTCCAGGTGAAACTAAAGTGTGGACACAGTTCACTGCTCCACATGAGGACGTTTTAGTTTATTAAACTCAGTGTGAGGCTACGGTGGCCCGGAGGAGTCAAGTCAACACGCTGCAAACTGACAGAAAACAAACACATTCTGCAAATATCTTCTTCTGTCAGTTTGACAACACACAGACTGCAAATACACACAACACAAAGAAAAACAGTCGGCTGATTATGTCGTTATTACACTTCCATACACAATATATTAAGTCCATGTGCACAACAACAACAAAACGACACGTTATGTAGTCTTTATTTTACAAAAAAAAAAAAGCTATACAAGATGACAGTATTGAGAACATTCCAGGATTTAATGGACTACACGATTGCACAGATAATGTAAATAAAGTAAATAACAACTTGTTGCTGGGCAAAGCTGTGAACATGCAAAGAGAGAGTGCAAATGTGAACTCGGACTATTATTTAATGTGCATCCATCTCTGTAAAAACGCTGCATATTATGGAACAATCTTGAGAATAAATATAACAAATTTGTTTGGTTTGATTTCTAGTAATGTAGCTAAGTGTGGCTCAGTTGTTGTTTATTTGTTTGGTATCGTTACATTTGCACAAAGAAAAAAAAACACTGGAAGAGGAAATGGGTGAATTGCAAATCTGCCAGATGTTGAGGCGTTAGAAGCTTACAGCTTCAGCCTGCCTTTTCTTTTAAATCTACAAGTGACGTTTCATTATGCACTGCAAAAACTCCAAATCTTTCCAAGAATATTTGTCTTATTTCTTGTCAAAATGTCTCATTTCTAGTCAAAACTAATCTCATCACCTAAAAATTACAGTAACTTGTTTTTAGATCATTTTCACTTGAAATAAGTAGAAAAATCTGCCAGTGAAAGCAAGTTTTTTGTGCTTGTAATAAGAAAGAAAAACTTGCTCCACTATCAGATTTTTCTACTTTTTTCAAATGAAAATAGACTTGAAAGAAGTCAAAAGTGTCTAAAAACAAGCTGCTTTTTTATGAATAACTATGTATGTATATGTATAAATAAACATATTTTAGGTGTAATGAGATTTGTTTTGACTAGAAATAAGACAAATATTCTTGGTAAGAGTTTGAGTTTTTGCAGTGCGTTGCTTTGTCCATTTACTGAAATCAATCAATCTGAATAAGACCTCTCCTAAAAACAAACCACTTGTTTTGAAACATCTGATGGTGTTTCTGAATGTAGAGCTTCATCTCTGTATGTTTTATAATATTTAGGCTACAGTATATCTGTATTTGTGCAGGTGATGATGCAAACACGTGCTCAACACAACGACTATACACAATCTCTGCTGCGGAGTTCAACAGTGAAGCTTCAGACAGGTGAGCTACACTCACTCAGGTAAACCCCCCCACCCCCCTACCCCCCCTCCAGTTCCCAGGGAAAGTCTGTTCACGTGTAAACTCAACTTTAATGACGGACCAAACACTGACCCACCTCTCTAACCTGACCAGGGGGCAGAGAAGGAGGGGGGAGGGGGGGAGGGGCAAAAAGTAAAACCCACTGTGCACTGTGAAAACTCAAAATCTTTCCAAGAATATTTGTCTCATTTCTAGTCAAAACTAAACTCTTTTCACTCAAAATAAGACTCATCACCTAACAATGAACTTATTTTTAGATCATTTTCATTTGTTTCAAACTCATTTTCACTTGAAATAAGTAGAAAAATCTGCCAGTGAAAGCAAGTTTTTTCTGCTTGTAATAAGAAAGAAAAACTTGCTCCACTGTCAGATTTTTCTACTTATTTCAAGTGAAAATATGCTTGAAAGAAGTAAAAAGTGTCTAAAAACAAGCTACTTTTTATGTGATGAGTCTTATTTTAAGTAGAATGAGATTTGTTTTGACTAGAAATGACATTTTGACTAGAAATAAGACAAATATTCTTGGTAAGATTTTGAGTTTTTGCAGTGTGGTGAAAAGGAAAACAGCCAGAGGTGCACAGTGTCGGGGGGTGAAAGCCAGAAAGACAGAGACAAGTAAAGAAAGAAGAGACAATGGACAAAGGGACAGAGTTTACTGTAGCTGTGTGTAGATAAAGAAGAGAGGGAGGAGGGAGGAGGGGTAAAGAGGAGGATGGGAGGAGAAGTGAAAGCAGGAGGGGGAGGAAGAGGGGGAGGGGGGAGTCAGAGGAAGCAGCATCTGTTGGATCTTAATTATTAACGATGGTTTTTGTCTGTAACAGTGAAGTTCACACACAGAGAGAGAAACAAACCGTGTTGTTGTGTTTGTTCCTTTTGAACTGGAACATTCACACTTTGTTCTGATACGACGTTCATCATGTATCAACTGTTTGTTCCACCTGGTTGTGTTCAGACCTGTTAGTCTGTTATCCGGTTCAGACTGGTTCAGTTTGTGAAGCAGAAACTCTTCATGTTTTTATTCTGCTCGTTTACACTGCAAAAAATCAAATATGTTACCAAGAATATTTGTCTTATTTCTAGTCAAAACAAATCTCATTCTACTTAAAATAAGAAACATCACATAAAAAGCAGCTTGTTTTTAGACACTTTTTCCTTCTTTCAAGCATATTTTCACTTAAAATAATCTGATAGTGGAGCAAGTTTTTCTTTCTTATTACAAGCACAAAAACTTGCTTTCACTGGCAGATTTTTCTACTTATTTCCAAATAAAAATACGTTTGAAACAAGTGAAAATTATCTTAAAACAAGTTAATTTTTAGGTGATGAGTCTTATTTTAAGTGGAAAGAGATTAGTTTTGACTAGAAATGAGACATTTTGACAAGAAAGAAGACAAATATTCTTGGAAAGATTTTGAGTTTTTGCAGTGTAAGTTGAGAATAATGTTAAAAAGTCTGTGTCCCATGTTTCCTGCAGACACCATGCAGGGAAAAACTAATAACTCATGTTATTTATACATATAAACTTCTCACATTGTAACAATATAATGATTTATATTGTAAAAATGAAATACATTTCATGCTACAATTTAAAACATTTCACAAATTTTACAAACTTATTGTTAGATTGTTGTGAAATTAAACTTTTTCGTGGCAGCATTTTGCTTCTGTAATAACCTGTTTAAATAAACATCACATTAAAATGATGTAATGAGAGACAAAATGTCAAATTTACATTAGTTTTCTCACTTTTTTTGCATATCTTAATCAAATGTTTTAAAAAAAATTGATATGTTTTTCACATATTTTAGTGTTTTAAAATAAAGTTTTGTTGAAAAAGAACCCCAAAACGTTAAGAACCAGAGCAGCGGTTTAATAACAGCTGCTCTGTGTTCATCTGTCTGTGGTCAGAGACAGGTGTGATGATGATGATGATGATGATGATGATGATGATGATGATGATGATGAATATTATTTAAATGTTTGCTAAAAGTCAAACCACAGTGATGAGTTCAAGGACATGTTTTAAAATAGGAACTGAGTCAGCAGCTACAGTAACTGTGACTGTAACTGGTTGGATCAGATGGCTCATCTGTTTGTGTGTAATGGAGCAGAAACGTGTGGACGACGTCTTGTCTTTCACTGTCTCAGCAGCAGCAGCAGCAGCAGTGTCTCAGTCACAACCCCCCCAATTTACATTTTTATCAATTTATTAATTTATAAACACAGTAAAAAAGAAGACAAAAGCAGCTCAAATGGTCCAGCAGAGAGAAGTCACAAGTGTTCCTGGAAACATACGTTTGGGATACAGAAAAAGCAAACAGATAAATAATTCCTCAGCAGTAAAGTGACTAATAAAGTTAAATTAACATCCCGATGTCACCGGCCTTTTGCCCGTTATCCTGTCTCAGTCATTAGGTCTCCCCAGGGCCGTTGTATAGGGGAGAAAGGTGATGATAACTCTAGGGGCCCAGCACCCAATGGGGTACATAAAAAACCCCAGTAGTCTAATCTTTGTATGACTGATTTATTCTGCGTAAGACCCTGACTAATACTCATAGTACACTGTAAAAACTCAACATCTTTCCAAGAATATTTGTCTTATTTCTTGTCCAAATGTCTCATATCTAGTCAAAACTAATCTCTTTCCAATTAAAATAAGACTCATTACCTAAAATTTTCACTTAAATTCATAATAAATAGAAAAATCTGCCAGTGAAAGGAAGTTTTTTGTGCTTGTAATAAGGAAGAAAAACTTGCTCCACTATCAGATTTTTTCTACTTATTCCAAGTGAAAATCTGCTTGAAAGAAGTAAAAAGTGTCTAAAAACAAGCTACTTTTAATATGATGTGTCTTATTTTAAGTATAATGATATTTGTTTTGACTAGAAATTACATTTTGACTAGAAATAAGACAAATATTCTTGGTAAGATACTTGAGTTTTTGCAGTGTAATGCTGCATTAGCATCAAAACAAAGAAGGATGAATAAAAAACGATAATACATACGTAGTCTAAGAAAAAAAAGGAAAAGTTAGGGGGAGGGGCCCACTTTAGCATTCTTTAAGGGGGCCCAGAATTCCTAGCAACGGCCCTGGATCTCCCTCACAAAAGAGATTCAATCTCGAGGGACAACCTGGTGTACTATTCCTTTAAATAAAAATATAAATGCAGAGTTTCCACTCTCAGTGTTGGTTATGTCAGACACAGGCAGAGTGATTCCTGCCCAAGGCTCTATAAGTATCGTAAAACTTTATGCCAGAATGGGTTGACCAGGGGGAATTCCCACATGAGATGAAGAACGGTGCCCATTCCTTTTCTTTTTCTACATTTTTTTTCTAACATATATTGCTGTTTCAACAAAAATGTCTATGAAGAAGAGCTTCCAGGACTCAGAGATCGTTTCCTAGAGGTGCTTTGCATTCTTTGGATGGGACAATTAAATGATAGTGGAAAATAATTTCTCATTTAAAAGTTAAAAAGCCTTTATTTCCATGGCTTAGTCGTGTTAAACCTTTAAAAACTCCTACGTGTTTCGGTGTGCAAGCCTTCGTCAGGGAGTTTGACTTCCTGAATAAAGGCTTTTTTCACTTTGGAGATTCTTTCCCACTATCATATACTACTGCGATTTATTAATCCAATTTTGAGGAAGCCAAACCGTTGTTAGCCAAGATCTATGACCATGTATCTTATTCTCAAACTGTCACATATGTCACTATGGACACACAGGAACTCTCTCTCTCTTTCTCTCACTCCCCCCACCCCACATTTAATCCTGATGAGTGCCCCCCCCCCCCCCACAGAGAGACGTCCATTGAGGACAGAGAGAGGACGATTGGGTGGAGAAGAGCTTCACATTCCTGCAGAGTGACTGTCACTGACTCACCGATGCACTTCAGTGAATCAATGCATGAGAAGGACACAGTGGACATGGTAGACTGCCCCCCCCCCCCCACCCCCCCACCTCCCTCCAGGGCCGTTGCTAGGAATTCTGGGCCCCTTAAAGAATACTAAAGTGGGCCCCTCCCCCTAACTTTTCCTTTTTTTTCCTTAGACTGCGTACAGTATGTATTATCGTTTTTTATTTAGCCTTCTTTGTTTTGATGCTAATGCAGCATTACACTGCAAAAACTCAAGTATCTTAGCAAGAATATTTGTCTTATTTCTAGTCAAAATGTCATTTCTAGTCAAAACAAATCGCATTATAGCCTACTTAAAATAAGACTCATCATATTAAAAGTAGCTTGTTTTTAGACACTTTTTACTTCTTTCAAGTCTATTTTCATTTGGAATAAGTAGAAAAAATGTGATAGTGGAGCAAGTTTTTCTTCCTTATTACAAGCACAAAAAACTTACTTTCACTGGCAGATTTTTCTATTTATTGTGAATTTAAGTGAAAATGATCTAAAAACAAGTTAATTTTTAGGCAATGAGTCTTATTTTAAGTGGAAAGAGATTAGTTTAGACTAGAAATGAGACATTTTGACAAGAAATAAGACAAATATTCTTGGAAAGATGTTGAGTTTTTACAGTGTACTATGAGTATTAGTCAGGGTCTTACGCAGAATAAATCAGTCATACAAAGATTAGACTACTGGGGTTTTTTATGGGCCCCACTGGGCGCTGGGCCCCTAGAGTTATCATCACCTTTCTCCCCTATACAACGGCCCCCCCCTACTCTGCACACAGGAGCTTGAAGCTGACACAGGAAGTTGGTTAATGAACTGTTTGAGTAACAGTTTGTTCTGTTTGTCTTTGTTTGTTCTGTCGTTCAACTTCAGCTCATCTGACTCATTTCACTAATTCTTTCTCCCACTGTTTTCTCCTCTTCCTCTTCTTCTGTTTCCGTAGCAACGGCCTGGGACAGCAGCTTGAGACCTCAAATTTGAATGTGACATCTCAGCTCAGTGACAGCTTTGAGGAAGTAACTATAAACACACATCTGGTCACCGTGAGGTCACAGAACATATTTACAGCCATGACTCACAAATTCATGCACAGCACTGCAAAAACTCAAAATCTTACCAAGAATATTTGTCTTATTTCTAGTCAAAATGTCATTTCTAGTCAAAACTAATCTCATTATACCTAAAATATGTATATTTATACATGTTATACATAAAAAAGTAGCTTGTTTTAGACACTTTTTACTTATTTCAAGTCTATTTTCATTTGAAATAAGTGGAAAAATCTGACAGTGGAGCAAGTTTTTCTTTCTTATTACAAGCACAAAAAACTTGCTTTCACTGGCAGATTTTTCTACTTATTTCAAGTGAAAATTAGTTTGAAACAAGTGAAAATGATCTAAAAACAAGTTCATTTTTAGGTGATGAGTCTTATTTTAAGTGGAAAGAGATTAGTTCTGACTAGAAATGAGACATTTTGACAAGAAATAAGACAAATATTCTTGGTAAGATTTTGAGTTTTTGCAGTGAGATTAAGACACGATTTAAATGAATGTTGTGAAACAAACACATATGATCATATTAGTCAGATAATGAATTAATGATAAGACTTTGATATTTTCCTGTAATAATACTGTAATAATGATAATCTTCTCTGTGTTTATAGTTAATTTTTTTCAAAATCCTTTTAAACGTTTTATTTTCTCTTTTCAGCAGCAGAGACGAAGCCTCGGTCTCGTTCATCATCATGAAGCTGTTATCAGCAGAGTTTAAGAGACAGGAGGAGGAAACGGAGACAGACAGATGGAAACCAGACGGACACACACACACACACACACACACACACACACACACACACACACACGCACACACACACACACACACACTGTAGTTTAGGTGAGTGGAGGATGAACATGTGTGTACAGTATGAGCTCATTTCATTGTTTGTGTTGATCAGACTCAGTCGCTCTCTGTTGCTGCAGCAGCTCCTTCGCTTTCCTCTGTCTCGTCTCCATGGCGATGAACTCGACCGGACTTCGTCGCCAGAGCCGGTTCAGACCTCCATGGGGCCCTAGGCAAAATTCTGCTAAGGGGCCCTCCTAACTGAACCCCAAAAATTTTCAACAGTCGCACCTGACACCCAGTGTTTCCACGCATCCCCCCTTTAAGCGTATTGCAGTGTTGGTCTAACTAAGAATAAATTCAGAACAAATCAAATCAAACTAAATGTAACAATGCATGTAAACATGTTAATGTTTGAAAAAAATCACCATTAAATAAATCTCTAGATAAAGCTACTATTAATTCAGCTCCATCAAATTGGCTGCACTTGTTTTACTTTCACTTCAAATGTAGGTAATTATGTAATTATTATTTATTATATAATTATTATTATTTTTAGCACCATTGTCATAATATTTCACAAGTTTTGTTTGATTCTGCATCTATATTTGCATGTAGGCTATCCAAGCAAACAAAATTCAATCTTAGTCAATATTTATCCATTGCTTTCCATTTTGTATGATGTAACTACACTACAACTAAAATTATAGGAGCCAGCAAGACGCACACGGAGACCGGGGTTCACCCAGGGCCCACCGCCCTGTTAATGCAGGTCAAACACGGACTAGTCCCTCCCTCCCTCCCTCCCTCCCTCCCACCCGGAGAGGAGAGTTACCTGACTGCTGTTCCTGCAGGTCATTGTCAGCTGTTTCTTCCCCCTAATTCCCCGAGGGATAACTCCGCTTCATCGTGGCGTGCTAAACGCTGTCTTGCTAGGCTGATGTGCTGGGAATCCGGTAGGCTACACGTGCGCGACGGACGGTCACGTCGTCAGTTTTTTTTTTTTTTTTTTTTAACGGGGCCTCTGCTAATTTGCGGGGCCCTACGCAACGTGCGTAGTGTGCGTATTGGGTGAACCGGTACTGTTCGTCGCCACGTGTCCTCTTCTCCTCTTCTCCTCTTCACCTCCATCGTGCACAGTGACTCATCGCTTTGGAAACAGACGATCAGACTCACTTCACCCTGACGAGCTCTGGTCCTCTGACTCAGAGACTCGGTCCCTCGACCAGTGATCCAGATTCACAAAACCTTCTTATTTTTTTCTTAAAGGGATAGTTCAACGTTTTGTCAAATTGGCCCCATTGCCATAATCCCTATAGTCATAGCAGTAGGTTCGTTACCTTTAATTGTCGGTGCAAGCTATTTTTAGAACGACGGAGCAGAGCCGTGAGCTGCTCAGAGCTACACTGCAAAAACTCCAAATCTTACCAAGAATATTTGTCTTATTTCTAGTCAAAACAAATCTAATTATACTAAAAATAAGACTCAACACATAAAAAGTAGCTTGTTTTTAGACACTTTTTACTTTTTTCAAGCAGATTTTCACTTGAAATAAGTAGAAAAATCTGATAGTGGAGCAAGTTCTTCTTTCTTATTACAAGCACAAAAGACTTGCTTTCACTGGCAGATTTTTCTACTTATTTCAAGTGAAAATTAATTTGAAACAAGTGAAAATGATCTAAAAACAAGTTAAAGAGATTAGTTTTGACTTAAGTTGAGACATTTTGACAAGAAATAAGACAAATATTCTTGGAAAGATTTTGAGTTTTTGCAGTATACACTACGGAAGCTCATGGGATTTCTTGGTTTCCCTCATCAAACTCATCAAATACACAATCCAACAACTCCACAACGCTCTGGTGGACAAGTTGTGACCTGCACATTCACCACGCTATGAGATAATAACACAACGTTACCAGACAGAGTTGTTTTAGAGGGAAATTCATGCAAAACCACTGATGCACGTTGCCTTCAGGGACAGTTTTTCATCAACAGTCTCTGTATTTCCCTCTAAAACAACTCTGTCTGGTAACGTTGTGTTATTATCTCATAGCGTGGTGAATGTGCAGCTCACAACTTGTCCACCAGAGCGTTGTGGAGTTGTTGGATTGTGTATTTGATGAGTTTGATGGAGGGAAACCAAGAAATCCCATAATGAGCCTCCTCTGTAGCGTAGCTCTGAGCAGCTCACGGCTCTGCTCCGCCGTTCTAAAAACAGCTTGCACCGACAATTAAAGGTAACAAACCTACTGCTATGACTATAGGGATTATGGCAATGGGCCAATTTGACAAAATGTTGAACTATCTCTTTAAGAGTGTTCTTGCACTTAAGAACTTTCTTATGAACTTTAACTTTAGATCTTAAGACATTTCTTAAGATCTTTCTTAAGAACATATTGGTGAATTCGACCCCTGGTTCTGACCTGGTTTCGATCCTCTTCGTCTTCTGACAGCAGCTTTATTTCATTTGTCTGACAAACACATTCAACACTTTCTCACACGTCCAACTCACCACAGAGGCTCGAAAGCTTTATGATACTTGTGTGTTACAGCTCAGCAGAGTCCCCCCCCCCCCTCTGGTTGTGACTCAGCCAGCTCAGCGGAGGCCCAGCGCAGCAGCAGCAGACGAGGCTGGGGAGGCAGCTGTGTCTAAACGCTGGCCGAGGCCCCCGGCCGACGGGCCCCCAGCCCGCTGCTATCACCACCTCTCAGCAGCAGCGTGCGCCAACATCTCACATCCCAGCGCTGCAGCTCTGCTACACTGCAAAAACTCAAACTCTTACCAAGAATATTAAAGTGAAAATGTCATTTCTAGTCAAAATAAATCTCATTATATGGGGGCGCTGTTTAGCTCAGTTGGTAGAGCACCCGCCCCATGTGTTGAGGCTATAGTCCTTGCTGCAGGCGGTCCCGGTTCGAGTCCCGCGTCCGACGGCCCTATCCTGCATGTCATTCCCCCCATCTCTGCCTCCCATTTCCTGTCACACTCTCAACTGTCCTATCAAATAAAGGCAAGAAAAGCCAAAAAAATATACTTAAAAAAAAAAAATAAAATAAATAAATTTCATTATACCTAAAATATGCATATTTATACATATACACACATAGTTATACATAAAAAAAATTGCTTGTTTTTAGACACTTTTTACTTATTTAAGTCTATTTTCACTTGAAATAAGTAGAAAAATCTGATAGTGGAGCAAGTTTTTCTTCCTAGCACAAAAAACTTGCTTTCACTGGCAGATTTTTCTACTTATTTCAAGTGAAAATTAGTTTGAAACAAGTGAAAATGATCTAAAAACAAGTTCATTTTTAGGTGATGAGTCTTATTTTAAGTGGAAAGAGATTAGTTTTGACTAGAAATGAGACATTTTGACAAGAAAGAAGAAATATATTCTTGGAAAGACTTTTTTTTTTGAGTTTTTGCAGTGTAGCGGCCACGTGGAAAACCTGCAGTGCCGTCCAACTGCAGCCATCCAATAATACATGGCAGCAAGTCAGACACACACACACACACACACACACACACACACAGAGAGACACACACTGCTTTACTTTAATAAGTTATCAGATATTTTCTGCGGTTGTGCATCTGTCTATCATCATTCTCTGTGAAAACATGTGATACTGCAGTTTGTCTGAGTGAAACGAGCATCTGAGCTCAGTTTATAAAGTGCTGAGTCAGTGTTTTATTTCAGCAGAATGGGGGAGAATATGCAAGTCATCGTTTCTGACTGGTGGAGGGATCGATGTGTGAGTCATCAGAGGTCATGTACTGTACGTGCATGCATGAGGTTTGCAGATGATGATGATGATGATGCTGCAGAGAGCGCCGGAGCGTGGAAATGGAAAATAAGAGCGGACCCAGGGTTGAGCCTTGGGGGACACCGTAGTAGATCGAGTTAACAGAGGGGGAAACTTTACGAGACCAGTGACCGGACCACCGTGTTTCTCTGGAGCTTCACACTCATCTTTATAGAAATATATGTAAGTATTTAATACGTCTTAGAGAAAATAACAGATTTACAAACTCCTGCAGGACTTGAACATTATAAGACTCAACTTTACACTTGTTATGTTTATGTATGGATGTGTGTGCACTGCAAAAACTCCAAATCTTACCAAGAATATTTGTCTTATTTCTAGTCAAAACAAATCTCATTCTACTTAAAATAAGACTCATCACATTAAAAAGTAGCTTGTTTTTGACACGTTTTACTTCTTTCAAGCGTATATTAACTTGAAATCATAGTAGATAGTGGAGCAAGTTTTTCTTTCTTATTACGAGCACAAAAAACTTGCTTTCACTGGCAGATTTTTCTACTTATTTCAAGTGAAAATTAGTTTGAAACAAGTGAAAATGATCTAAAAACAAGTTAATTTTTAGGTGATGAGTCTTATTTAAAGTGTAAAGAGATTAGTTTTGACTAGAAATGAGACATTTTGACAAGAAATAAGACAAATATTCTTGGAAAGATTTTGAGTTTTTGCAGTGTGCGTTGCCTTTAGGGACAGTTTTTCATCAACAGTCTCTGCATTTCCCTCTAAAACAACTCTGTGTGGTAACGTTGTGTTATTATCTCATAGCGTGGTGAATGTGCAGGTCACAACTTGTCCACCAGAGCGTTGTGGAGTTGTTGGACTGTGTATTTGATTTGTGAGTTTGATGAGGGAAACCAAGAAATCCCATAATGAGCCTCCTCTGTAGCGTAGCTCTGAGCAGCTCACGGCTCTGCTCCGCCGTTCTAAAAACAGCTTGCACCGACAATTAAAGGTAACAAACCTACTGCTATGACTATAGGGATTATGGCAATGGGGCCAATTTGCCAAAATGTTGAACTATCCCTTTAACAGCTACAACCAGGGGCCAGTTGTGGCCTGAGGCAAAATGTATTCATAATTTATGTATAACGTCAGTGTTGTCACGTTGTACCGTAAATAACCAACCGTTTATTTTCATTCCAGTAAAAGAATGCGTATTGTCCTGTTAATGAGCTGGGGCCCCTTTAGGGAGGGTTCCTACTTGTCGCTGTAAATCGTATTTAGGGATATTGCTGGGGGGGTTAAGGGGGAGGGGGGCAGTAGGGGCATTAACAGCTTGCCGGGGGTCTTCCTTTTCACAACTGCCCCCAGTACACTGCAAAAACTCAACATCTTACCAAGAATATTTGTTTTATTTCTAGAAACAAAATCTAATTCTACTTAAAATAAGACTAAGTTGAAGAAGTAAAAAGTGTCTAAAAACAAGCTACTTTTTATGTGATGAGTCTTATTTTAAGTATAACGAGATTGTTTTGACCAAAAATTAGACATTTTGACTAGAAATAAGAAATATTCTTGGTAAGATTTGGAGTTTTTGCAGTGTGAGTGAGAAGCAGCAGCAGCACACTGCAAAAACTCAAAATCTTACCAAGAATATGTGTCTTATTTCTAGTCAAAATGTCATTTCTGGTCAAAACAAATCTCATTATACCTAAAAATAAGACTCATTACATAAAAAGTAGCTTGTTTTTAGACACTTTTTACTTCTTTCAAGCAGATTTCCACTTGAAATAAGTAGAAAAATCTGATAGTGGAGCAAGTTTTTCTTTCTTATTACAAGCACAAAAAAACTTCCTTTCACTGGCAGATTTTTCTACTTATTTCAAGTGAAAATTTGTTTGAAACAAGTGAAAATGATCTAAAAACAAGTTCATTTTTAGGTCGTGAGTCTTATTTTAAGTGGAAAGAGATTAGTTTTGACTAGAAATGAGACATTTTGACAAGAAATAAGACAAATAATCTTGGAAAGATTTAGAGTTTTTACAGTGTAGAAAACAACTACAGCCTGTATCTATGAAGCAACAATGGAGGCCAGTGATGCAAGAAGAGGAACTTCCCTCTGACGGTCGGCAGCTGTTACATAACTGTCAGGCTGAACTCTGTTGTTGTCATAACAACGTGTGTGTGTGTGTGTGTGTTATTATTATGGTTTGTCGTCCAGTTTAGAAATGCTCGTCATCATCGTCCACATCCGACCTGTAGCTGGTTGCTTAGTTACAAAACAAGCCAGGAAGTCTCGTGTCACATTTTCCCCTCGGAAGGAGAGAAACCATGGAGGAGCTGCTCCTCTTCCTCTTCTTCATCTTTCTCTTCCTCCTGTTCTCCTCTTCCTCCTCTTCCTCTTCTTCTCCTCCTCCTCTTCCTCCTGTTCTCCTGTTCTTCTTCGTCGTCGCCATCCTCATGTTCTTCTTCCTCCTCCTCTTCCTCCTTCTCCTCCGGTTCTTCCTTTTCCTCCTCTTCCTCCTCCTGTTCATCCTCATCTTCCTCCTTCTTCCTCCTCCTCTTCCTCCTTCTCCTCCTCCTCTTCTTCCTCCTCCTCTTCCTCCTCCTCCTCCTCCTCTAACTCCTCTTCCTCCTGTTCTTCACTCCTCCTCCTCCTTCTCTTCCTCCTCCTCCTCTTCCTCCTTCTCCTCCTCCTCTTCTTCCTCCTCCTCTTCCTCCTCCTCCTCCTCCTCTAACTCCTCTTCCTCCTGTTCTTCACTCCTCCTCCTCCTTCTCTTCCTCCTCCTCCTCTTCCTCCTCCTCCTCCTCCTCCTCTTCCTCCTGTTCTTCCTCATCTTCCTCCTCCTCTTCCTCCTGTTCTTCGTTCTTCCTCATCTTCCTCCTTCTCCTCCTCCTCCTCCTCCTCCTCCTCCTCTTCCTCCAGTTCTTCCTCTTCCTCCTCCTCTTCCTCCTGTTCTTCCTCATCTTCCTCCTCCTCCTCCTCTTCCTCCTCCTCCTCCTCCTCCTGTTCTTCCTCCTCCTCCTCCTCTTTCCTCCTCCTGTTCTTCCTCCTCCTCCTCCTCCTCCTCCTGTTCTTCCTCATCTTCCTCCTCCTCCTCCTCTTTCCTCCTCCTCTTCTTCCTCCTCCTCTTCCTCCTCTTTCCACCTCCTCTTCCTCCTCCTCCTCCTCCTCCTCCTCTTCCTCCTCCCTCTCCTCCTCCCCTATTCCTCCTCCTCCACCTCCTCCTCTTCCTCCTCTTCCTCCTCCTCCTCCTCTTCCTCCTCCTCCTCCTTCAGCAGTAAATTCACGGCTCCGTCAGCTCCGACACGCCCACACATTGTCCAGGCTTCCCAGCGACCACAGCCTTTATGTGAGTGTGTGTGTGTGTGTGTGTGTGTGTGTGTGTGTGTGTGTGTGTGTGTGTGTGTGTGAAGCATCTGCCTGCTCACAACTCTGTGACCTAATGTCCCAGAGGTGCACTGCAAAAACTCAAACTCTTACCAAGAACATTTGTCTTATTTCCAGTCGAAACAATCTCATTCTACTTAAAATAAGACTTATCACATTAAAAAGCAGCTTGTTTTTAGACACTTTTTTACTTATTTCAAACTAATTTTCACTTGAAATAAGTAGAAAAATCTGCCAGTGGATCAAGTTTTTCTTTCTTATTACAAGCACAAAAAACTTGCTTTCACTGGCAGATTTTTCTACTTATTTCAAGTGAAAATTAGTTTGAAACAAGTGAAAATGATCTAAAAACAAGTTAATTTTTAGGTGATGAGTCTTATTTTAAGTGGAAAGAGATTCGTTTTGACTAGAAATGAGACATTTTGACAAGAAATAAGACAAATATTCTTGGAAAGATTTGGGGTTTTTGCAGTGTGGAGACGAGGCTCAGCTTCATCATCGTCTTCGCTCTCTGTGGTTCAGGTCACAGATGAGTCAGTCTGATAGTCATAATGGTGATAATGATGATAATGAGGATAATGATGAGGGTCTTAATGAGTGTGAGTGAATGAGTGAGTGAGTGAGTGAATGAGTCCCAGCAGCTCTGTGACAGCTGAACCTGCCTGTCGTCTCATCTGGACTGTGTCACGTCGCTGCAGCCTGAGGCCGGAGGTCTGAGGTCGCTGCCTCACATCCATCACGTCGTAGACACTGCAAAAACTCAAAATCTTTCCAAGAATATTTGTCTTATTTCTTGTCAAAATGTCTCATTTCTAGTCAAAACTAATCTCTTTCCACTTAAAATAAGACTCATCACCTAATTAACTTGTTTTTAGATCATTTTTACTTGTTTCAAACTCATTTTCACTTTGAAATAAGTAGAAAAATCTGCCAGTGAAAGCAAGTTTTTTGTGCTTGTAATAAGAAAGAAAAACTTCCTCCACTGTCAGATTTTTCTACTTATTCCAAATGAAAATAGACTTGAAATAAGTAAAAAGTGTCTAAAAACAAGCTACCTTTTTCTTTTTAATGTATAACTATGTATGTACTGTATATGTATAAATATACATATTTTACGTATAATGAGATTAGTTTAGACTAGAAATGAGACATTTTGACTAGAAATAAGACAAATATTCTTGGTAAGATTTAGAGTTTTTGCAGTGGACGTACAGGATCGTCCTCCTGCCCACTGTGGCTCATCTCACTCCTCTAAACACCCTGCACATATAATGTTAGACTATTTCATCTCCAAAATCTTTGAACTTTTTGACAAATTACTGGGTTTTCATAGTAAAAATAATCTGTCTGTGGTTGAAGAAGAAACCTACAACTCACATATTCACACATGGTGACGAAGTCTAAAGTCGACTTGACTTTGGCTGGAGGAAGCTAGATAGAAGCTTTGTTTTATTCATTTATTCTTTTTAGAAATATGACATTAAAGAAAAAAACATAAAAAAAAAACACATAACATACAGAACACAGCACATGTTTGGTTACTATTTATTGTATTTATTTGTTCTTTATTTTGTGCACACAGCTCGTGTACCAGATTTAGCTACAATCTAATTTCCATCTGTACTCGCTGAACAGGAAACAGAGAACACAGACACTAAGAAACTAAGACAAGAACACAAAACAGCATCAGCGACAACAATAACAAGATTTAACAACATTAAAAAAAAAAAAAAATCAACTTACAGCAGTGCAGTTTTACATCATTAAAGACACAATAAAACCACAACCAAGTTCACGGACGGTACGATAAAAACACTCAACGTAAAAAACAACAACATACCAATATGTATGTCAAATAAAAGACGCAGTAAGACACGTAAACACACATTTAAATAATAGAAAACAGCCCAAATACACTGCAAAAACTCAACATCTTACCAAGAATATTTGTCTTATTTCTAGTCAAAATGTCATTTCTAGTCAAAACTAATCTCATTCTACTTAAAATATGTATATTTATACATATACATATACATACATAGTTATACATTAAAAAAAGTAGCTTGTTTTTAGACACTTTTTACTTCTTTCAAGCAGATTTTCACTTGAAATAAGTAGAAAAATCTGATAGTGGAGCAAGTTTTTCTTTCTTATTACAAGCACAAAAAACTTCCTTTCACTGGCAGATTTTTCTACTTATTTCAAGTGAAAATTAGTTTGAAACAAGTGAAAATGATCTAAAAACAAGTTAATTTTTAGGTGATGAGTCTTATTTTAAGTGGACATAGATTAGTTTTGACTAGAAATGAGACATTTTGACAAGAAATAAGACAAATATTCTTGGAAAGATTTTGAGTTTTTGCAGTGTACCAGAGAAGAACCTGCAGATTTCCCTCAGAAAAAGAAACACGCTCATACAGTATATACATGCACACAACCTGCACAAAATAACATGACGCACACACAGACACACACTCATTAATGCTCTGACATCTGGACACCAGCGATGGTCTGAAAGCTGAACCTGATATTTGGCTCCTCGGTGTATTTCTGTGTCTTTGTGATGTGGACTCACATCTGTGTGTGTGTCTATGTGTGTGTGTGTGTGTGTCTGTGTCTGTGTGTGTGTGTGTCTGTGTCTGTGTGTCTGTGTGTCTGTGTGTGTGTGTGTGTCTGTGTGTGTGTGTGTGTCTGCCCTGGTCTATTCATAGAGTGTGCGACCGCTACGGCAGCCTGGAGGGGCCTCCTGCAGGAATCCACCTTGATGTAAAGTATATAGTTAGAGATCTGAGTAAGACATCTATTCTCAATGTCTTCTTAAAGGGATAGTTCAACATTTTGGCAAATTGGCCCATTGCCATAATCCCTATAGTCATAGCAGTAGGTTCGTTACCTTTAATTGTCGGTGCAAGCTGTTTTTAGAACGGCGGAGCAGAGCCGTGAGCTGCTCAGAGCTACGCTACGGAGGCTCATTATGGGATTTCTTGGTTTCCCTCATCAAACTCATCAAATACACAATCCAACAACTCCACAACGCTCTGGTGGACAAGTTGTGAGCTGCACATTCACCACGCTATGAGATAATAACACAACGTTACCACACAGAGTTGTTTTAAAGGGAAATTCATGCAAAACCGCTGATGCGTGTTGCCTTCAGGGACAGTTTTTCATCAACAGTCTCTGTATTTCCCTCTAAAACAACTCTGTCTGGTAACGTTCTGTTCAATTAAAGGTAACAAACCTACTGCTATGACGATAGGGATTATGGCAATGGGCCAATTTGCCAAAAATGTTGAACTATTCCTCTAACAGACACTTTGACCAGGGGGTCCAGACCTTTGCTGAGGGCCCTTTTCCTTTTCTGTTGTTTTGAAAATGGAAAAGATGAAAATAAAAATATAGTTTAAAATGTAAAGTGAATGTGTCGTCTGTAACTTTATGTCTTTTGGAGATCATTTCATCTTCCACTGGATGAACTGTTCTCTTCACAGCAGCGGTGCCCAAACCTTTGCATGACACTGCATGTTGTTGATTATTTAAAATGTGCTTTGTCCTATTCGGTAAATAAATACAACAGAAGGAAGAAGAAGCAGAAGTTGCATGACGCTGCATATTCATATCATATCAAAGCCTCAGACAGTCCTCAGTGAAATGCACAGTCACTTGCAGCAGCAGCAGCAGAAGCATGTGCAAATGGAGATTTCAGGACATTCAGACTCAGACTGAGAGACTGAGACCCCCCCCCTTAACCCCCCCCACCCCTCACTCCCAGCTGTGCATGGCTGCTCTCTCCCTCCAGCCTGTAGCTCCAGCGCTGGATGCCAGAGAACTAATCTGATGGCAGGAAGCTGGCATGCTGCTCTGTCTCTGCCCTGTGTTGTTTCTTCTTCACCACAGTTGGCACAGAGAGAGAGAGAGGGGGGGGGGCTTCTGTCTGAGTCCACCTATCTGCACCACGGGGCTCAGGGTTCCTGCCCCCCACACCCCTCGGCTGGGGCAGCTGGCACTGATCTGAGACACCATGTTGACACAACACATGATGCCCTGAGGACAGAGAGAGTGGAGGGGGGGGGGGCAGAGGGGGTAGAGGGGTACACTGCAAAAACTCTAAATCTTTCCAAGAATATTTGTCTTATTTCTTGTCAAAATGTCTCATTTCCAGTCAAAACTAATCTCTTTCCACTTAAAATAAGACTCATCACCTAAAAATTAACTTGTTTTTAGATCATTTTCACTTGTTTCAAACACATTTTCACTTGAAATAAGTAGAAAAATCTGCCAGTGAAAGCAAGTTTTTTGTGCTTGTACTGTAATAAGGAAGAAAAACTTGATCCACTGTCAGATTTTTCTACTTATTTCAAGTGAAAATTAGCTTGAAAAAAGTAAAATGTGTCTAAAAACAAGCTGCTTTTTAATTTGATGGGTCTTATTTTAAGTAGAATGAGATTAGTTTTGACTAGAAACGAGACAAATATTCTGAGTTTATTTAGAGTTTTTGCAGTGTAGAGGGGTTGACCTTTCTTCTAAAACAACCTCCCTCTGTCCTGGCAGCAGTGGGCATCTGACTGGCAGCGTGGGGCGGTGGGAAAGTCGGAGCTGATAGCATCATCATCATCACAAACACTTGATCAGCAGCACAACTTTTTTTACCCTTGTTGGACCACAGAGAGCTGCTCTGTATGAACGCTCCTAGTCAATTTTAAAAGAAATTGGATACTGTATTATCACTGTGCTTTGTGTTTTATTACTGGTTGCAACTACCGTGTACATCACTGCTCCTTATATGCCATAGCACATTGTTGGATTTAGTGTATTTGATGAGTTTGATGAGGGAAACCAAGGAATCCACTGCAAAAACTCAAAATCTTACCAAGAATATTTGTCTTATTTCTAGTCACAACAAATCTAATTCTACTTAAAATAAGACTCATCACATAAAAAGTAGCTTGTTTTTAGACACTTTTTACTTCTTTCAAGCTGATTTTCACTTTAAATAAGTAGAAAAATCTGACAGTGGAGCAAGTTTTTCTTTCTTATTACAAGCGCAAAAAACTTGCTTTCACTGGCAGATTTTTCTACTTATTTCAAGTGAAAATTAGTTTGAAACAAGTGAAAATGATCTAAAAACAAGTTAATTTTTAGGTTATGAGTCTTATTTAAAGTGGAAAGAGATTCGTTTTGACTAGAAATGAGACATTTTGACAAGTAATAAGACAAATATTCTTGGAAAGATTTTGAGTTTTTGCAGTGTCCCATGAGCCTCTGTAGCGTAGCTCTGAGCAGCTCGCGGCTCTGCTCCGCCGTTTTAAAAACAGCTTGCACCGACAATTAAAGGTAACGAACCTACTGCTATGACTATAGGGATTATGGCAATGGGGCCAATTTGCAGAAAATGTTGAACTGTCCCTTTAAACCAGGGGGGCCCAAGCTCTAAATGCAGCGAGGCTTCATATCTGCAGTGAAATCAAACCACACGAGTCCTGGTTGGTTTCCCTCCGAGCCGGCAGGTGGTGGAGCTGCTGACCGGTAACACCGCGGCTCCATCACCACCTCGCCACTTTATTAACACACACACACACACACACACACACACACACACACACACACACACACACACACACACACACACACACCACCTCCCTGTTGTGTCCCTCTCTCTGATCTCCCTCCCAGGTTTCAGCCCCTGCAGACCTGAGTCCAGATCAGATCGACGACATCAAACAGCGAGGTTTATTTATTTTTTTAAGGTAGCCTACTGTATGTGCACAAGTGGAGTTTGGTACCAAAGAAAACAACCAAAATAGACGCCTTGGCTTGGAATATTTTAGGAAGAGGTGGGATATTCACTTCCTCCCAGGAATGTAAACTCATACACACACATACACACACACTGAAATAGATATTATAGCCCTCTCTTACCTTCTGTGCTCATTTATCAACCACTCAACAAAGCAGCGACTTATGTAACGTCTGTGGCAACACGGGTCTATTTCCAGAGGTGGAGGGAGACAGGAGGGTGTGACCGCTACACCCATTAGCCCCCTCCCTCCCCCTCCCCCCCCTCCCCGGCCCCGGCAGCAGCTGTGGCCGAAGTACTATATAGTCTTATGTCAGAGGCACCCCTCCGTCTGCTGCTGGCCACCGGGGGTCAAAGGTTGCCGGCTACACGCCCAGAAACACTCCCTTAGTGGAAGAAGTAGAAGCAGCAGCAGCAGCAGGTGCAGAGGAACACACAGCATGTTCCTGCATGAGCTTAAAGGGAAGTTGGTGTTTTATATTGTATTATATTCATTATGTTTGTGTTAAAGGGATAGTTCAACATTTTGGCAAACTGGCCCATTGCCATAACCCCTATAGTCTTAGCAGTAGGTTTGTTACTTTTAATTGTCGGTGCAAGCTGTTTTAGAACGGCAGAGCAGAGCCGTGAGCTGCTCAGAGCTACGCTACGGAGGCTCATTATGGGATTTCTTGGTTTCCCTCATCATCAAACTCATCAAATACACAATCCAACAACTCCACAACGCTCTGGTGGACAAGTTGTGACCTGCACATTCACCACGCTATGAGATAATAACACAACGTTACCACACAGAGTTGTTTTAGAGGGAAATTCAGAGACTGTTGATGAAAAACTGTCCCTGAAGGCAACGTGCATCAGTGGTTTTGCATGAATTTCCCTCTAAAACAACTCTGTGTGGTAACGTTGTGTTATTATCTCATAGCGTGGTGAATGTGCAGCTCACAACTTGTCCACCAGAGCGTTGTGGAGCTGTTGGATTGTGTATTTGATTTGTGAGTTTGATGATGAGGGAAACCAAGAAATCCCATGAGAAGGAACAGCTTGCACCGACAATTAAAGGTAACAAACCTACTGCTATGACTATAGGGATTATGGCAATGGGCCAATTTGCCAAAATGTAGAACTATCCCTTTAAAGCTCCATACAGTATAAAGGTAGATGTTTGTGTTAAAGCTCCATACGGTATAAAGGTAGATGTTTGTTTTAAAGCTCCATACAGTATAAAGGTAGATGTTTGTTTTAAAGCTCCTTCAGTATAAAGGTAGATGTTTGTGTTAAAGCTCCTTCAGTATAAAGGTAGATGTTTGTGTTAAAGCTCCATACAGTATAAAGGTAGATGTTTGTTTGTGTTAAAGCTCCATACAGTATAAAGGTAGATGTTTGTATTAAAGCTCCATACGGTATAAAGGTAGATGTTTGTGTTAAAGCTCCATACAGTATAAAGGTAGATGTTTGTGTTAAAGCTCCATACAGTATAAAGGTAGATGTTTGTGTTAAAGCTCCATACGGTATAAAGGTAGATGTTTGTGTTAAAGCTCCATACAGTATAAAGGTAGATGTTTGTGTTAAAGCTCCATACAGTATAAAGGTAGATGTCCATGTGTAGTGTGATTATAAAGCAGCTCTAGGTTCTATATTAATACTGTGAAAGTATCAAAGCCTCAGTCCACAGAGAAATGCACACAGCCTGTATTCAGAAACTGAGCCTTAAAACCAGCCGTCAGGACTTCCTGTCACTTTGTGATGTCACAACAAAGCCCCGCCCCCTCAGCACCTGGACCCACCATCCATCCAACACTTTGTTGCAGGATTTTGGTTTCTCTGAGTGTTTTATTCTGATATCTGATCAACTTTTATTAACCCTGAGAGAGAGTGGAGATGTAAAACAACACTGAGATGGTTTTAAATATATCTTTTTATGGATCGTAAATGCTCAAATATATGGGATCTTTAACTAAAAGTATCTATACTGCAAACAGCTGAACATGCAGCCTCATTAAAACCCGACCCGTGCGACTGTACTGAATCAGAAATGAGGAGAGGAGCCACGTGTAAGTAAAAGAACAATATTTCATCCTTTAATATCGTCTCTGGCAGGCATTAGCTGTATTAAATACACATATTGCTTTCCAGTTTTGTTTCCAAGTGGATTAAGTTTTCAGTTCACATTTAAACATGTAACCAACTTTTTAACTCCAGTCGACGGGCGTCATGACGACCTGAATCTGACCGTCCTGTTAATACCAAGGCAAATAGATTTTGGAACAATTATTATTATTATTATTATCATTATTATTATAATATTTACACAAGATACAAAAATATATTTCACCAAAAAAAAGAAACAGAAAAATGTACAATAAGAAGCTCTATAAAATTACAAATATATTTCTATTATAAAAAGCCATTTTCTTAATCTTTTCTTAAATACTCTTCCAGCTCAAGTTTTTGCACTGCAAAAACTCAAAATCTTTCCAAGAATATTTGTCTTATTTCTTGTCAAAATGTCTCAATTTTAGTCAAAACTAATCTCTTTCCACTTAAAATGAGACTCATCACCTAAGAATTAACCTGTTTTTAGATATTTTTTACTTGTTTCAAACTAATTTTCAATTGAAATACAGTAAGTAGAAAAATCTGCCAGTGAAAGTAAGTTTTATGTGCTTGTAATAAGAAAGAAAAACTTGCTCCACTATCAGATTTTTCTACTTATTTCAACTGAAAATCTGCTTGAAAAAAGTAAAAAGTGTCTAAAAACAAGCTGCTTTTTAATGTGATGAGTCTCATTTTAAGTAGAATGAGATTTGTTTTGACTAGAAATGACATTTTGACTAGAAATAAGACAAATATTCTTGGTAAGATTTTGAGTTTTTGCAGTGTGGATGAGGGAGTTGGAGTCTGGGGGGGGGGATAAATGTTCCAGTGACTCTTTCTTTTTCTTTGTAGTAAATATTCCATGTTGTCATCCGTGGAAGCCTGTGACCTCGTTCGTGGCTGCTGCTGCTGCTGCTGCTGCTGCTGTGGAGTTTATTCTTGTCCCGATGCTAATTTTGACCTTTCTTGTCGCTGTCCGTAGGCTGCATGCAGCCGCTGGAAGCTGGCTAGACCCGACGTCGCTTGGCAGTCGCGGTGCCATCCAGCTGCATCCTGTTGGCTGCTTTTCAATGTGAGGAGGCAGGTGCATCCCTCTCTCCCTCCCTCTCTCCCTCGTTCCCTCGTTCCCTCTCTCATGGCTTCGCTCCCGGTCGACTGCGAGCCTCGGTGTCACATGCCTGAGGAGAGACAGAGACACAGACAGACCTGATTAGACCAGGACTCCCAGGTCACGGCTTCTATTTCTACTCCACAGACTGATCATCGTAAACACTGTTGGTGGCGGCGGCGGCAGTGGTGGTCCTAATAAACATTCTGCATGGCTAGGGTTGCAAAATTCCATGGGAATTAACGGGATAGTTCACCCAAAATTGAAATTTCTAACTCATTATCTCCTCCCCCTCATGTGGACTAAGGGCTGGGAGAAGTTTCAGAGTCCTCCGTGGCTTCTCTGAGTTACAGGGGGTCTCGGCGTAGCAGTGCATGTCCATTATTATAACGGTTCCAAATGGATACCAACTGTCTTGGTAACAAAAAGACACACCAAAAAACATCCAAATACCTCCATGCTGCTCGTATGTAATATTTCAAGCTTGAAATATAGACTTATTTAATATTTTTCAGGACAATTTCACATTTCGGGGCTTCAATACAAGACGGACATTACATACGAGCAGCATGGAGGTATTTGGATGTTTTTTGTTTTGGGGAAATCCCTTCTTCAACGTTCATGTCATTATAAAATATTTAAATTTGGAGTGCCGTACTGTACTGTATGGACTTTGGTTTGAGGATCCAGCACCAATTTATATTTTTGGAGGTCAAGCGTGTTGTTTTTGGGATGTAGAAGGATAATTAATCGACTGTAAACATCTTAATTAGGTAATTGTTTGCACTAAAACAAAGGGAAAGGCTTAGAGTACTTGTTATTTATAGGTTATTATTTTATTATTTTACCCGTCTGGCCCAATTGAATGAGCCGCCTGAACTAAAATGAGTTTACACCGCAAAAACTCCAAATCTTTCCAAGAATATTTGTCTTATTTCTTGTCCACTTAAGATAAGACTCATTACCTAAAAATGAACTTGTTTTTAGATCATTTTCACTTGTTTCAAACTAATTTTCACTTAAAATAAGTAGAAAAATCTGCCAGTGAAAGGAAGTTCTTTGTGCTTGTAATAAGAAAGAAAAACTTGTTCCACTATCAGATTTTTCTACTTATTTCAAGTGAAAATCTCCTTGAAAGAAGTAAAAAGTGTCTAAAAATAAGCTACTTTTATGTGATGAGTCTTATTTTAAGTATAATGAGATTTGTTTTGACTAGAAATGAGACATTTTGACTAGAAATTAGACAAATATTTTTGGTAAGATTTTGAGTTTTTGCAGTGTAACACCTCTGCACTTAGACCCTCACAACATGGAAATAAGGAAAATGCCTCGACTCCCACTTTCTTTCTTTCTTTCTTTCTTTCTTTCTTTCTTTCTTTCTTTCTTTCTTTCTTTCTTTCTTTCTTTCTTTCTTTCTTTCTGTCTGTCTCATTCCATTCCTGACATTTACAGTGTGACTTCAGTTTCAGCTCCGGTTTGCACCAGCGCACATTCCTGCTGCTGCTCCGATGCAAGTTCCAACACTCACGCCGGGCCCCGTAGTTAAAAAAGAAAGAAAGAAAGAGAGAAAGAAAGAGGCTCCGACACAGATTAGCCGTGGATGTCTATTACCCATGATGCTCTGTGGGCTGCTCAGGTTACACTACACTCATGTATGTGCTATATATATGTAGAGAGAGAGAGAATAGGATGGGACAGAGCTGTGTGCTGTGCTGTGCTGTGCTGTGGTGTGTGCTAATTGACAGTGTTGCAAGCAGCACTTAGGTTTTTCTTTTTAAAGCTGACTGAGTGACAGAGAGTGAAAACCGATCCTGTCTCTCCACTCAGGCCTCGTGGTCCTCGGCTCCTCTACACTTCCTGACACGTCGTCAGCATCATTGTGTCTCTCCATAATCCCTATAGTCGTAGCAGCAGGTTCATTATTACCTTTAATTATCGGTGCATGTTGTTTTGAGATCGGCGGAGCAGAGACGTGAGCTGCTCAGTGAACACACACTGCAAAAACTCAAAATCTTTCCAAGAATATTTGTCTTATTTCTTGTCAAAATGTCTAATTTCTAGTCAAAACTAATCTCTTTTCACTTAAAATAAGACTCATCACCTAAAAATGAACTTGTTTTTAGATCATTTTCACTTGTTTCAAACTAATTTTCACTTGAAATAAGTCAAAAGTGTCTAAAAACAAGCTACTTTTTAATGTGATGAGTCTTATTTTAAGTATAATGAAATTTGTTTTGACAAGAAATTACATTTTGACTAGAAATTAGACAAATATTCTTGGTAAGATTTTGAGTTTTTACAGTGGCACAATGGAGGTGAACGGTACAGGTCAACCTGTCCCTCATCAAACTCATCAAATACACAATCCAACAACTCCACAACGCTCTGGTGGACAAGTTGTGAGCTGCACATTCACCACGCTATGAGATAATAACACAACGTTACCAGACAGAGTTGTTTTAGAGGGAAATACAGAGACTGTTGATGAAAAACTGTCCCTGAAGGCAACGCGCATCAGTGGTTTTGCATGAATTTCCCTCTACAACAACTCTGTCTGGTAACGTTGTGTTATTATCTCATAGCGTGGTGAATGTGCAGCTCACAACTTGTCCACCAGAGCGTTGTGGAGTTGTTGGATTGTGTATTTGATGAGTTTGATGAGGGAAACCAAGAAATCCCATAATGCCGTAGCGTAGCGTAGCTCTGAGCAGCTCACAGCTCTGCACCGCCGTTCTCAAAACAACATGCACCGATAATTAAAGGTGATAATGAACCTACTGCTACTACTGACTATAGGGGTTATGGCGATAGACGAATTTGCCAAAATGCTGAACTATCCCTTTAAAAGGGACTAGACTAGATGCTAATCCAGAGTAACGGGCGCTGACAGCTGAGCTCACATTAACACTCACTCTCTAACGTCTTGTCAAGGTCGGCGATGAAGTCCTCCAGCTCTTTGGTGTCGCCCAGCTTGGCTGCAGAGAGAGAGGGAGAGAGAGAAAGAGAGAGAGAGACAGAGAGAGAGAAAGAGAGAGAGTAAGACTTTGTGTTGCAGCTGTAATCACAGGTTGGACAACACACAGGAAGTTCTGGTTCTGGTTCTATTGTCTCACCACTTTGACCCATTTGTCTCATTAGCACTGAGCTACACTACAGTCAGAATGGTGTGCACTGCAAAAACTCAAACTTTTACCAAGAATATTTGTCTTATTTCTAGTCAAAACTAATCTCATTATACCTAAAATATGTATATTTATAGTATACATACAAGTTGTACATAAAAAAGTAGCTTGTTTTTAGACACTTTTTACTTCTTTCAAGCATATTTTCACTTGAAATAAGTAGAAAAATCTGATAGTGGAGCAAGTTTTTCTTTCTTATTACAAACACAAGAAACTTCCTTTCACTGGCAGATTTTTCTACTTATTTTAAATGAAAATTAGTCTGAAACAAGTGAAAATGATCTAAAAATAAGTAGATATTTAGGTGATGAGTCTCATTTAGTTAAGTGGAAAGAGATTAGTTTTGACTAGAAATGAGACATTTTGACAAGAAATAAGACTCTTGGAGTTTTTGTAGTGTAGTGTGTAAAGTCAAAGATACTCTATTTACCAAGATACTCCATGAGCGGCTGCTCCAATGATAGAAATGGTTACACTTCCTGTCTCTCTAAATGGGCGTGGCCACTTGTTTCAAACAAATTTTCACTTGAAATAAGTAGAAAAATCTGCCAGTGAAAGCAAGTTTCTTGTGCTTGTAATAAGAAAGAAAAACTTGCTCCACTATCAGATTTTTCTACTTATTTCAAGTGAAAATAGACTACTTTTTTTTATGTATAACTTGTATGTATACTATAAATATACATATTTTAGGTATAATGAGATTTGTTTTATAATGAGGTTTTTTGTGCTTGTAATAAGAAAGAAAAACTTTATCCACTATCAGATTTTTCTACTTATTTCAAGTGGAAAATCTGCTTGAAACAAGTAAAAAGTGTCTAAAAACAAGCTACTTTTTATGTGATGAGTCTTATTTTAACTAGAATGAGATTAGTTTTGACTAGAAATGACATTTTGACTAGAAATAAGACAAATATTCTTGGTAAGATGTTTGAGTTTTTGCAGTGTACACTCAAAGCTGCTGCTATAGTCTCCTAAAAAGACCCACGTGACGTCATACAGGAAGCTAGCTGACTCGTCATGGAAGGAGGTCTGGGTTTATAATATTATAAATATTGGCACTCACGTTTTGGTGACATCATCAGAGGGGGGGGCGAGGCGGGGGAGGTGGGGGAGAAGACGGTGGGGGAGTTGAGCCGCTCGTCGCTGAAGCTGAAGCTGTTTCTGTTGAGAGAGTCGCCACCTGTCAGACAGAGAGAGAGAGGATAACACACACTAATTAGATTAGGAGGGAATGCTCACTTTTCCATGCACACACACACACACACACACACACAAACACACACACACACACACACACACACACACACACACACACACAGACACACACACACACACACACACACAGACACAGACACACACACACACACACACTGGTGCACATGAATGCGATGTGTGTCAGTGGAGCAGATTCAGTGTGTAATCACTGCATTCTCCTGTAATGACACCTTTTCCTCCATCACACACACACACACACACACGCACACACACACACACAACGGCTGCATCACAGAGAAGATTTATCCGTGATGCGTTCAGGGTCTCTCCACACACCGATCGTTATGGAGATCTCAGATGATAATTACAGTCACCATAAACCACCATAAAACTTATTTTCCTGCACGATTTAATTAGATTTGTTTGGATTCTTTTTTATCATTTAAAGGGATAGTTCAGCATTTTGGCAAATTGGCCCCATTGCCATAACCCCTATAGTCATAGCAGTAGGTTCGTTACCTTTAATTGTCGGTGCAAGCTATTTTTAGAATGGCGGAGCAGAGCCGTGAGCTGCTCAGAGCTACACTACGGAGGCTCATTATGGGATTTCTTTTGGGAGTTTCCCTCATCAAACTCATCAAATACACAATCCAACAACTCCACAACGCTCTGGTGGACAAGTTGTGAGCTGCACATTCACCACGCTATGAGATAATAACACAACGTTACCACACAGAGTTGTTTTAGAGGGAAATGCAGAGACTGATGATGAAAAACTGTCCCTGAAGGCAACGCGCATCAGTGGTTTTGCATGAATTTCCCTCTAAAACAACTCTGTCTGGTAACGTTGTGTTATTATCTCATAGCGTGGTGAATGTGCAGCTCACAACTTGTCCACCAGAGCGTTGTGGAGTTGTTGGATTGTGTATTTGATGAGTTTGATGAGGGAAACTCCCAAAAGAGATCCCATAATGAGCCTCCTCTGTAGCGTAGCTCTGAGCAGCTCGCGGCTCTGCTCAAGCGCAAAAAACTTGCTTTCACTGGCAGATATTTTTACTTATTTCAAGTGAAAATTAGTTTGAAACAAGTGAAAATGATCTAAAAACAAGTTAATTTTTAGGTGATGAGTCTTATTTAAAGTGGAAAGAGATTAGTTTTGACTAGAAATGAGACATTTTGACAAGAAAGAAGACAAATATTCTTGGAAAGATTTTGAGTTTTTGCAGTGTCCCATGAGCCTCCGTAGCGTAGCTCTGAGCAGCTCACGGCTCTGCTCCGCCGTTCTAAAAACAGCTTGCACCGACAATTAAAGGTAACGAACCTACTGCTATGACTATAGGGGTTATGGCAATGGGCCAATTTGCAGAAAATGTTGATTGATTGAACTATCCCTTTAAGCAGCAGCCCGATCCTCTCAACAGCGTCTCAGATGTCGACCACTTCACCAGCTCTCCACCACTCAGCACTGAACACACAGGGTGAGACAGAAGACGCCACACACACACTGAGTTTGACTTGAAACTGTCTCATTTCTCTTCCTCTGTCATCAGCTCCCTCCCTCCTTCTCTCCCTCCTTCTCTCTCTCTGTTTCCTCTCCCTTTGTTTCACTCATTCATCAGCGTCCGTCCATCCATCCATCAGGCTGCAGCACAATAGGTCGACAGGCCTCTTGTTCCCGCCAGCGCCATGGAGAGGACGCCGCCCGGGCAGGAATCTCATCCTCTCTCCGCCTCGTTAGGACGGAGCGTTATAACAGGACGCAGAAGACGCAGCACCTTTACCCACACACACACACACTCTGTCCACATGTTTTAAAGGGATAGTTCACCCAAAATTGAAATTTCTAACTCATTATCTCCTCCCCCTCATGTGGACTAAGGGCTGGGAGAAGTTTCAGAGTCCTCCGTGGCTTCTCTGAGTTACAGGGGGTCTCGGCGTAGCAGTGCATGTCCATATGACGGTTGCAAATGGATACCAACTGTCTTCGTAACAAAAAGACACACCAAAAAACATCCAAATACCTCCATGCTGCTCGTATGTAATGTCCGTCTTGTATTGAAGCCCCAAAATGCAAAATTGTCCCGAAAAAAATGAAATAAGTCTATGTTTCAAGCTTGTTTTGTAGCAGAAGCTTCTCGAAGCTCCTCTTCCCGGTTCGTCAAATTTGGACGAACTGGGAAGAGGACAGTAGGGCTGACCCAAAAAAATCGACGTTCGTTGCCATGGAAAATCGATCATGAAGTCCGTGATCGATTGTTTTTTTTCTCCTTCCTTTTTCCTTTTTGACACCGGTTCTCATCAGCACTTGTTACATTACAATGAATAGACTACTTGGCATCCTGGAAACCTGCCTGATTTTGGAGATATGCAGTGTTTGTTTGCCATTACTTTCATTATTTCCACTACGAACATACTTTTTTTTTTCAGGACACTTTCGCATTTCGGGGCTTCAATACAAGACGGACATTACATACGAGCAGCATGGAGTTATTTGGATGTTTTTTGGTGTGTCTTTTTGTTACAAAGACAGTTGGTATCCATTTGCAACCGTTATATGGACATGCACTGCTACGCCGAGACCCCCTGTAACTCAGAGAAGCCACGGAGGACTCTGAAACTTCTCCCAGCCCTTAGTCAACATGAGGGGGAGGAGATACTGTAATGAGTGAAATTTCACTTATGGGTGAACTATCCCTGTAATATATAACAACTAAATGAGTCTGCATGCAGCTCTGTGTCTCTCCTCTGTCATCAGAAACATGTTTTCCCTCCTCTCTCTCTGCTGTGGGGTTTACGTAAGCTCCAGCAGCCTGAGGGGGGTTTGGGGGCGGGGCTATAGGGGTGGGGGTGGGGGGTGTATGGTAGAGTAATAAGAGTTAACATCTGACAGTAAAACGTTTTAAGAGACGTAGCCACAATATGTTGGCTGCAGGTGAGCCAAGATGTGCAGCAGCAGCAGCAGCAGCAGCAGCTCAATCTGAGCAGCAGATCTCTGGACCGCCATCAAGGATCTCTCTCTGTCTCTCTGGCGCGCTCGCTCTTTATCTCTCTGGGTGATTGCGTGTCTGTGCGTGAGCGTGAGCCGCATTGCCTCGCATGTGCAACAGTTAACCAGCTACTGATGCTACGTGATAAGATACAGAGCAGCTTCTGAAAAAGAAAAGTGGAGGGAAAGTCCTACAACTACACTGCAAAAACTCAAAATCTTACCAAGAATATTTGTCTTATTTCTACTCAAAACTAATCTCATTCTACTTAAAATAAGACTCATCACATAAAAAGCAGCTTGTTTTTAGACACTTTTTACTTCTTTCAAGCATTTTTTTTACTTGAAATAAGTAGAAAAAATTGATAGTGGAGCAAGTTTTTCTTTCTTATTACAAGCACAAAAAACCTGCTTTCACTGGCAGATTTTTCTACTTATTTCAAGTGAAAATTAGTTTGAAACAAGTGAAAACTATCTAAAAACAAGTTCATTTTTAGTCGATGAGTCTTATTTAAAGTGGAAAGAGATTAGTTTTGACTACAAGTGAGACATTTTGACAAGAAATAAGACAAATATTCTTGGAAAGATTTTGAGTTTTTGCAGTGTAGCCTACTTCTACAGAACCAGGGGCTGGATTCACCAATATGTTCTTACAGTAAGAAAGAAATGTCTCAATAAGAAAGTTAAGAAGTTTGTAAGAAAGAACTGAATTTCTTATTTTTCCTACTTACTGTAAGAACTTCTTAAAATACGTCACTGCATTGCACTTGCCAATGCCAATAAGCAACATATAGGCCTAGTTTGTGTCTTAATCGTCGCTCACTCACTAACCATGAAGGATAAACAGAGATGCAGAAACTTTTCAAGGCAGGAGCTTGAGGTTATGGTGGATGAAATTACTAATGTATGAACAAAAATACTACTGGGGAAAATTAATAGCCAAAGTGGCTGAAGCTGTGTTGGCGGTGGGAGGGACAGTTAACTCACATGCTAACTAACAGTTAACAGGCTCTTTGTGTAATTAATTACAAAATATATTTACATGACCTTCTAGTCTCAACTTGTCTAAAATGTGTTCAAAAAGGTGATATTAGAGGTTTACCTATCCACCGTAGGAATTTTAAGACAGGTAGAGGTTGTCTTAAAGTTAAGAAAAAAGAAAAAAGAACAAATTTGAGAACTAAATACCATTTATTCTTAAGAAGAAACTTAAGAAGAAAGTTGGGAAAATACTTTAGCCTATAACTTCTTTGGAGAATATGACATCTCTTTTTTTCTTCTTAAGACTGAAGTTAAGGGGAAAAATGACACTTAAGAAGATTTTTTTTTTTTCCATATATCGATGCCTCCTCCTCTACTATCCCATAATAGATCCACACACACATTCACCATCACACACACACACACACACACACACACACACACACACACACACACACACACACACACACACTCTGCTGCTGCTTACTCTCTGTGTCGCTGATGCCGCTGTCGCTGACGCTCGCGCTGCTCCTCCTCTTCATCGTCTTCAGGTGTTCGTCGTACCGGAAGTGACGCTTCTCCACCGGCGACGTGAAGTCTTCGATCACCGCGTCGAACTCGCACAGGACGTCGGTCAGGTCCTCTTCGTCCGCGAACTTCGCTGCAACGACGAGCGAAACAGTAAAATATAGCCTATATTAATATATATTGAACACAATATAAACGTGATTCATAACGCCATTAAATGCATAATCATAATAAACAGATAGATAGATAGATAGATAGATAGATAGATAGATAGATAGATAGATAGATAGATAGATAGATAGATAGATAGATAGATAGATAGATAGATAGATAGATGGAAATTCAGTTTCTCAGCTGCACAATAAACATCATTCAACAGCAAGACATAGCCTAAAATAGTAAAAATGAGTAGCTATAGGCCTACATATAGATCATATTTCCTATTAAAATATTAAAATATAGTTTTTTAACTTTTAAACTATGCTGACATTTATGAAAAGGTTTGATTATTAATTAAAAGAGGGTTAGATGATGATGATGAGCTCTTACCTTGAGCTTTAAGCTGTGGAGACTTCATGATTCCAGGAGCCAGGTTGAGATGATGAGATGAAAATGTTTTTTCCTTTTTTTTCCTTTCTTTTTTCTTATTATTTTTCTTGTTTGTCTCTCTGTAGATCCAGAGTGAGTTTTAGTCCTGTCGGTGTGTAAAGTCCTGCTCTGTCCCACTCTCCTCCAGCTCCTGAACTAAACCCTGCAGCCGAACACTCCCGCTTTTAACCAGCGCTGCTCAGAGTGGGCGGGGACGGCGCGAGACCGCAGCTGGGAGGGGTCAGTGTGTGTGTGCGTGTGTGTGTGTGTGTGTGTGTGTGTCTCTGTGTGTGTATGTTCTATATATATGTGTTTGTGTGTGTGAGTCAGTGCAGTGGCCAATAAAAGTTTTCCCGGTTGAAGTTACACTCCTCTGACGTCTCGCTCATAAAAGTGTGTTTGTAAACAAGCCGGGCGGAGTGTGTGTGTGTGTGTGTGTGTGTGTGTGTGTGTGTGTGTGTGTGTGTGTGTGTGTGTGTGTGTGTGTGTATTTCTGATAATGACCCATGTCACCGGGCAGATCATGACAGACCTCATTTATAAAGACATGACTGTATCTCACTGACACGCTGTCGGAAACACTATGATAGATATGATATTAATATGATCCTATAGATGATGTGTATATTTATAACTTAGAGATGGACAGAGTACTCGACCCCAGTAGGCTACTTGAGTAAGAGTACAAATACTACTGGTCAAAATTTACTCCGTTACAAGTAAAAGTAGCTAAGTCGACATGTTACTCCAGTAAGAGTAAAAAAGTACTTGCTTTTAAAGGTGCTTAACTATCCAAAAGTAGGCTACATGCTTTTAAATTTACTTTAAGTAAAAGTAAGAGTAAGAGTAAATTTCTTATTTTTCACATCAATGAATGACTCTAATTGTTTCTAAATGAATGTAAGGAGCTTTTAACTCTTGTTTCTGATAATGAACTCTTTGAAAGCAGCTGCACTGATGTGCTGCTTTTAGGGGTTAGGGTTTCCTTCTCTGACAAACACAGCTTGTGTCCAATAGGATTTTAGAAAAAGACCTGAAAGTAACCAGTACTTTTCAGCCTTCCTAGCAATTAACTCGAGTAAAAGTAAAAATATTTGTCTTGGAAATGTATTCAAGTAAGAGTAATGAGTACCAAAGAAATCTAATACGCAAGTAAAGTACAAATCCTCTGGATATGTAGCTACTTAAGTACAGTACTCAAGTAAATTTACTCTGTTACTGTCCACCACTTACTGTATATGGAGTCATAGGCCTACTTTACAGAAATCCACCTCAGCTTTCATTAAAATGTGATTTTGACTCATTTATTAACAGGCTACTTAGTTTATTCACTTACTTTTTTGGAACTATTCAAGTTTTAAATGATATTTTATTCATTTTATCATCAGTTCTAGTGTTGTTTCGTTTTATCTTCTAAGATCAGTTATACTCAGTCATGGTTGAGGCTCTTTGACCTGTGGCCACACAAATAACCTTTGATTTAGTGGTTGATTGATTATGTGACGTCATCTTCAGCACATTTTAGAAGCACATTTTCAGTATGGTAAGGTTTATTTCCAAATGAATAGGAATTAATGATGTGGAATACAAAACATTTCAGCATCTGGTTTGGAAGGATTTACACACAAACCTTTATTCCATCAGTCTCATGTGAAACTGAAAGTAGCTCATCTTATTTCCCATGAGGCCTCTGGACTTCACATCGCCAGGCTGCACTGAGCCGATATATTCAGATAATTTAGGATTTAAAAAGCTAATTTATATAATATTATATAATATTTTAAGTTAAGTGTCACATTGTCTTTGTGCTGAGATCCTGGCTGTGTGGTGTTATCAGGCTGCTGCTGCTGCTGCTGGTGGAGATGAGAGTGAGGTTTAGTCTGAAGGTTAGGCTGCAGCGACACCTGGTGGTGAAACCTCACAGCTGCAGCAGGTGTTTCTGTTTGCGTGGATGGATGGTTTGAGCACTTTTTTTAATTTATTTTTATATTTTTTTTACCTTCAACTTTACACTTTCAACCAACAATCATCATCTTCATCAGTGGGCGGAGTTTAATTTGGAGTCACACTGCAAAAACTCAATGTCTTACCAAGAATATTTGTCTTATTTCTAGTCAAAATGTAATTTCTAGTCAAAACAAATCCCATTATATTTACACATATACATACATAGTTATACATAAAGAGCAGCTTGTTTTTAGACACTTTTGACTTATTTCAAGTCTATTTTCATTTGAAATAAGTAGAAAAATCTGATAGTGGAGCAAGTTTTTCTTTCTTATTACAAGCACAAAAAAAAGAAAAAAGCTTTCACTGGCAGATTTTTCTACTTATTTCAAGTGAAAATTAGTTTGAAACAAGTGAAAATGATCTAAAAACAAGTTAATTTTTAGGTGATGAGTCTTATTTTAAGTGGAAAGAGATTAGTTTTGACTGGAATTGAGACATTTTGACAAGAAATAAGACAAATATTCTTGGAAAGATGTTGAGTTTTTGCAGTGCAGTTTGACCTTCATCTGCTGATGGAGACGTTGATACAATGGAAAAATGTCAACGCATGTCATTGCATATTTCTCCTAAAGCAGTGGATTAAGGCTCACCCCACTGTCCAAACGGACTTCTTTCCATTACGTTCACTGACCTGTCATTTGTTTTTCCTCCATTATTCCCCACGGTCAAATCACAACACTGTAAAAACTGCAAAATCTTTCCAAGAATATTTGTCTTATTTCTTGTCAAAATGTCTCATTTCTAGTCAAAACTAATTTCTTTTCACTTAGAATAAGACTCATCACCTAAAAAATTAACTTGTTTTTCGATAATTTTCACTTGTTTCAAACAAATTTTCACTTGAAATTTAAGTAGAAAAAAAGTTTCTGTGCTTGTAATAAGGAAGAAAAACTTGCTCCACTATCAGATTTTTCTACTTATTTCAAATGAAAATATGCTTGAAATAAGTAAAACGTGTCTAAAAACAAGCACATTTTTATGTGACAAGTCTTATTTTGAGTATAATTTGATTTGTTTTGACTAGAAATGACATTTTGACTAGAAATAAGACAAATATTGTTGGTAATATTTGAGTTTTTGCAGTGAAACAGCTGGTTCTCCCCACTGCCCCCCCTTCCACAGCCACTTAATGTCCAATAAAGCAATTTGTGAGTTAATCTGTCCCCACAGATGAGCGGGGTATCATGCAGCAGGACATGATGCCACGCTGAGACTTTCACACCTCCAGCGCCGCGTTTAACACGAGCAGCAAATGGATAAACACGCCATGTGTTTGCAGCTGCACGTGTCCGTTGACTCTGGAGGCCGAGGTGCTGCTTAACGACGGGAAGAAGAGCCCCGTGCTAAAAGTGACACCTTCAAGACCCCATGAGAAGATATCAGTGTTCACATACTCATACCTGGGATACCAGCACTGTGTATGTGGCAAACAACAACATCCTTCCAGCCTCTCATTCATTCAATGTTATGGCAAGTTGGCCCCATTGCTATAATCCCTACAGTCATAGCAGTAGGTTTGTTACCTTTAATTGTTGGTGCAAGCTATTTTTAGAACGGCGGAGCAGAGCCGTGAGCTGCTCAGAGCTACGCTACGGAGGGTCATGGGATTTCTTGGTTTCCCTCATCAAACTCATCAAATACACAATCCAACAACTCCACAACGCTCTGGTGGACAAGTTGTGAGCTGCACATTCACCACGCTATGAGATAATAACACAACGTTACCAGACAGAGTTGTTTTAGAGGGAAATGCAGAGACTGCTTGATGAAAAACTGTCCCTGAAGGCAACGCGCATCAGCGGTTTTGCATGAATTTCCCTCTAAAACAACTCTGTGTGGTAACGTTGTGTTATTATCTCATAGCGTGGTGAATGTGCAGCTCACAACTTGTCCACCAGAGCGTTGTGGAGTTGTTGGATTGTGTATTTGATGAGTTTGATGATGAGGGAAACCAAGAAATCCCATAATGAGCCTCCGTAGCGTAGCTCTGAGCAGCTCACGGCTCTGCTCTGCCGTTCTAAAAATAGCTTGCACCGACAATTAAATGTAACGAACCTACTGCTATGACTATAGGGATTACTGTATGGCAATGGGCCAATTTGCCAAAATGTTGAACTATCCCTTTAAGTCATTAACATGCTCACACACCACTGAATATATAAGAATAGTAATCACATTTATTTTTAAAATAAATTACATGGTGTCTACTTTACATATTTACATTCATTTCTATATATTTCTGAGGAATAAAATACAATATATTAGGTTAAACATACACAAAACTATTGACAAAAACCTAACGATCACTCAGACCTGCTGCATTAATGATGAGTTTTATCACACTTTTCTAAACAGGGCTCACAAACCAGTCCCTTATTGGTGTATAAGATTTGTATATGGACTAATACATAGCATAATTTACAATGCTTCTTTGTCGTTGGGCCTTTAAACTGCTTTAAAAACACAGAAAATAATTATATAATACCAAATTTTGCACAGAATTCATTTGTTTAAGCCTGAATTATTATTTTTTTTGCATCCTGCTTGGTTTAAATCTGTAATTTCTCAGCAGCAGGAACTCAGATTAATGCAGCAGTTGAGTTTCACAGGTTATATGATGAGTTTAACAAATGTACGTGTGTGTTTTCCCGGGCCTGCAGACGGTTTAATATATTTTACGTGTGTGTTTATTGACGTGTGCCGACATCTATCACTCGAAGTCGCAGCCCAGCAGCTCTATCCTCATGGTGATGGAGCTCTCCCAGCTTCTGGGGACGATGCGGATGAAGCGCGAGAAGATGGGAGGGAAGATGTAGTTCTTCACATGGTCGTTGTTGTTTGTGTTTCCAGTGAACGTCTGGATTTAAATGAGAAAGAGAGGAGAAGGAGAAGGAGAAGGAGACATTGTTTAGAGTCCGTTGTCCTTCAGAGTCAAAGGCTGTATTCGAAACCGCCTACTATACTGCTAGTACGTACTGATTTGGCCAAAATGTAGTATGTAGTATGCAGTATGCGAACAAAAGCAAAATCTGCAGTATGCGAAAAGTTCCCGGATGTCGTACTGATTCGGAAAATATCTCCAGTATGCATCTGACCAGTCTACATTGTGTACTGTATCCCACAATGCAATGCTCCCCTGACGTCTAACCAACCAGAGCGTAACCAAAGACGGTAGTGTAGCCGTGTACCGTAACTATAGTTTAATAAAATAAAACTTAATGCAGACTGATCGGTTCATTGTAAAATATTTATTTATTGATGTAAATGTGGTGGTTTGTGTCCGTAGGCTCCAGAGCCCAGAGGCAGCGCTGCTCTTCTGTCCAATACACACAGGAAGCTTCACTTTTCATTCAAACAAACTAATGCGACTGCCACAATTGTTGGATTTCATCAATGAGACCAACATTTATCTCCTAAAAATAATTTAACCAGCCGGTGGTAAACCTCTAAAATCCTGCGGGTAAGTTAATTAGCGATGGTTTTCTCCCCCGGGATGACGGCGGAGGTTGGCCGGCCGAGCAGCTCTTCTGCAGAGCTTAACTTCTCCGGAAAACATCGGAGCAAACTTCTAAACAGCCGTCGTTTGGATAAACTGGCCGTATATTTGGGATCTTAACAGTTACTTTCTCGCATGAAAAAATATTAAAACTTAATAAAGTTACGTAATAACAGCGTCAGAGCGGGAAATAAAACAGCTTTTCGCCTGTTTTACAGCTACCGCTACCGGTTGCCACGAAATGCATTCTGGGAAACTTGTCTACTGCATACTGCGGTGTGTCGGTCTGCTGAATCCCACATTCAGTATGAAGTATACAGAACATACACTGCAAAAACTCAAAATCTTACCAAGAATATTTATAGTCTTATTTCTAGGCAAAATGTCATTTCAAAACAAATCTCATTCTACTTAAAATAAGACTCATCACATTAAAAAGTAGCTTGTTTTTAGACACTTTTTACTTATTTCAATCATATTTTCACTTGAAATAAGTAGAAAAATCTGACAGTGGAGCAAGTTTTTCTTTCTTATTACAAGCACAAAAAACTTGCTTTCACTGGCAGATTTTTCTACTTATTTCAAGTGAAAATTAGTTTGAAACAAGTGAAATTATCTAAAAACAAGTTAATTTGTAGGTGATGAGTCTTATTTAAAGTGGAAAGAGATTAGTTTTGACTAGAAATGAGACATTTTGACAAGAAATAAGATAAATATTCTTCGAAAGATTTTGAGTTTTTGCAGTGTACTAACGCAGTATGTAGTAGGCAGTACGGTAGTATGTGGTTTCAAAAACAGCCAAAGAACTGTGTCATTTCACTGCAGAGTTTCTTCACCTTGACCATGAGGTCCTCGTCGTCTGAGTAGGGGATCCAGTGCATGCCGTTGTGGCTGTACAGCAGCGTGTAGGTGGTGACGTACATCTCTTTCCCCAGAGACTTGGCTCCCTGTGTTATGATACCTGTGATCTTCTTCACCTGGGGAAGCTCCACCTGCAGCCACTGGTTCATGTTATTGTACTGTGGAAAAGAGCAGTGGCGAAAGTACCATTAATGCAAGTAATGCCGTTGCATTAGGGCCCGTGGCCAAAAAAGGCCCGTGGCGAACTCTGGTAAAAATTACAGTAAATGAAACATTTCAAAAAATAAAATTATCAATTGGTGGTACTGTATTAACATCTTGGCTTTTACATCATTACTGTAATTCATTGATGTTATTCTGGATTATGGGGATTTGCTTTCAATATCTGGTCATTCAGTTTTTTATCCCCGCAAAAATAAAAAATATAAAGCCAAGGGAAGAGCCGCTAGCCTAGTACAGTCTGTGGCTGGAGCACACATTTATTTAGGAAAAGTGTAATTGATGCAGATTAAACTTGTAAATGAATGCTGCTCTCCATCCCAACCCTTCCCTTCTATCCTAACTCTTTTAAACAGTAACAACAGAACCATTTGATTATGTTATAGATTTTCCATCTTTGCTGAGCATCAGAATTGTTTGAAATTAATAGGCCTAAGAATAATAATTTAAAAAAGCCTGTCCCATATAGACACACTCTAACATACACTCTAACATAAGCCCTAACATCGGCCCCTGTTGTTATAGCAATAATTTCAATCATTTTGCATTGGGGCCCGTAGCAGACTACTTTCGCCACTGGAGAAGAGAGAACGTACAGTACACACACGAATCTTACTTTTCTAATCCACAGATTTGAATGCGTTCGTTTTGTCAGTTACTGCACACTGGCAGGGGTGTAGCACCAAATTCTGGGCCCTGCGCACTCGTAGTGTCAGTGGGCCCCTATCTCTATCCATGCCAGTGCACGAAGCGCAGAGTTGTTTTAGAGGTAAAGTTATAGACCGAATCTCCTTCTTGTTTACATTCTACTTCCGGGTAGAAAACCAGCACGTCATTTGAATGAGATCAGTAGTAACGAACGAGAGTTTAGCTATATATCATATTTTTCACGCCCTATCACCGTTTAGACAAATCTGAAATGATTGAAGAAACATTACTATTTCTGTGTGTGTGTTTTGTGTTGCTATGTGTGGTATTTATTCAGTTTGGGGGAATCACAGTGTCTAGAAAGCATCAGTGGCTCAACTGACAGGGACAGCTGACGGTAGCTAAGCTAACGACGGTAGCTAAGCTAACGGCGGGAGCTAAGCTAACGGCAGTAGCTAAGCTAACGGCGGTAGCTAAGCTAACAGCAGCTCTAAGCTAACACCAGGACGTCTGTTAAAACCCTCCCGTTGTGGGACACGACATGAAACTACTCCAGTTAGCTCAGTCATGTTGGAACTCAGATATCCGCTGGAGAAAATATTTTTTCATGGACCGTTTATTGAGTCACTGAGTTATTAAAGTTAAACAGGTAGCTAACCGTTAGCCCGGCTAATCTATGATAACCATGACTAATTACAAAAATGTGCACACAGAAATAGTAATGTTTGTCCAGTCATTGGTTTTATAAACTTTACAAACACCAGATTAGTCTAAACGGTGATATAGTGACATGAAAAATTAGATATATACAGGAAAACTCTCATCCATCACCATTGTTTTCATGCTGGTTTTCTACCCAGAAGTAGTTGTAAACTAACCTGGCTCTCGCCAGACCCTTGTAGTTCCGCAAAGCTACGCTGAGCTCCACACAAGGGTCTGGGACTGCTCCATAGGCGATTCATTTCAGAAGGCGGGGCCTTGTAAAAAAATCTTGTATGTGATTGGATAAACCACTTGTCCGTTATCTTGAATGACGTGCTACTTCAGCCACTCACTGCGAGCCACCATTGTTGTTTGACTCAAACAGTCGCTTCAGCGCTACGTCACACCTCAGAAAGTCCCGCCCGGCGATCCTGATTGGTTAATTATTTTTTGCTCCGGGGAAGAAGTTTGCATTGGCCTCGAGTCCAGACCCTTGTGTGAAGCTGAGCGTAGCGCCTCTGGTGGAGCTTTGCGGAACTACAAGGGTCTGGCGAGAGCCAGGCTAGTTGTAAACAACAAGGAGATTCGTTCTATACAAAGCCGCCAAAGCGCGTTTCCGTCGGGGGCAGTTTTTCGGCAAGCAATCTCTTTTCGGCACTATACTGGCTTTGCATTTACCTCGAAAACAACTCGTAACGTTTCGTTATCATCTCATAAATCTCTGCCGATCTAAAAATAGCTTGCACCGACAATTAAAGGTGACAAATCTACTCCTGAAACTATAGGGCTTATGGCATTGGGCCAATTTGCCAAAATGTTGAACTATCCCTTTAACAGTTGCTTCCCCTAATTCTGCCTTCTTTCTTTTTCTTTCTGCTCTTTCTTTTTCTGATACCACAATTCATGTTTTTTGGGCGGCATGATGAAAGCTAGCCTCCTTGCTGTCTGTGGGCGGACTAAACCATTTTGCACTCCCAGAATGTCCAATATGTTGGGAGAGCTCTGACACAGAGTTCATTCTCTTGTTATCAGGCACTGCAAAAACTCAAAATCTTACCAAGAATATTTGTCTCATTTTAAGTCAAAAATGTCATTTCTAGTCAAAACAAATCTCATTCTACTTAAAATAAGACTCATCACATAAAAAGCAGGGGTTTTTTTTAGACACTTTTTACTTCTTTCAAGCAGATTTGCACTTGAAATAAGTAGAAAAATCTGATAGTGGAGCAAGTTTTTCTTTCTTATTACAAACACAAAAAACCTGCTTTCACTGGCAGATTTTTCTACTTATTTCAAGTGAAAATTTGTTTGAAACAAGTGAAAATGATCTCAAAACAAGTTCATTTGTAGGTGATGAGTCTTATTTAAAGTGAAAAGAGATTAGTTTTGACAAGAAATAAGACAAATATTCTTGGAAAGATTTTGAGTTTTTGCAGTGTGTTATCAATATATTTGAAATAAATTATGACACCAATTAATTGGAGGGCCCATTTCATTCAAAATAAAACCACCACACAAAAAAAAGAATAATTTCAGGACCTTCATTGGGCCCTCTCCCTACTCGGGCCCGTGCACACCGGTACCTTGGCCTGCCAGGCGTTGATGGTGCCCTGCTTGTTGAGGCGAGCGAGCGAGGCGGTCCAGGGTCCAGAGTACCAGCTGGAGGCCGTGGAGCTGGCCGTGATGAACCGGTCCTCGATGAGTCCGCTCTCGATTCCCAGAGGCACCGAGCAGCCTGAGGACACAGCAACACACACTCAACTACAAACTGCACTGCAAAAACTCAAAATCTTTCCAAGAATATTTGTCTTATTTCTTGTCAAAATGAATCTCTTTCCACTTTAAATAAGACTCATCACCTAAAAATTAACTTGTTTTTAGATCATTTTCACTTGTTTCAAACTAATTTTCACTTGAAATAAGTAGAAAAATCTGCCAGTGAAAGCAAGTTTTTTGTGCTTGTAATAAGAAAGAAAAACTTGCCCCGCTATCAGATTTTTCTACTTATTTCAAATGAAAATAGACTTGAAATAAGTTAAAAAAGTGTCTAAAAACAAGCTACTTTTTTAGTATAATTGTTACTATTTTCTATTTGTATTATATTATTTTATTACATATTTATATTTTAATAAGCTACAGTTATCTATTTATAGAGTTTTCTTGCACAGTTCTTGAATATAAGTGTAAAGGTTATGTGCAGCTGTAAAAGGGAAAAAATGTAAATGAAAGGAAATGTGTACACTGCAAAAACTCAAAATCTTTCCAAGAATATTTGTCTTATTTCTTGTCAAAATATCTAATTTCTAGTCAAAACTAATGTCTTTCTACTTTAAATAATACTTAATGTTTTTAGATCATTTTCACTAGTTTTAAATTAATTTTCACTTGAAATAAGTAGAAAAATCTGCCAGTGAAAGGAAGTGCTCCACTATCAGATTTTTCTGCTCATTCCAAATAGACTTGAAATAAGTAAAAAGTGTCTAAAAACAAGCTACTTTTTTATGTACAACTATGTATGTATATGTAATGTATAAATATACATATTTTAGGTAGAATGAGATTTGTTTTGACAAGAAATGAGACATTTTGACTAGAAATCAGACAAATATTCTTGGTTAAGATTTTGAGTTTTTGCAGTGTATGTCATGTCACTTGTTGTTGTCACTTACCTTTATTTTGATAGTGAGATAGACAGGAAATGGGGAGGCAGAGAGAGGGAGAATGACATGCAGTAAAGGGCTGCCCGAGGCGGGATTTTTATATATAATACATCATCAATCTTGAGTGCCTGATGGTATAAACACGTGCACTGCAAAAACTCAAAATCTTACCAAGAATATTTGTCTCATTTCTAGTCAAAACAAATCTCATTCTACTTAAAATAAGACTCATCACATAAAAAGCAGCTTGTTTTTAGACACTTTTTACTTCTTTCAAGCAGATTTTCACTTAAAATAATCTGATAGCGGAGCAGGTTTTTCTTTCTTATTACAAGCACAAAAAACTTGCTTTCACTGGCAGATTTTTCTACTTATTTCAAGTGAAAATTTGTTTGAAACAAGTGAAAATGATCTAAAAATAAGTAGATTTTTAGGTGATGAGTCTTATTTTAAGTGGAAAGAGATTAGTTTAGACTAGAAATGAGACATTTTGACAAGAAATAAGACAAATATTCTTGGAAAGATTTTGAGTTTTTGCAGTGTGGTGACATCTTACCGTCGAGCTGGCAGCCGTAGAACTCCATGCGGACCGTGGGCTTGCTGTACCAGTGGAGCGGGTAGAGCCTGATGAAGCGTCCGACCACCGGAGGGAAGAAGACGTTTCTCTTCGTGGAGTACGCTTCCTGGTTCCCCTCGAACACCTGGTGGAAGATGGAGGCATGAAAAGTCTCACACACACTCACACACACACACACACACACTGTACTCACACGCTCTGAGTTTGTATGTAGATGTACCGGCGATCGAAGATGCACGTGATCCCACACACATACTTGAGTAAGAGTACAAATACTACTGGTCAAAATTTACTCCGTTACAAGTAAAAGTAGCTCGGTCGACAGGTTACTCCAGTAAGAGTAAAAAAGTACTTGGTTTTAAAGGCACTTAAGTATCCAAAAGTACATGCTTTTAAATTTACTTTAAGTAAGATAGATAGATAGATAGATAGATAGATAGATAGATAGATAGATAGATAGATAGATAGATAGATAGATAGATAGATAGATAGATAGATTGATAGATAGATAGATAGATAGATAGATAGATAGATAGATAGATAGATAGATAGACAGACAGACAGACAGACAGACAGACTTTATTGATCCCAAGCTGGGAAATGACAGTGCAGCAGCAGCGTTACACAGACACACAGTGACGATAACAACATATAGTATAAGAATATAAAGAATAAGAATATAAAGAACAAACTAGTATATACAACAACAAATTGGCAGCGTTGATTTTAGTGCAAGTAGAAAATGTGCAATGTGTGTAACTGTGTGTAAAAGTAACAGTAAGAGTAAATTTCTTATTTTTCACATCAATGAATTACTATAATTGTTTCTAAATGAATGTAAGGAGCTTTTAACTCTTTGAAAGCAGCTGCATTGATGTGCTGCTTTTAGGGGTTAGGGTTTCCTTCTCTGACAAACACAGCTTGTGTCCAATAGGATTTTAGAGAGAAAAAAAAAAAGAGCAGACATGAGAGTAACGAGTACTTTTCAGCCTTCCTAGAAATTAACTCAAGTCAAAGTGTCTTGGAAATGTATTCAAGTAAGAGTACACTGCAAAACCCCAAAATCTTTCCAAGAATATTTGTCTTATTTCTTGTCAAAATGTCTCATTTCTAGTCAAAACTAATCTCTTTCCACTTAAAATAAGACTCATCACCTAAAAATTTACTTGTTTTTAGATCATTTTCACTTGTTTCAAACTAATTTTCACTTGAAATAAGTAGAAAAATCTGCCAGTGAAAGCAGGTTTTTTTGTGCTGGTAATAAGAAAGAAAAACTTGCCCCATTATCACATTATTTCTAGTGAAAATCTGCTTGAAAGAAGTAAAAGGTGTCTAAAAACAGGCTACTTTTTATGTGATGAGTCTTATTTAAAGTAGAATGAGATTAGTTTTGACCAGAAATGAGACATTTTGACAAGAATAAGACAAATATTCTTGGAAAGATTTTGAGTTTTTGCAGTGTAATAAGTACCAAAGAAATCTAATACTCAAGTAAAGTACAAATCCTCTGGATACAGTACTCAAGTAAATTTACTCTGTTACTGTCCACCGCTGCTCCCACCCACCTTCATGCGATCCCTGCTGTCTCCTTTATAGAAGGTCCAGCTGCGCCGGTCGGTGCTGTAGGAGATGAGGTACCGGTCCACGTACTGGGACTGGAACATCTGCTTGGCTCCCTGAGTCGCCACCTGGCTGATCACAACCGGCCGCTGGAAGTCCACCTGTGCAGCAGGAAGCCCACAGTTATCAGACTGTATTAAAGGGATAGTAGCATTTTTTTTAAAGTGGGGTTGTATGATCTCCAAATAGCCCCTAAGTCCTTTAATTGCAGTAGAAGACTCTCTGCACTCCTCCCGTTAGCAACGCCAGCCCATAATAGCCCTGCCCAGAGATTTACAACATACAGTGTTGTGAACAGACCCAAAGAAACGGCCTATTTTCACGGCCTAAAAGAAGTTTTACCTGAAAAAAAGTACACAGTTCCATTGTTCGCTATAATATAATTTTTTCCAGCCCTTCAAAGTGCAGGAAAAACACAGTTTTTATTTGGACCTAACCAACTCACGTATCCCTCCGCCCAGGGTTAGCGCCCGCCGATCAGCAGTTGGTTAGGTCCAAATAAAAACTGTGTTTTTCCTGCACTTTGAGGGGCTGGAAAATATTATATCATAGTGAACAATGGAACTGTGTGTTTTTTTTTTTTTCAGGTAAAACCTCTTTTAGGCCGTGAAAATAGGCCGTTTCTTTGGAAATAGTGTCTAAAAAGCTACTTTTTAAATGTAATGATACTTATTTTAAGTATATTTAGATGTATTTTGACTAGAAATGACATTTTGACTAGAAATAAGACAAATATTCTTGGTAAGATTTTGAATTTTTGCAGTGTGGAGGACCACTTGTTTTCATAGATGCTTGTTTATCCTGTTACATGCACATATGCAGATATGCAACCACACCGCTAGATGGGGGGAATTCCTACGCATTCTACCATTACACACACATTAGAAACCAAATCCACTTTCCTGCACCTACTACAGCACACACCTGTATCCAGCTGTTGCCCTCGTCTGTGCTCCACGCGTTGTATTTCCCCTGGTTGTTCAGTCTGGCCAGGTGAGGCTCCCAGTACCCTTCAAAGAGGAGAGTGTTGACAATACTTCACTTACAGTACAGAGCTTTACCGCAGCATTTATGCAATCATTTCATGGAGTTTGGTGCTGGGTGCAGACAGGATGGAGGTCTGGAGGTACCTCGGGTGCTGGTTGCTGTGATCTGCTCGTCCGTCACGCTGCCCGACTCCAGACCCAGTGGATGGGCGCAGTCTGAGACGAGACACACAGGTAATGTCTTGGTATTAGAGGAGGATGTCGGTGTAATTAGAAAAAACTGAAATCACACTGCAAAAACTCAAAATCTTTCCAAGAATATTTGTCTTATATTTCTTGTCAAAATGTCTTATTTCTAGTCAAAACTAATCTCTTTCCACTTAAAATAAGACTCATCACCTAAACATTAACTTGTTTTTAGATCATTTTCACTTGTTTCAAACTAATTTTCACTTGAAATAAGTAGAAAAATCTGCCAGTGAAAGCATGTTTTTTGTGCTTGTAATAAGAAAGAAAAACTTGCTCCACTGTCAGATTTTTCTACTTATTTAAAGTGGAAAATTTGCTTGAAAAAATTAAAAAGTGTCTAAAAACAAGCTACTTTTTAAATGTGATGATACTTATACATATATTTAGATTTATTTTGACTAGAAATGACATTTTGACTAGAAATAAGACAAATATTCTAGGTAAGATTTTGAATTTTTGCAGTGCACTACTTCAAAAGCCGTGTGCCTCCACGTCATGGACTTAGTTTAATCACACTCCTCATGTCTACTTGTGATGTGTCTTATTTTGTAATCAGACAGTGTTTTATTTAATCCACAAGGGGGCGCTTTTGGTTCATTGTTGTTTGTTGAGTTTGCAGAGGAATAGAAGCAAAGTGTGGTCAGAGTTGCAGAGGTTTTCTCTAAAAGAAACTAAAAGTCACAACCTGTGTCGGGGCATTTATTCCCAAACTTTACTTTATTTGTGACCACATCATATTTTGACCTTTGCCACTAGAATCAATTCAACTCGTCTTTATGTCCTTGTCAATGTTTGTTCCAAATCTTCCAAAAGAAGTTCCTTCAAGGAGTAACAGAGATCTCACGTCCATGAAAGTGGGGTAGACACAGTGGTGTAGTCTAATGTTTTGTAGTGGGTAAACTGCTTTTTTAGGTGGGTAAACTGTACTTGTATCACATAGGCCGGTGGTTCTCTAACTTTTTTATATCAAGGACCCCAAAATTGACACCACAGACCCCCATTGGACAAATTTTTGAAGCAAACACCAGAAATACACAAACAATCAATGTACGTTTAAATTAGGCGTGCATTTTTGAAAGATTATAGAGAAATTTCTGGGAAAGAAAGTGGTACAATTTCTCCAAAAAAGTTGAAACATTTGTAGAAAAAAGTGGTAACAATTCTCACAAAAAAATAAACAAAAAAGTTTAAAATTTTTTTGAAACATCTGGTAAGATTTCTCAGAAAAAGTGGTAAAATTTCAAAAAACAAACAAACAAAAAGTTTAAAAGTAAAAATAGTAGGCTATCCACAAGTTTCCGAACGTCATCTATGGTCAAAACTGGCTTCCGGTTTGCCGGTTTGGTGGAATTTTACGTTTACGTTTCCATGGTTTTCAGGCGTTGTCATAGTTGCGGTAAACGCATGGATCTATTAACGCTGGCTTTTAACACAGATGTAAATCTGTGTGATATCCACTGTTAAAAGCTGCTGTGATGATCCATGCGTTTTACAGATTTTCATTGGGGAAAAAAAAAAAATCCATGCATTTACTGCGGCTACTGAAACCATGGAAACGTAAACATAACATTCCAAAACCGGCAAAACAGGCTACGTTTTTGACGTTCGGAAAAAGGTGGATATAGTAAATAGTAAAACGTTTTTTGTTTTTTTTTAATTGATAAGGAACTGGTAAAAATACTCAAGAATTCTAGAAAAAGTGGTAACATTTTTCAAAAAATTATAGAAAAATGTGGTAAAATTTCTCAAATAAAAGGGGGGGCAAACAATAATACAAAAAGGGGTAAAAATTTCTTTAAAAAATAGTAAAAAGTACAACAGAAAAATTGAGAAGAAACTGGTAAAATTTGGATTTTATTCTAGGAAAAGTGGTACATTGCAAAAACTCAAAATCTTTCCAAGAATATTTGTCTTATTTCTTGTCAAAATGTCTCATTTCTAGTCAAAACTAATCTCTTTCCACTTTAAATAAGACTCATCACCTAAAAATGAAAAATGAAAAATGAAGAAGAAAGAAAAACTTGCTCCACTGTCAGATTTTTCTACTTATTTCAAATGAAAATAGACTTGAAATAAGTAAAAAGTCTCTAAAAACAAGCTACTTTTTTATGTATAACTATGTATGTATATGTATATGTATAAATATACATATTTTAGGTATAATGAGATTTGTTTTGACTAGAAATAGGACAGATATTCTTGGTAAGATGTTGAGTTTTTGCAGTGTAAAATTAAAAAGATAGTTTTGTTGTACTGGGTATAGGCTACTGGGTATACCTGGGTATCACATAGACTACACCACTGGGTTAGACATACTGTATATAATAATGGATGGACAAGCTGAAAACAATTTTTCTCTGGTATGGAGATATAATCAAACTCATTAAATATTTATACCATCATCCAGAACCAGGAAGAGGGTCTGCATGCCCTGCTGCTGGTTGGAACCGACTTCTGTCTCCAGCTGCCACAGGCCGGGTCTGGACGGATACATCTCCAGAGTGGCAAAGCTCCCTGAAAAAGACAGTTTCGGTCCAGTAAACAACTTTGAAAGCCAACAGAGATTATTCTGCATTTAGTTCACAAACAAGAATAATGATGGTGCTAACCGGGCAGCAGGGGGAAGACGGCCTGTCTGTAGCCCTCGCCGTGCTTGTGGATGAACGTCTGACCGTGGAAGTGGACACTCTGAAAGTCGTTAGGAGAACCCATGTTGAAGAGATGCCAGCGGGCCAGCTGGTTGGTGTACATCCTCAGGCCCTTCAGGTTGAATATGATGCCATTGATGGCTAGAGAGAAAACATGACATATTATCAATATCGTATTTAATCTAATCAGCAGTTACCATGTATACACTGCAAAAACTCAAAATCTTTCCAAGAATATTTGTCTTATTTCTTGTCAAAATGTCTCAATTTTAGTCAAAACTAACCTCTTTCCACTTAAAATAAGCATGATCACCTAAAAATTAACTTGATTTTAGGTCATTTTCACTTGTTTCAAACTAATTTTCACTTGAAATAAGTAGAAAAATCTGCCAGTGAAAGGAAGTTTTTTGTGCTTGTAATAAGGAAGAAAAACTTGCTCCACTATCAGATTTTTCTACTTATTTCAAATAAAAAAAGACTTGAAAGAAATAAAAACTGTCTTAAAAACAAGCTACTTTTTATTTGATGAGTCTTATATTAAGTATAATGAGATTTATTTTGACTAGAAATGAAATTTGACTAGAAATAAGACAAATATTCTTGGTAAGATTTTGAGTTTTTAATCCCTTACTGTGAAACTTGAGGTTCTGCTTGGAGACATGCCCCAGGTTTCTTCGTCGTGCTTTCCTCTGAATGAACTCGCGGTTCTGTTGGTAGTACCAGCTCTGGGACTCGTCGAAGGTCATGAAAAGCAGCATGAACTCCCTCATGCCTGACATGTTTTGGCTCAGGGTTCCCGCTCGACACACCAGCAGAGGCCCAATCAACCCAGAGTGGATGTCCTTCTCCTAAAATACAGAGCAAGGACCAGGGCTTGTTACCTTTGCTTCATATAACAATAGACTATTCAATCTTAATTTAAAGCTCCTAAAGCAACAATCTCTAGTTTTACACTATCTTCTTGAAGCTGCCACTAGAGGGTGCCAGAGTCACAGATTTAAATTCAAAATGGAGTGCACTCATTATCTACTCACCCTCATGTCGACTAAGGGCTGGCGCAAATCGTGCGAGATATGGACGGACCAGGAAGAGAAGCTTCCGCTACAAACAAGCTTGAAATATAGACTTATTTAATTTTTTTTTGTATTTCGGGGCTTCAATACAAGACGGACATTACATATGAGCAGCATGGAGGTATTTGGATGTTTTTTGGTGTGTCTTTTTGTTACCAAGACAGTTGGTATCCATTTGCAACCGTCATATGGACATGCACTGCTACGCCGAGACCCCCTGTAACTCAGAGAAGCCACGGAGGACTCTGAAACTTCTCCCAGCCCTTAGTCCACATGAGGGTGAGTAGATAATGAGTGCAATTTGAATTTTGGGTGAACTATCCCTTTAATGTATTTATGAGCAGTGTTGGGCACATTACTTTTAAAAAGTACTTTTACCAGTTACTTTCCCAATAAAATAACAGAGTTAGTAACTGAATTACTACGTTATAAAAGTAAATAATTACCAGGAAAAGTAACTATTGCGTTCCTTTTTTTAAAAAATAAAATGCTCAAATATGTCAAATTACTTGGACTCGCCCCCCTAACCTCCTGTTTGTCTGGAACTAACCAGCCTGTGAATATTCTCATTTGTCCAGGTCATAGTTACCTCAAGGAAATTTAATTGAATGCAACTGGACTTGGTAATTGGTTTTCTAGACAAATAACCAAGTCCAGTTGCATCCGATTTAAATTTCCTTGAGATAACTATGACCTGGACAAATGAGAATATTCACAGGCTTATTGCACAACAATTTGGGTTGGCTACCCTTAAAATGGTGTGGGAACATGAAAGGTTGGCTGGGAAATTTCCTAGACAAATAACCAAGTGCAGTTGCATTCGATTTTCCTTGATTTTCCTTGAGACACTCAATCAGTTTTAGTGAGTTGAGTTGAGTGAGTTGGTTAGTTCCAGATAAATGGCTTTTTTTCGACTAGTTGATAGACTGAAAAAAAAGTGTATACAACGTACACTTTAACGGGTTTATTATTTTGTGACGGGACTTCTTGAGTCAAGTCAACAGCGTTATAACGGGGGAAACAGTAACTGTTTTGATTACTTGTTACTGAAAAAAGTAGCACCATTAGTAATGCCATTACTCCCATCACTGCATTTCTTCATTCCTTGCCATACTGAACTCATATTTAGTATCAAGTACTCACAGGATTAACACCTGAGTAGTAGGCCCAGGTGCGACAGTCCGACTCCTCTGACGTTGGCCCGGCCTTGTCAGTGACCTTCCATAAGTATGTGAAGGTGGTGTTGGGCTGGACCTCGTTGTCATATTTGTACCAATACTTGGAGCCATCCTCATAGGACAGACCCTCTGTCTGCTTGGCGTAGGTGACCCCGTTAGGGTGAATGGAGTACGGCCGTTTGGCGTTGTTCCTGAACGTCACCTGAAAGTAAAACAGTAAAACAGTTCATTTCTGAGAGTTACACGCAAAAGTTGTTGAAAGTGACAGTGATGCCCTCTATTCAATTCAATTCACCTTTATTTAAAGTGTAAAATCACCAAAACATGGTCTCAGAACACTTTACAAGACAACACACACACACACAAAAGAGAAATAGAGATGACAATTAAGGCCAACATGACAGAACAACAACAGCAGCAACAACAACAACAACAACAGAAACAGTGACGATAGTGACACAAAACAAAGAACAAAATGAAACAAAAACAAAACAAACAACAGAACAGAAATAAAACGTGCTATCAGGCTATACCGTATGTTTGAGAAAATAGATGGGTCTTTAGTCTGGATTTGAAAGTGGTAATGGAATCTGCATCTCTGACTGATTGCGGGAGCCAGTTCTAGAGGAGTGGGGCGCGGTGGGAAAATGCTCTTCCACCTGCTGTTTTCTTGTCTGTAACAACATCTATTGCACGTCTGTCCGTCCTGGGTGAGGGATCCCTCCTCTGTTGCTCACCCTGAGGTTTCTCCGATTTTTCCCTGTTAAAAGGGTTTCCATGGAGTTTTTCCTCAGTCGATGTGAGGGTCTAAGGACAGAGGATGTTGCTACGATGCCATGTAAAGCCCTTTGAGACAAACTGTTTGTAAAAACGGGCTATACAAATAAAATTGCCTTGCCTTGCCTTGCCTTTGGGGACCATGATGTAGTTACCATTCTGTGAGCGGAGGGCACATGTGTGGGAGTGTATGGGATGAGTAGGTGTGACAGGTATGGAGGTGCAAGACCATGTAGGGATTTGTAGGCCAGTAGGAGTCACTTGAAATCTGATCTGGATTTGATTGGGAGCCAGTCGAGTGAGATTAAAACTGGGGTTATATGATCAAATTTCCTGGTTTTGGTAAGTATTCTGGCAGCTGTATTTTGGACAAGTTGTAGTTTGTGTGTGCTACGGTGTGGTAGGCCGGAAAAGAGAATATTACAGTAATTTAATCTGGATGAAACAAAAGCATGAACCAAAATCTCTGCGTCTGATGTACTTAGGAGGGGACGGATCTTTGAAATGTTACGGCGATGAAAAAATGCTGTCTGGGTGATTTCTCTGATGTGTCTGTCAAAAGACAAAGTGGAATCAAAGGTCACACCAAGGTTTATAACTGTATAGTGTGGAGTGAGAATACAGCCGTCAATGTTTAGCCTAAGGTCGGTGAGGAGTGGTAGTTGGTTGGTCGGGCCTACGACTAATATTTCAGTTTTGCTGGCATTCAATCGTAAGAAGTTTTGTGACATCCAGTCAGTGACAGCAGCTAAGCAGGATTCAAGATTTGCAAGAGAGTAGATTCTCTGACTTACCAAGATGTTTTCTCCAACCTCTGCTTTGATGACAGGTCCCAGGATGCCGAGATGCTCATCCAGCTCTCCACGGACGTCGGGTGTGCTGAAGCTGCTGTCCGTGTATTTCCGGAAAACCACCTTGGTGAATGAGGTTTCTCTGCTGCTCAGTGGCAACTTGTCTTGCCTCCTGTGGCAGTAACACAACATTATTTTAGTTTTTTTTACTTACAGGTAAGAAAAGGTCACATGAGCAACTCTTACCACAACCTCTGACCTCACCTCTGTCCATAGCCTGCATAGTCCCACTGCACCTCCTCGGCAGCAATGAAGTACATCTTTGCTTTCTGGCCTGAGACCTTTAAGTAGTATTTGGTGGTCTCATCTAAGTTGAGGTTCTTGATGTCTTCATGACCGCTGTATGGGTCTTTGTAGGTCACCCACTCATACTCATCTGCATGAACATCGTGCTCGTCCAGCCCAAGATGGTCAGGCTCATTCCCGGGAACGTAGAGTTCGTAGTCGCTGAAGTCATTCCGGGGCACACCGATGACCACGGGCATGTTAATGAGCTCCTCCTCGTCAGAAAAGGGCTGTGGTGCACCGGGCCGGGACCCGCGTGGCGTCATCATAGGGTTGAAGCCACGAGGGGAGAATGGCAAAGCGTTGGGTAAGCCACTCCTAGGCAGAGGCTTGTATTCCTTCCTCCTCTTTGTTTTCATAGCTTCACCCCTCTGCGGTCTCTGTCGGAGGGGCACTCTCTTCTTCTTCTTCTTTGGGGTTGGGGCTGGGGTTGGGGCCGGGGCTGGCGTCGATTCAGGGGTTGTTTCAGGAGTCGTTTCAGGGTATGCTTCGGAGGTTGCTTCAGGGGTTGCTTCAGGGTATGCTTCAGGGGTTGCTTCAGGGGTTGGTTCAGGGTATGCTTCAGGGGTTGGTTCAGGGTATGCTTCAGGGGTTGCTTCAGGGGTTGGTTCAGGGTATGCTTCAGGGGTTGCTTCAGGGGTTGGTTCAGGGTATGCTTCAGAGGTTGCTTCAGGGTATGCTTCAGAGGTTGCATCAGGGGTTGTTTCAAGGGTTGCTCCAGAGGTTATTTCAGGAAGCAACCTTTGAAGCAACCTTTGAAGCATACCAAAGGTTGCTTCAAGGGTTGCTTCAGGGATTGTGTCAGGGGTTGGTTCAGAATTTGCTACAACGGTTGCTTCAGGGGTTGTTTCAGGGTATGCTTCAGAGGTGGCTTCAGAGATTGCTTCAGCGGTGGCTTCAGGGGTTGTTTCAGGGGTTGCTTCAGGGGTCTCAAGATATTTCATCATGTGGTCGGGGATCTCCACGGATCCTACTTCATGCTTTCCATCGTAAGTCCAGTTGCGGCCCTGCGTTTTGACAGAGGTGGTTTTTATCACCTTTGCATTGTTATCTCCACCTGTAAGGTAGATAAACACTTCTTCTTCACTGCTCCCTGAGAGACCTTGACCTCCATAACCTCCATTGTCCCTGGTACCACTGAGTTTTTCTTTTGATTCCTCTAAGGAGATCGTGCCCACAGAAGTCTGGTTATCACTGGTCAGGGTGTCAGTAATATTTTCAACGTGCATTGGGGAACTTGCGTTTCCAGTTGGTCTTACAGTAGGGTTGGTAGATTCTTGTACTGCTGTGGTAAGATGGGTCATCTCACTGTCAATTGTTGAGTTTTTGTTGTTGAACACTGCATCATTATCAAGATCTGCAATGGCTAGTGAAGCGCTGGTGTCATTCTTTAGTAATGCGTTTGGGCTATTAATGTTAGTTGTGTTCTCTGTTTTCAATGTAGAGTTTTCAACCATTGATGCATCACTCGTGTTCTGTACATGTGTTGTATTCTCAATAATGCTTTGGTTCAGTACATCAACTGCTGTAAGGATTGCTCCATCAACTGTCCCGTCAGTCTCATTCAGTGTTTTTGGTTGTGAAACAATGATGCCATTGTTAATCTTAGTGAAGTTCTTGGTGTTAGTCGTATTCCGGTCAGCCACATCGACAGCATCATAGTCTAGAAAAGAGAGGTCCAGCTTCTCCACGTCTGGGTCCTCAGTCTGGTTCTTTAGAGACCTGAGACCTAATTCTTGTGCAAACAGTGCTGTGTAATAATCTGGTTCCTCTGACACAGACTTTTTGTTTATCGGTTCTGGTTCTGGTCCTTTCTTCTCGGCCTCTTCTTTCTTTTTGCTCTCTTCTTGTTTCTCAAGGTCTACAAAACTGTTAGGACTCCAGGCATTAAAGGGATTGCTTGTATCTTCGTACTCATACTCGTAGTCACGATAGCACTCGACATCCTGAAACTTCAGCCGCATTCCTTTGGTTGTCTCATGGGAATTCAGGGTAGCTAGTAGCCAGACACCTGGTTGAAGAGAAAAATCATGCATAACAGATCTTTAAAAACATGCTCAAGTGCAATGCTCAGAATTGTGGCTTGATAGTCTCTCTAGTCTCATCACACGAGGCCTTAAAGGTGTACAGAAAAGAAAATTGAATTTAAGTCCACTCTGGGTCATAAAATTTGTGTAATAACTCATCTATTAGACGATGTAGCCCAAACTTTGTGCAAAATTCTATTTTTGAGTAAATCCGGGATGAAAGTGTGTATTTTTTTTTCGCATTGGATAATGCAGGCGCACGGATTATACGTCAGCCTGTACACGATTCATCAGCCACTGATATTGGATCCGTAATCCGTCATTCAAACGTCTGAGACACACACACACACCGAGCTCGGTCTCGCCCCAAGCTTTGAATATCCCGCCCGCTCGATAACGACCAATCAAATTCGTTTTCCTTACTCGGGTAAACTCGTGTTGCAGCTTGTGACAACTCGGCGCGACAAACAGGACAAACGGCCATTTCTGTACACCTTTAAGCATAGCTAAGTTCTGCATCAAGAATACTTAAGAGAGATGCACAATCTGACATAAAAAGGTATTGTAAATCCTGACTGACCAATGTTGGACATGGGCATAGTGAGGCTTTCTCCAGTCATGGGGTAGAGGCTGAGATAGTCCTCGATCCGGTCATTCAGCTCAAATGGATGACCGTAGAACGTAGCCGTCTGGATGTAGTCCTGTGCTCCGATGCTCGACACGTGCCATGTTGCAACCTCACCGTTGCAGAAGCCTAAGACTGGAGTGCTCTCAAACACGTGACCATTAATCGCTGTAAAGACAATATTAGTCATCTTTTGGACTGATCAGCTGTTGTTAGCTTCACTCAGATTATGATAAAACTTACTGTGCATGACGTTGGACTTGTAAAAGTCTGGGTCCCCTTTGCTGACTTTGGTTCGATCACAGTAATGGCCGATGTTGTAATCCAGGTACCAGCTCTTGTTTTCATCAAACACAGCAAACATGGCATGCTGCTCCTTGTCAGCTCTCATCTGTACACAAACAAAAGCCCTTGATTCATCCATTGATATGAATCCACTTTTAAATTTGACTTTATTTTGTCTTTCAACACCTAGACTATTGTCAATAGCCATATAAACATGTCTTAAAAGTTTAATATACAATCAATGTAGATGGCTAACCTTTGTTTTACTGCCTTATTAGCACCATCGACATCTTTCATCACCACAAAATTGTGGGCGGGCGCATGACGTCTGTCCGACTACCCATTTCTCCGACCATACATTTCTTTATTTTTGCGTCCATTAGTCCGACCTTCCACTTCTCCGACTTAAGTAGCCCTAACCCTTAACCTTACCCTAAACCTAACCATAACAATGTAGAATAGGTAGTCGGAGAAATGAGCCGTCGGACTTTTGGGCAGTCGGACTGATGTATGCTCCCCCAAAATTGTAGAAAAAAATCTAGGCTTCATGCTTTAATCTGTAAAATCAACAATGGTGGCCCAGATAGCAGCTCTGAGCAGGCTAACATGCCAACTAAGATGCAGTTCTTTATCTTAACACAAGCTGAGGTTGTAAGGAATCTCATGAGTTAGCTTCAAAACATGAACCTCATGGTGGTAGCCAAAAGCCAACTAATGTCATGAAAACCCATCAAATATATTAAAATATTTCCATTTGGACCAACCAATCAACAAACGGAACCAAGAACCTAACATGCTAACAGGTGGAGCTGCTCTTTACCTGCACGTTTCTGACGCTGAGGGACTGGTGCTTGCAGATGAGGAGCGGTCCAACCAGTCCTGAGGCGATGTCTCTCGGTGTGTCCACTGCGCTGTGGTACATCCGGGTCAGACATCGAGGGTCTCCATCTAAAGGCTGATCCTCTTCCAGCACTCTCCATATGTAGGTGCGTGTCTCACCCGGCTGAACGGCATGAGACTGGTTTCCTGGCAAACACATCATCAGATTAAACTGTATGTTCCATTTCAGATTATCAAACCAGTGAGGCCAGTGCAGTATAATAATAAAGTACACTGCAAAAACTCAAAATCTTACCAAGAATATTTGTCTTATTTCTAGTCAAAACAATCTCATTCTACTTAAAATAAGACTCATCACATTAAATTGTAGCTTGTTTTTAGACACTTTTACTTCTTTCAAGCATATTTTCACTTGAAATCATCTGATAGCGGAGCAGGTTTTTCTTTCTTATTACAAGCACAAAAAACTTGCTTTCACTGGCAGATTTTTCTACTTATTTCAAGTGAAAATGTGTTTGAAACAAGTGAAAATGATCTAAAAACAAGTAAATCTTTAGGTGATGAGTCTTATTTTAAGTGGAAAGAGATTAGTTTTGACTAGAAATGAAACATTTTGACAAGAAATAAGACAAATATTCTTGGAAATATTTTGAGTTTTTGCAGTGTAGTGAACACTATTTGTACCTCCTTCTGGATAATTGGCTCCCTCATCTAACTTCTCTATCGTCAGTCCATGTGGATAGATACTGTAGGGCCTGGAAGCCATGTTCTTGAACACAATCTGTGAAAGGACAGGAGGACGTGTGAGGACACACAGTAGTGATCACAGCCATGTATCTGTAACGCCACTGATTAAAGTGCAGACTTGCAGCTTTAATCAGCATTTACATTCACACACAGTTGAACAGCAGACGAACACTACAAATACCAAAAGCTGCAGTTCAACCAACGGCCACTGGAGTTAGTAAATGTCCAACTTCACAGCAGCCTGGTGCAGAAATATTTATGTCTAAATAGCTACATACATGCTTTTAAGGTGGATGCACCAGTCAGAACTAAGACGTAGCAGATGAAGCTGAAGCAGGTGATCAGAATACGACTTAAATTAGCATTTACACAGCATTTTTCGTGTCTTGCCTCACTCCTGAGTCCATGACCAGCAGATAGACACCATCCTTTCGACTGTGCGTGCAGTAACAAGGGAGATAGAGCCGTATCGCCCGTAATTAGCTTAGCTCAAACACTGGAAGTGTATGGGTAGTGTTAGCCTGCCTCCACCTAAAGTCATCAGAGAAACTCTTCAGCAACTCTAAAGGGAAACCGGCGGGCCGATCTTCGTCTCAGAGCTGACAAAACTCTCCGGTAAGGCATCTTGAGCGGTCAAATGCCGCTAACGGGACGAGATCGGTCAAAACGGAGGGTTCAAGCAAAGACGGTTTATTTTGGTTCAAGCTAGCTACATCGAGGGTAGGTTAGCTTCCTATTTCAAAGTAAAAGCACTAATTCTATTGTCATGGTTTTCTCTATGTAAAGGGCAACGGGTGTTTTATTTTGTGGAAGTAACCGGAAGTGCGTTGGTCACAACGGCTAGCTTGAGTAGCGCCGAATTCGTCCGAACAAAATTGTAAACAGCTGGTATTTAGACAAATTAACGACACACTGCTGATCTAAACTGCTACTTTCTCTGCTAAAAATGTTTGAAATGTGGATAAAGTGATATATTTACAGAGTTTAGAGCTAAAATGAAATCAGCTTCTGACTGCTGATTTCGGCTCGGGTAGGAGGCAGGCTAACACTACCCATACACTTCCAGTGTTTGAGCTAAGCTAATTAGTGACTTTAGGTGGAGGCAGGCTAACACTACCCATACACTTCCAGTGTTTGAGCTAAGCTAATTACGGGCGATACGGCTCTATCTCCATGGTTACTGCACGCACAGTGGAAAGGATGGTGTCTATCTGCTGGTCATGGACTCGGGAGTGAGGCAAGACACGAAGAAAAAACAATGTTGGCGTATCCCTTTAAGGCCCTTTTTGACAGAACCGATTTGAGACAAGTGTGATGATCTCATTCTCACCGTGATAACGTCTCTGATTTGCGCTCTGATCACCGGGCCCAGGATGCCAAGCTCCTTCTTCCTCTGCTCAGTCTGCTCAATCTTCTCAGTGAACGACTCGTTGCTGTACATCGTGTACATCGCCTTCTTGTACCTACGACCGATGCGTGTCGACGACTGTTTCAAGTACTGCAGCCTGAAGTCCCTACAAAAAAACAGATGAGAAGAAGAGGTTTGACACATGGATGGTGCAGTCACATGACTCTGCTGCCTCCCTTCGTTCATTAGCTTCCTATTACAGTAGATTTCTACTTGATTTCAAAGTTTAAAGGGATAGTTCACCCTAGAATGATATTTCGCTCATTATCTACTCACCCTCATGTTGACTAAGGGCTGGAAGAATTTTCAGAGTCCACCGTCCCTTCTCTGAGTTACAGGGGGTCTTGGCATAGCAGTGCATGTCCATATAACGGTTGCAAAGGGACACCAGAGCTCTTCGTAAAAAAACACACACAAAAAAACATCCAAATACCTCCATGATGCTCGTATGTAATGTCCGTCTTGTGCTGAAGCCCCAAATTGCGTAATTGTCCTGAAAAAAATTTAAAAAGTCTATATTTTAAGCTTGTTTGTAGCGGAAGCTTCTCAAAGCTCCTCTTCCTGGTCCGTCCAAATCTCGCGTGATTTGCGCCGGCGTCAGTGCGGTTACTGCGAATCACGCGAGATTTGGACGGACCAGGAAGAGGAGCTTTGAGAAGCTTCCGCTACAAACAAGCTTAAAATATAGCCTTATTTAATTTTTTTTTGGACAATTACGCAATTTGGGGCTTCAGCACAAGACGGACATTACATACGAGCATCATGGAGGTATTTGGATGTTTTTTTGTGTGTGTTTTTTTACGAAGAGCTCTGGTGTCCCTTTGCAACCGTTATATGGACATGCACTGCTATGCCAAGACCCCCTGTAACTCAGAGAAGGGACGGTGGACTCTGAAAATTCTTCCAGCCCTTAGTCAACATGAGGGTGAGTAGATAATGAGCGAAATATCATTCTAGGGTGAACTATCCCTTTAATTGCTGAGTTTTAAAGCTGCCCCCAATTACATCTCTGATATAAATGCATATAGAGGTCAAAGGTCAAAGCTTGAGACCTGGGTGTCACCAGACATTTCCTATCAAAGCAAAGAAATTGCCCTCTCCTTCTACACTGCAAAAACTCAAAATCTTTCCAAGAATATTTGTCTTATTTCTTGTCAAAATGTCTCATTTCTAGTCAAAACTAATCTCTTTTCACTTTAAATAAGACTCATCACCTAAAAATTAACTTGTTTTTAGATCATTTTCACTTGTTTCAAACTGATTTTCACTTGAAATAAGTAGAAAAATCTGCCAGTGCAAGCAAGTTTTTTGTGCTTGTAATAAGGAAGAAAAACTTGCTCCACTGTCAGATTTTTCTATTTATTTCAAATGAAAATATGCTTGAAATATGCTTAAAAACAAGCTACTTTTTATGTGATTAGTCTTATTTTAGGTATAATGAGATTTGTTTTGACTAGAAATGACATTTTGACTAGAAATAAGACAAATATTCTTGGTAAGATTCTGAGTTTTTGCAGTGTACCGCTGACAGAAATGTGTTCATAACATTTTTTACTCTGCTGTTCTACGCTGGTTGTGATGCTCTCTTTGGATTTTGTAAGTATTAACAAGTAAGTATTAACAAAACTATTATATAATCATGCAACACTTGTCACGTCAGTCACAGCTTCACAGCAAACAGAGCAATTAGTCATCTCATTTAAAACGCTGTAGTGATGAATGAAGCATCTGCAACAGCTCCATTAATGAATCATTAACACAAAAGATGAGAGAGACGTCTGATGAGTTTTCATGCTGCTTACTCATCAACATGATCGGGCGGGTTGGGTGCGTAGTCCCAGACGACCTCCTCTGCTGCTATGTAGTACTTCCACTCCTGGCTCTGTCGCTTCTGCTCAATAGTCATCCAGCGTACCGGCGCTTTGAAGGCATCGCATCGCTCCACATCCACAAAGCCGTGCAGGCCCACTGCAAGAGCAGAAAAAAACAAAAAAACATTCAGATGAGGTCGTGCTGGTGGTGAAATCCACTGTACACTGCAAAAACTCAAAATCTTTCCTAGAATATTTGTCTTATTTTTTGTCAAAATGTCTCAATTCTGGTCAAAATTAAACTCTTTCCACTTTAAATAAAACTCATCACCTAAAAATTAGCTTGATCATTTTCACTTGTTTCAAACTAATTTTCACTTGAAATAAGTAGAAAAATCTGCCAGTGAAAGCAAGTTTTTTGTGCTTGTAATAAGAAAGAAAAACTTGCTCCACTATCAGATTTTTCTACTTATTTCAAATGAAAATAGATTTGAAATAAGTAAAAAGTGTCTAAAAACAAGCTACTTTTTATTTGATGAGTCTTATTTTAAAGCAGAAGTAAGCGGAATGTTTGTGTTAATAGTCTTAATTAAGCAATATCACACGAGAGGGAGTGCTGTTGTACTGTATATCAGCACGGCTGTGATTCGGTCGTAGGCACGAGGCCGCAGGCCGAGTGCCGCAGATAATCCCACCGTGCTGATATACAGTACAACAGCATGACCTCGAGTGTGATATTGCTTTTATACAACAGTGCTACAAGCGCATTTTAGAACAGTAATAAACTACAAGAGATTATGATTTGTTTGTTTATTTAATCATTTATTTGGCTCCGCCAACAGAAATAGTTCCGCAACTGGAAGGGAGACAAGGCTGTTGCCAGGCAACACACATTTCATACTAGCTTGCTACTAGCTACAAGCTTTTCCACCGAGCTGCTTCCAGTGCTGGTTCTGGTTCTGAGCCCGTGTCTGATTAGCACCGGAGCAACAGGACCAGCGTGAAGACATACAGAGACGTTATCGATACCGTATTACATTTGTTTATCTGCTATGTAATCAATATAAACACAGTTGAAGCTAAGTAAATAAGTAAATAAGAACATGTTCTTAATTGATCTCGCCTGGTTAAATAAAGGTTAAGTAGCTGAGCTACGTGGCTAACAACAGCTAACGCTAATATCAAAACACATCGCCGTCAAAACGTAGTTGCCCCCGCGGCGATTTTTTTCCAGCCGGGTTCAGTAGAGATTTATCACCAAATAAACGGACCAGGTCAGGTCCAGGTTTTAATGTTCAGGTCCGTTTCTAACTGTAGTAGCAGCAGAGAGATGGAGCAGCTCCTGTATGGGGAGCCTGGCTCTGACTTAGCTCCTGTCCACTGCTGAACAGCGGAGTGATAACGTCCGTAAAAAGTCGCAGTGCTGTTATACTGTATATCAGCACTCATGGAACGTCTCTTGTCCAATCAAATTGCTCGGTTGGGACCGGTCGGAACTAACTGTTGTATAAATAGTTATATCTTCTGACAGCAATCACTTCTATAGAGTGTTTGGTCTGTAACACGGGTCTGTCAGTCACTCTGCTCTGCTCTGAGCCGAGGAGAAAACTTTCCTTGTATCCTACAACCTTTATCCAATGAGGAGAGAGAACGGCATAAAGGGGCAGTCCTCTCTGTGTGTGCAGCCAAGGGATGTGCCTGAATGTGGTGACGTAGGGACGAGGGCGGGGACTGCTAACTCCATCTGCTGACAGGAAGTTAGCCAAAACCACCGGATCGCTGACTTCTGCTTTAAAATAAGACTCATCACATTAAAAAGCACCTTGTTTTTAGACATTTTTTACTTTTTTCAAGCAAATTTTCCACTTTAAATAAGTAGAAAAATCTGACAGTGGAGCAAGTTTTACTTTCTTATTACAAGCACAAAAAACCTGCTTTCACTGGCAGATTTTTCTACTTATTTCAAGTGAAAATTAGTTTGAAACAAGTGAAAACTGTGTAAAAACAAGTTAATTTTTAGGTGATGAATCTTATTTTAAGTGGAAAGAGATTAGTTTTGACTAAAATTGAGAAATAAGACAAATATTCTTGGTAAGATTTTGAGTTTTTGCAGTGTATGATGATGGATGGATGCTGGATGAGAGAAGCTCCTACCCTCCATGTGTTTGTTGGTGTGTGAGGAGAGCAGCCAGCGGCCTCTGTAGACCGTCGCCACGGTGGCGGTGGCGGTGGAGCCGCTGATCAGACCCACGGACGACACCTTGTGTCCCATGTGCTCCAGCACGTGTCCGTTCAGATGCACAGAGAAAACCTCGGGCTCGGAGCTCATGCCCACCAGGTGCAGGCTCACAGGGGCGTGAGCGCACAACCTCACATCTGGACAGAGAGGAGAAGAAAGAGGAGACTGTCCGTCACTTTTCATCTACACAGTTTACACAAGACATCTGGTGAATGTTACTATGGTGACTGACTGCCATCCAACACAAATCTGTACATACGCAGCAGGAGTGTGAGAAAAGAAGAAGCAGAACATTAGGTAACACTTTACTTGACGCCTATCTCTATAACACCATACTTAAAATGAGGTATAATTATAGTTATAAACACTCATAAATGATCACAAGACTTTATAACAATAATCATAACACACTATAAAGCATTTTATCATGACTTATAAGGTCAGGCATTATAATATGTTATAATTAAGCAATATATCACTCCAGTCCGTGGTCTATGCTCATTCTACCACGGCTAAGGGGCGTTGTTCCCCCTTAGAGTGGTATAATGAGCATATACCACGGACTGGAGTGATATATTGCTTTTATAAAACGGTTACGAATAAAGGCAATATGAAAGAGGGATACGCAATCAATTTCATGTAGTTTTATTCAACCAGAAATACATATAAAATAGCCTCACTGTGAAAAAACTAGTCTCTTGTCTCCAGACGTTAGCTCTGCATCTGGTCTTTTCCTCCGCTTTTTTTCAGGTGAAAGTCACTGCTCAGTCCCCTCTACCATTGTTAACCCTCTGGAGGTGAAAGTTCACCTTAAACATGTCAATTACACTACTTTAGTCCGTTTTTTAACATCGTAAAAACACCGACTGTCTTTTACTACAGACTGCAACAGTCCGTTGTCATGGATACATGACAACAACTTCCATTCATACCAGTCATACGTGCCTGACGCGGAGTGATAGCCTACGCTGTGATAAGGCTTTAGAATAGCAGCCGTGGTATATGCTCAATATACCACGGTTAACAACCAATCAGATCGCCGGATTTCACCTTTCCGTTTTATAATTGTTAGTAACTCGCTGACAATGACCACATCGATAATCCATTATAAATATAGTTATAATGTGTTATAATTGGCTTATAAACATGTATAACTATCATTATAAACACTCATTAATTATCATAAGGCTTTATAACAATAATCATAACGCACTATAAAGCATTTTATCTTGACTTATAAGGTCAGGTGTTATAATACGTTATAATTGTTAGTAACTCGCTGACAATGACCACATCGATAGTGCATTATAAATATAGTTATGTGTTTTATGTGTGTTATAATTGGCTTATAAACGTGTATAACTATCATTATAAACACTCATTAATTATCATAAGGTTTTATAACAATAAGCATAGCACATTATAGAGCATTTCATAATGGCTTAAAAGGTCTTAGTATTATAATAGAGTTATAATGCTCTATAATGTGTTATGCTTATTGTTATAAAGTCTTATGTGATTTATGAGTGTTTATAATGATAGTTATACACGTTTATAAGCCAATTATAACACATTATAACTATATTTATAATGAATTATAAATGTGGGCATTGTCAGCTTGTTACTAACAACTATAACGTATTATAATACCTGACCTTATAAGTCATGATAAAATGCTTTATAGTGTGTTATGATTATTGTTATAAAGCATTATGATCATGTAGCCTATGAGTGTTTATATATATATATATATATATATATATATATATAGTTATACAGTGTTATAACTGCATTATAACTCATTGTAAGTCTGGTTATAATGCGTTATAGAGGCGTCATGTAAAGTGTTACCGAACATTACAATGTTAAAGTAACACATGTGAAGTTGTGTTGAAGTTGTTTATACTATATTTATATTAGATGTTTGTGTTAAAGCTCCATACAGTATAAAGGTAGATGTTTGTATTAAAGCTCCATACAGTATAAAGGTAGATGTTTGTATTAAAGCTCCATACAGTATAAAGGTAGATGTTTGTGTTAAAGCTCCATACAGTATAAAGGTAGATGTTTGTATTAAAGCTCCATACAGTATAAAGGTAGATGTTTGTGTTAAAGCTCCATACGGTATAAAGGTAGATGTCCATGTGTAGTGTGATTATAAAGCAGCTCTAGGTTCTATATTAATACTGTGAAAGTATCAAAGCCTCAGTCCACAGAGAAATGCACACAGCCTGTATTCAGAAACTGAGCCTTAAAACCAGCCGTCAGGACTTCCTGTCACTTTGTGATGTCACAACTAAGCAGTCACTCTAAGCCCCGCCCACCTATGTCTCTTTTCTCTGAGTCTTTTATTTTGAAATCTGCTCAGTCTGCTCAGCTGGATCACTTTAGAAAACAGTCAGTCAATCAAAAGAGAGTTTCAGAGCCTCTTCTCTTCTGATTGGCCGACTTGGTTTGATTTAAATCTACGTAATTAGGACACAGAGGAACGAACTGACTGACCAGGTAGCGATCCCTTCGTGTATCCGTTGATGGTGTACTTGACGTGGTTGTCCAAGGCGGCGCCGCTCGTCTTGTATCTGCTCTCGTTCTCATCAAACACCCCGAAGAGGAAGACGAACTCGTGGTGGATGCCGACCTGCTGCCCCGACTCGTCCAGACTTCCTGGAAAACAAAACAAAACAAACAAAAAACTAAAGTGAGGACTCATGATCCAGGTCTCACTGCTCACTTAGTGATGTTCAATACCACAAATTTGCTTTCCGATCCGATACTGAGTAAAATTCAGGCTGGTACACTGCAAAAACTCAAAGAATATTTGTCTTATTTCTTGTCAAAATGTCTCATTTCTAGTCAAAACTAATCTCTTTCCACTTTAAATAAGACTCATCACCTAAAAATGAACTTGTTTTTAGATCATTTTCACTTGTTTCAAACTAATTTTCACTTGAAATAAGTAGAAAAATCTGCCAGTAAAAGCAAGTTTTTTTGTGCTTGTAATAAGAAAGAAAAACTTGCTCCACTATCAGATTTTTCTACTTATTTCAAGTGAAAATCTGCTTGAAAGAAGTAAAAAGTGTCTAAAAACAAGCTATGTTTTACTGTGATGAGTCTTATTTTAAATATAATGAGATTTGTTTTGACTAGAAATGACATTTTGACTAGAAATAAGACAAATATTCTTAGAAAGATTTTGAGTTTTTGCAGTGTATGAAGTAGTATCGATATTTTCATTTGAGAATCGATGTTTGAGCACACAGACAGACCTGATATCGGAAGTATATCGATATTTCGGTATCGATCAGCACATCACTAGCTACACTGCAAAGAATCTAATATCTTACCAAGAATATTTGTCTTATTTCTAGTCAAAACAAATCTCATTCTACTTAAAATAAGACTCATCACATTAAAAAGCAGCTTGTTTTTAGACACTTTTTTACTTCTTTCAAGCAGATTTTCACTTGAAATAATCTGATAGTGGATCAAGTTTTTCTTTCTTATTACAAGCACAAAAAACCTGCTTTGACTGGCAGATTTTTCTACTTATTTCAAGTGAAAATTAGTTTGAAACAAGTGAAAATGATCTAAAAAAAAGTAAATTTTTAGGTGATGAGTCTTATTTTAAGTGGAAAGAGTTTAGTTTTGACTAGAAATAAGACATTATGACAAGAAATAAGACAAATATTCTTGGAAAGATTTTGAGTTTTTGCAGTGTGTGAAGTATCAAAAGTATCGATATTTTCATTTGAGAATCGATTTTTGAGCACACAGACAGACCTGATATCGGAAGTATATTATCGATATTTCAGTATCGATCCGCACATCACTAGCTACGTGCTCACCAGGTTTGCAGATGAGCAGCGTGCCGATGAGGCCGGAGTTGTAGTCCTCCACCACGTCGCGGTGGGAGACGTAGGTGTAGGTGAGGCAGCGGGGGTCTTTGGCCTGAGGGGAAACGTCCGGCGTCACCTCCCAGCTGTAGACGTGCTCCTCGTTCGCCTGCACGATGTCGTCCTCTTTCTCCTTCTGCGACGTGTTGTCAAAGTAGTTGGCTCCTGCACACACACACACACACACACACACACACAGAAAAAAAAAGTCAAATTACTGTATTAAGGGGAGACACTACAGGTGAATAGGGTAAAAAATTTAACTAACAGATATCACCATGAAACTTCCCAAGTTTATCACTCACATTAAGACAAATATTTTTTGTATTACAAGTTTTGTCAACTTTTATGTTTAAATATGTAAATGAGGCAATATCTGATTAAATATGCACTAATTTGCATACATTTCCAGAACCGAAATGGATAAAGCTACTTTCAAAATTCTTGTTTTATTTTGTATATATTACACTAGAAAAAATAAAAAATCTTACTAAGAATATTTGTCTTATTTCTAGTCAAAATGTCATTTCTAGTCAAAACAAATCTCATTCTACTTAAAATAAGACTCATCACATTAAAAAGTGGCTTGTTTTTAGACACTTTTTACTTCTTTCAAGCTGATTTTCACTTGAAATCATCTGATAATGGAGCAAGTTTTTCTTTCTTATTACAAGCACAAAAAAACTTCCTTTCACTGGCAGATTTTTCTACTTATTTCAAGCAAAAATTAGTTTGAAACAAGTGAAAATGATCTAAAAACAAGTTAATTTTTAGGTGATGAGTCTTATTTTAAGTGGAAAGAGATTAGTTTTGACTAGAAAGGAGACATTTTGACAAGAAATAAGAAACATATTCTTGGAAAGATTTTGAGTTTTTGCAGTGTAGAGTCAGAAGTTTTTACAGATATTTTTTTTGGATATTTTGGATATCTCTTTTTATCACTCTGTAAATGAGAAAATACTGTCACCAGCCCTTAAAAAATCCAATTTTGCCCTGTTTTTAGGAATAAAATGTTGTATAAATGAGGCTGTGAATGATTTATCAACAATCCCCTCTGTAAAAACCTTCAGAATATAGAAAGGGATCAAAGTGGAAGGTTTGGTGTCTGTAAGTGCTGCTGAAGTGGAGATTGTCTAAGGAAAAACTCATTTTGAGAAAACAGCCTTTAAAGACTTGGACTGTAAAACTCCATAGATTGTTAATGTAAATCGTACTTTTACGATTGGTTGCGGATACAAAGGAAATGACAATTTTTGGACATGACATGGGTCAGACAACAAGCACAGCACAGTGGTGAATTTAGGAGAAATCTACCAACAAAAAAGACAAAATGAAGTAAAATAAAAACCTTAATGTGGATGTTCTATAATTTCTTTTGACTTTTCTGAGAGAGAATACATGTTGAGGAAGAAAAATAGCCCAAAATCTCAAAAACAGTGTTTTTGCCTGTAGTGTCTCTCGCCTTAATATAAATCCTCTTCTTCCTCTGACTCTGCAGGAGACTGTTGACTTTATTAACTAAGTCTGAGACAGGATATTCTGCTTTAATGGAGAGTTAATAAAGAGTTTCCTGTGAGCTGTTCTTTCATTTTAAAACAAGGGCAGACAGACACACTGCAAAAACTTGCAAAATCTTACCAAGAATATTTGTCTTATTTCTAGTCAAAATGTCATTTCTAGTCAAAACAAATCTCATTATACTTAAAATAAGACTTATCACATTAAAAAGTAGCTTGTTTTTAGACACTTTTTACTTCTTTCAAGCAGATTTTCACTTGAAATAAGTAGAAAAATTTGACAGTGGAGCAAGTTTTTCTTCCTTATTACAAGCACAAGAAACTTCCTTTCACTGGCAGATTTTTCTACTTATTTCAATTGAAAATTAGTTTGAAACAAGTAAAAAATATCTAAAAACAAGTTAATTTTTAGGTGATGAGTCTTATTTTAAGTAGAAAGAGTTTAGTTTTGACTAAAATTGAGACATTTTGACAAGAAATAAGACAAATATTCTTGGAAAGATTTTGAGTTTTTACAGTGCAGACAGACAGACAGGGATTTCCGGGAGCTTAGCAACAACGACGAGGACGGGCGGCGATGGACCCTGTTGGACTTCAGTACCGTCCGCTTTGATAATCGTCCTGTCCTGGTTAATGTTTCAGAAGAAGACAAACAGAACGTGTTTGTTGTGTTGGCCAATCTTGTGTAAATTATTAGAGTGAGTAACGTTCCCGATCACACTGCGTGACCCTATAACGGACACAAGACACTAGACAGCAGAGCACGATGTCAGTTACACTGCAAAAACTCAAAATCTTATCAAGAATATTTGTCTTATCTATAGTCAAAATGTCATTTCTAGTCAAAAAAATCTCATTATACTTAAAATAAGACTCATCACATTAAATAGTAGCTTGTTTTTAGACACTTTTTTACTTCTTTCAAGCTGATTTTCATTTGAAATAAGTAGAAAAATCTGATAGTGGAACAAGTTTTTCTTTCTTATTACGAGCACAAAAAACTTTCTTTCACTGGCAGATTTTTCTACTCATTTCAAGTGAAAATTTGTTTGAAACAAGTGAAAATGATCTAAAAACAAGTTCATTTTTAGGAGATGAGTCTTATTTCAAGTGGAAAGAGACTGGTTTTGACTAGAAATTAGACATTTTGACATGAAATAAGACAAATATTTTTGGAAAGATTTTGAGTTTTTGCAGTGTATGTCCTCACAAATTGTTGGGCACATACCTGCACATGATGTGGGAATGCCCTAGGGTCTTTTCCTTTTGGCTCAGTATTTCGAACACTCTTTCTCGTTTAATGCAGACAAACATACTTTGTCTACCACACATCTTGCTTTTAAATGATGATGATTTTATGAAATTCTGTTATTAGAAATCTCCAGTGCCCGAGTTCAAATGGCAAGGACAGAAACTATACACACTGCAAAAGCTCAAAATATTTCCAAGAATATTTGTCTTATTTCTTGTCAAAATGTCTCATTTCTAGTCAAAACTAATCTCTTTCCACTTAAAATAAGACTCATCACCTAAAAATGAACTTGTTTTTACACAGTTTTCACTTGTTTCAAACTAATTTTCACTTGAAATAAGTAGAAAAATCTGTTTTTTGTGCTTGTAATAAGAAGGAAAAACTTGCTCCACTGTCAGATTTTTCTACTTATTTCAAGTGGAAAATTTGCTTGAAAAATGAAAATACTGTCTAAAAACAAGCTACTTTTTAAATGTGATGATACTTATTTTAAGTATATTTAGATTTATTTTGACTAGAAATGACATTTTGACTAGAAATAAGACAAATATTCTTGATAAGATTTTGAGTTTTTGCAGTGCAGAATTTGGAATTGGCAGCTGAGGAAGTTAAAGCTCTGTTTTGAGGCTACTTGAATGTATCTGAGAATGTATATTTACAATGTGTGTATTTTATTTTATCTATCGTTCTTTTTTTTCTGGTTTTCATAATTTCATGTTACCCTCATGATAGGGGGAGGAGTAAGGGGTATAGATGAATGGAAATGAAATGAAATAAAATTTAACAAAAGTTGATCCAAAAAAGAACAAAAAAAGACATCAGAGCAGCTGGTTAACGGACGCCACCAACCACCAACTCACCCTCCGACTGTTTCCCGTACGCGACGCCGTGCGGGTGGATGCTGTACGCGCCGGGCGCCTTGTTCCTGAAGGTGACGACGATGGTCTCGCCCTCCTCGGCCCTCAGCGTGGGGCCCAGCAGACCTGCACACACACAAAACACTCAAAATCCAAAATCTTTCCAAGAATATTTGTCGTATTTCTTGTCAAATTGTCTCATTTCTAGTCAAAACTAATCTCTTTCCACTTTAAATAAGACTCATCACCTAAAAATGAACTTGTTTTTAGATCATTTTCACTTGAAATATGTAGAAGAATCTGCCAGTGAAAGCTAGTTTTTGTGCTTGTAATAAGAAAGAAAAACTTACTCCACTATCAGATTTTTCTACTTATTCCAAGTGAAAATCAGCTTGAAAGAAGTACAAAGTGTCTAAAAACAAGCTACTTTTTAATGTGATGAGTCTTATTTTAAGTAGAATGAGATTTGTTTCGACTAGAAATAAGACAAATATTCTTGGTAAGAGTTTGAGTTTTTGCAGTGAGAACGCTCCAGAACACTGCAAAAACTCAAAATCTTACCAAGAATAATTGTCTTATTTCTAGTCAAAATGTCATTTCTAGTCAAAACAAATCTCATTCTACTTAAAATAAGACTCATCACATTAAAAAGTAGCTTGTTTTTAGACACTTTTTTACTTCTTTCAAGCAGATTTTCACTTGAAATAAGTAGAAAAATCTGACAGTGGAGCAAGTTTTTCGTTCTTGTTACGAGCACACAAAAAAAACTTCCTTTCACTGGCAGATTTTTCTACTTATTTCAAGTGAAAATTTGTTTGAAACAAGTGAAAACGATCTAAAAACAAGTTAATTTTTAGATGATGAGTCTTATTTTAAGTGGAAAGAGATTAGTTTTGACTAGAAATGAGACATTTTGACAAGAAATAAGAAGATGAGTTTTTGCAGTGAACAAAAAACAAGACTTCACAATGACTCATCAACACTGTCTCTCTGTGTTAGTGCTGAGTCACTGACTTTCAATAACCAGCTAATAATACGTCATCAATGGCTCATGTATTTCAATTTACCTTGTACATACCTGTTCAATATTTAATCTCCCTTCTAAAATCTACTTTATTTTTTCAAAGAAACCGATCAATATGTTGCTGTTGCTTCTTTCACTAGTGCTGATAAGAGGGAAATTAGAAAATATTCAGGTAGGACAGTTGTTAAGCTTCCTATAGGTTACTGCTCTAAATCAATATCTCCACTGCAAAAACTCAAAATCTTACCAAGAATATGTGTCTTATTTCTAGTCAAAATGTCATTTCTAGTCAAAACAAATCTCATTATACCTAAAAGTAGCTTGTTTTTAGACACTTTTTACTTATTTCAAGTCTATTTTCATCTGAAGTAAGTAGAAAAATCTGATAGTGGAGCAAGTTTTTCTTCCTAGCACAAAAAACTTCCTTTCACTGGCAGATTGTTCTACTTATTTCAAGTGAAAATTAGTTTGAAACAAGTGAAAATGATCTAAAAACAAGTTAATTTTTAGGTGATGAGTCTTATTTAAAGTGGAAAGAGATTAGTTTTGACTAGAAATGAGACATTTTGACAAGAAATAAGACAAATATTCTTGGAAAGATTTAGAGTTTTTGCAGTGTCCATACATACAGTCCAGATAAGACTAAACATAACAGTCTATGATGTGACTGTATTAGACAGCACGTTTCCTGGCACTAAACAGCTCTTCTAAGTTTTATTTGCCACATGACCAGGTACGATGTACTGCTGCAGGGAAATCTGTCGCAAAACCAGAGGAAATATTGTGATAATTGAGATTATTGAATGATAAAAGCTCTTTATCTTCATGTTTCTACCTTAGAGTATACCTATTTTTGGTCACGTATAGCTTATACTTTGTGTAAAAAGACTGCATCATTTTCTATTAATTATATTGATAGACTCAAATAAATCAAATAAAATAAGAAGCCTAGAGCTGGTGTTACGTAAAGACTGATATCAGTGTGGGTGTATCTTCAAGACAGTTTCGTCATCATGTCTCGTCATAATTAGTTCCAGACAGACGGATGCGTTTACCCAACCAGGGCGGATGAGTCTTGGCCTGTCTGAAGCCTTCCTCATACTCCCGAAAGACCACTTTCTTATAGGTGGGACCAGACCTGCAGAGGAGTGGAAAAAAACCACACGGCATGAATCAGCTAAATACCCACCACCCCAAAAAAAACAAAAAACAAATGTAGCTATGGATAGATATCAAGAAGACACACAAAAAAACGGAAAAAGTCAAATTAAGGGGAGACACAGATGAATAGGGTAAAAAATTTAAATAACAGATATCACCATGAAACTTCCCAAGTTTATCACTGACATTAAGGCAAATATTTTTTGTATTACAAGTTTTGTTATATTTAATGTTTGAATATGTAAATGAGGCAATATCTGATGAAATATGCACTAATTTGCATGCATTTCCAGAACCGAAATCTGAAAAATGGATGAAGCCCCTTTATAAATTATTTTCTTCTTTATTTTGTTGACATGTTAGAGTCAGAAGTTTTACAGTACAGAGGCATGGATCAGCTAAATACCCACCCCTCCAAAGAAACAAAAAACAAATGTAGCTATGGATTAGATAACAAGAAGAAGGAGATGACAACATGTATTCCTGCTGATATCTAACAGGAACAGGAACAGGAACATTGAGGCTTTCATAGATAACAGTAACAGGCTGACAACGAAGTTACACATGGATCAACTCAAGGCACAGACAACATTAATATAAGTTTATTCTTTAAATTAAATTAACAAGAAATAAATACACTGCAAAAACTGAAAATCTTTCCAAGAATATTTGTCTTATTTCTTGTCAAAATGTCTCAATTTTAGTCAAAACTAATCTCTTTCCACTTAAAATACAACTAATCACCGAAAAATTAACTTGTTTTTAGATCTTTTTCACTTGGTTTAAAAATAATTTTCACTTGAAATAAGTAGAAAAATCTGCCAGTGAAAGCAAGTTTTTTGTGCTTGTAATAAGAAAGAAAAACTTGCTCCACTATCAGATTTTTCTACTTATTTCAAATGAAAATCTGCTTGAAAGAAGTAAAAAGTGTCTAAAAACAAGCTACCTTTTTATGTGATAAGTCTTATTTTAAGTATAAAGAGATTAGTTTTGACTAGAAATGACATTTTGACTATAGAAATAAGACAAATATTCTTGGAAATATTTGGAGTTTTTGCAGTGTAAATACTGTTGTGTTTCTATATCCCACCTGTGTAAGTCATATTTCCAGTCTATCTCCTCAGCAGCGATGTAGAAGTGTCTCTCTCTGCTCGCCGTCTGCTGGCTGGCGTGGACGTGGAGAAGCAGGAGAACCAGGAGAACCAGGACGGGGCACCACCACGGCGCTCCAGCTGCCCAGACATGAAGCCTCATAGCTGGGATCGATTCCTTCCAGCTGCTGGTCCGTTCAACAAGTCAAAGAGACAGAGAAAGACAGTGTGATCTGACAACAGAGAGGTCGACTCTGTGCTTTATCTGTCACTGACACACACACACACACACACACACACACACACACACACACATGCTTAAACATTATGTCCCAGGGCAATGAACTGTGTCTGTGTCTGTGTGTATTTTTTTTTTTCTTGCTTGTGATTGAAACCTCATGTGTTTGGCTGTGAATCATCGGGATGTCAGACGGGAAGAGCGTTGAAATTGTTTTTTTCTCTCACCTCAAAATGTTCCGGGTTGAAATTCTTATAAACACGAAACCACGTCATAATTCAACGGGAAAAGCATCAATGTGTGTGTGTGTGTGTGTGTGTGTGTGGTGGATGGCGACAACGCCCATACCGAACTGTTACTGTAATTTATATATGTGGATGGAAAAATGTTGAAATATAAGTGTTTATGTTGTCTCATGTACTGTATGTACAGTACTGTAGGTATTTTTGAACTTGACTGTAGCTACTCTATGTACAGTAGGATTAATTGCTTTTTAAAAAACTACTCGTTATTACTCAACCATTCCACTTCAGACTGGTAGTACTGGACCTCAGGATGACACTCTGAAAAAAACAGGTCAATCTGATGTGGCATTTCAGAATAAAACCCCTCTGAACTTCCATATTTCCCTGTATTCTAGGCTATGTATATTAGGATTCATATTTCTTAAAAACTACCCGTTATTACTCAACCATTCCACTTCAGACTGATAGTACTCGACCTCACAATGACACTCAGGTTTAGGTTTAGGTTTTTTTTATTTAGCACACATTTATATTCAATGGTGCAAGGAGGGAATAAAGCCGGTTGGCTCGTACATAAGTTCCACCCCTGTCACTAATTACAACAATAAACATAGGAAAAAAAGGAGATAAAGTGCATACATGATCAACGTTATGTGAGCAAAATGAACAAAAAATGAGAAAAAATGGAGAGATAAAGAACAAAGTGAGTGGTAACAAACAGAGATAATAGAAATAAGATACAAAAAATTCATTAAAGCAGAAGTAAGCGATATTTTTGTGTTAATATAAGCAGTAGTCGAGTTGTAAAAAAAATTCAGGGGGGATGGTCAATTTTTTTCACCTTATTAAAAAAAAGGGGGGGGGGGTTAGTGTAATTCATGTAAATTATATTATAAAATTCTAAATTATATATAAATATATATATATATATATATTGGGATTTTTAACACATAAATAAGGCATTCTGGTGTACTCTGAGGAGAAAATAAAGGGAGAGGCTACATTGCTTCACATAAAACATTTTAAAAAGCCCATTTAGTAGGCCTACTGACTAAACTTCCTTTCATTGTAATGACAAGAATGGCTAAGTGTATGAAAGTGAACTCAGAACTAGTGTGGAGCTGTGGCTGGAGAGCAAAAACAAAACTCTGACCGAGAATAGTCACTCCTCGCGCTCAGAAAAATGTAAACACACTAACGTCAGTGGGTCACTTGCAGCACCACGCCGGACCGGACCGGGCCGGTCCACTGACCCACCGGCGGTCTGCCCCTGCTGGCGCGAGTCACCACGATTGCAGAAACTTCTCCCCTTTTCCGTGATTCGGAACCGCTCGGAACGCTATCTATCGCTAGAGTTCAGATTGTCACCTTGGTTACCTGGCTGTTAACCAATAAAACACGGAGGAGGATTCTCGCTTCTACAACACTTCTCTCTGATTGGTCGTGGCGTCGTGCCTGTGTTGCATTCACTGTGACCGGGAAATTACAAAACTACCTTCTCAGTTAATGTGCGCTTCTGTTTAACTCCGTCTAGAAAACATCCTGGACCTGGGCTATGTAAGAAATGTTCGGGGCTAGAGCCAGGAATGCCCAGGCCAGGCAATATCGTCCGGCTGCGGACACAAATGGGCGTTACTGTCGCCCCGTTGTCGAGGCCAGGAACGCCCCCTTCGCAGCCAGGAACGCCCCCCCCCTCTCCCCTTCTTCTTCGTCTACCCGCGCTTGTCAACATCCGGGGGTTAATAGCTGGGTTAACATAGCCACATCCGCTAGTCAGTTTATACGACAGGTAGCGTAGAGCCATAGATATATATAAGAACTAGATGACTCACCCGCAGCTGTTTCCCAATGACAAAACGTAGCCAGTACGGCGGCCATCTTGGGACGGGCAACTCTCTCCCTCAGAGCATTAAGCCTCTGGTGCATGTTCTGCTATAATGACCATAACTTGCTCAGTTTTTGTCCGATTTCAAAACGGTTTGATTTTTATGAACGTTTATGCAGTTATGATGCAGCATATTTAGAATCACGGACAATTTTAATAATGTATTTTTTTTTGTAAAAGTAACATTATAGTGACATTATGCAAATAGCTAAAGTAATAGCTACATACTGATTTATTTTTCACAGAGTTATGAATCGTTTTTTTAGTGCAGATGACTGGATCACCATCTACTGCACTGTAACTGCAGCCAGAGTCAGAGACAGTTGCCCGTCCTCATATGGCCGACTGTGAGCTACGCCTGCGTGTAGTCCGATCCACCCCCTTGGCGTAGAGCTACCATTAGTAAGCTAAGCAAGATAAAGAACGTTAATTTTAATTTAATCTTTCGTTTGATTTACATAGTCAGTTTGATTACGATCGAGATTTTTTTTTAACTTGATTTAACCTAATGGATTAAATTGACCGAATCTGTTCCCTTCGTCTTGACTAGGCTACTCGTTCTGTCCTCTTTTGATCCTCCTCCATGTTTTTCTTTCCTTTCCTTCATCCTTCCTTTTGACCCATCTGTTCAACTATCTTACCTCCATTTACCTTCCTTTCCTCCCAGGTTGGCATTTCAGTCTTTCCAGCTCACATTCGGATTTCTGTACACACGTTAGGCTGCAGAGCCTCCAGACAGGGCTGCTGTGTCCATAACGCTGCACACATGAAGCTTCACTTTTCATTCAAATAAACTAATGCAACTGCCACAATAAGATTTCATCAATGAAACCAGCATTTATCTCCTAAAAAGAGTTAAACCAGCCGGTGGTTTACCTCTAAAAACCTACGGATAAGTTCATTAACAGTCGTTTTCCCCCGCGAGGTGACGGAGTAGTCTGGCCGGTCGAGCACGTCAGGAGACGGGGTTGCTGCCTCTGTGATGTCCCGGTCACAGCTCATATTTATCCAATATTTATTTTATCCAAACGACGGCTGTTTAGAAGTTAACCTCGAAGCGAAGCTCCAGGTCCGAGCAGTGACCGCGGCATCACAGAGGCAGCAGCCCGGCTCCTGACGTGCTCCGCCGGCCAGCCTGCAATCGTCACCCCGGGGAGAAAACGACTGCTAATTAACTTACCCGATGGCTTTTAGAGGTTTACCACCGGCTGCTTAAACTTCTTTTAGGGAATAAATGTTGGTCTCTTTGATGAAATCTAACAACTGTGGCAGTAGCAGAAGTTTGTTTGAATAAAAAACCATGGTTGGACAGTAGCAGTGCTGCCTTGGGGTCAGTCTACGCACAGAAAACACCACATTTACATAAATAAATAAATACTTTAAAACGAGCCAGGCCTGTCTCAGAGCTGGCAAGACTCTCCGGTGGCATATTGAACGATTAAATGCCGTTAACGGGACGAGAGAGCAGTCAAAACGGCAGCTCCAAGCTAGCTACAGCGAGGGTAGGTTCATTTCCTGTTTACAAAGTAAAAGCACCTAAGCGATAAAAGGCAACGGGTATTTTATTTTGTGAAAATAACCGGAAGTGCGTTGCTCACTACGGCTAGTTTTACTAGCGCCAGAGAACGCCGACTTCGTCGGAACAAATTTGTAAACAGCGGGTATTTTGCAAGGGGGCAGTTGTCGGTCTGAGAAGTGAAGCTCACTTCCGCGTTCAAAAAACTGCAATCCCCTCGGATTCCTCTGGGGGCTGGTGTCAGAAGGGAGCATTCCCCATAGACCCCCGTGTTAAAATCGCCGACTTTACATCCTCAGTAAACATGTTAAAAGCCTGGTGTCAGAACGTTTTTTCGTCTCAATCGATAGTTTCTACCCCGCACACACTCTGAGGGGGGTGAATTTTTTTTTAACTCTAACGTTTTACTGTTATTAGGTTAAAACTCTGGCCAATCAGGGCGCGGAAACGTTGAGTGACAGGTCCGAGCAGCTCCGTGGACAGCTGCTTCGAGGCCAGTGGGCGGGATCTCGGCCGGCCAATCCAACATGGCGCTGTTCAGGCCGCCATATTTGAGTCACAAAAACGACTCCCCAAAACCAATGGGTGACGTCACGGACGCTACGTCCATTCTTTTTACAGTCTATGGTATTTTGTCAGATTTTCAACACAGTGGGGATCTAAATATTTTTTTTTATTTTTAGCGGCTTTTTAAAAAGTGGACAGAAGGAAATGGATCTTAGCGAAGGAGGTATAGTCCATTCCAGAACATAGGACCTCTATAGGACATGTTACACTGATGGTGAGATGTGCGGGTGAAGGGTAAATATAGAGTTATAGATTATTACTATGTCTAGTACGGTGAGAATGCAGCTACATTATAAGTGAAAAGTGACAGGGAGATCTTGGTTTCTGTAAATAAACTTGTGAATAAACAAACTGATCTGATAGTTATTCAGTTTGTGAATTGGTAGAAGAGAATACTCTGTGAATAGTGGTGTTGACGGAGCATATCTGTTGTTTGAATGTGAGATGAATCTTAAAGGGACAACAAGGAGTTTGTATTTGGTTATAAAAAAGTCTCATATTAATGTGGATGAATCTACGTTACCCACACTTGTTAATGGGCCCATTTTCCATAAATATATCGTTTTGTCTCTATCGTTATTTTGTTATTTTAATTAATGATGGAAATGCTGGGCGAGCCGACCAGTGTTTCCTTACTTTCGGTTTTGCGGACGCTGCCCGGCGAGTCATGAGAATAACGTTGATCGCCATTTATGGTCAGAAGAACTACGATGGTATGTGGTGGCCGCTGAAACCAGATGTTTGTGCTGCCAGTCGGACTCGGACGTGTGTTGTCAGTGCCTGGACTCTATGCTGAACGTGGAAAGTTGCTGCATAGCGTATAACTGGAGCAGAGTGGGTGAGTTGTTTTCGTCTCTTTTCAATAGAAACCAGGCTAAGCTAACAGATGTTTGATGCCTCGTATTATGGGATGGGACTCTGTTTGTACTGTTGATGACGTTTGGTGCTGTTCTGAGCATTATTTGCGGCTGTAAGTGGCTTTTTGATCGGTTAATTGCGCGTGGATCAATAGACTGTTTGTTATGGTGCAGTCATTGCTAATGTTGCTACAGCTAGAGAAGCTAGCGGTTAGCAGACTTCATCTCTCGAGGGGGGGTCTAACTCGGTGTTATGGTGTTACTGGACCGTTCCACTTCAGACTGGTAGTACTTGACCTCAGAATGACACCCAGAAAATATCAGGTGAATCTGATGTGGAATTTCAGAATAAAAGCCCTTTCACATTTCACTGTATTATATCTACATTAAGATTCATATTCAAAGGGCTTTTATTCTGAAATTCCACATCAGATTGACCTGATATTCTCTGGGTGTCATCCTGAGGTCCAGTACTATCAGTCTGAAGTGGAATGGTTGAGTAATAATGGGTGGTTTTAAAGAAATAATTTCTCTGAATGTAGACAGAATACAGTCAAATGAGTTAATGTAGACAGAATAGGCCTTCAGTCAAATGAGAAAGGAGGCTAACGTTACCCAATTTAGCCCGAGAGGAAGGGTTTGAATGTTTAGGTTACAAACAGCAACGAACAAAACTCTACATTTAAACATTAAATTAAAGAAAATGTGGACTGATCGGTTCATTATAAAACATTTATTGATGTTAATAATGTGGTGATTTCTGTGTACGTAGGCTAAGTTAGTTAGCCCCGAGGTAGCGCTGCTTCTGTTCAGCAGCAGACACAGACACCTGAAGCTTCACTTTTCATTAAGACAAACTAATGTGACTGCCACAGTTCATAGATTTCATCAATGAGACCAACATTTATCTCCTAAAATTTTTTTTCAACCTGACCACATACAGTACACACGGTTTCTGTAACTTGTTCCTTGTTGTTATAATCCAATATGTTAAACCTGAACCATGAAATAATTGTAGAAAATTCCAAAATTTTGAAATTGGACCCTTTATTGGACCTTCTGACAAAAATGTAAAAAAAAAAATATATATATATATAAGTACAATTTTTTTTTTTGAACAGGAGATTTGCATAGAAAATTACGTACCAGCTGTATCTAATTTGATACACACATTTTCAACACGGTTCTACTATAAAATAAGTTATGAAATATTAAGTAGCCTAGTTTTACTTTGCATCAATGCAGTAACTATTCCTATTGAAGTTTCAGTAAAAAAAAGTTTTTTTTTACGTTGTCTTTTCAAAATTGGCAATAAACACATTTGGGTCACTGACTGACAGCGGCCATATTGGATGTCCCAAGTGAAAGCTGGTGCATAAATAACTGCACCCTGGTGGTTTGTCTGATCATTGCATGTATCTGATTGTATACATTAGGTTTTTCAGGGAAAAAAAATCACAGTGAGGATGTAGAGGTCTGAAAAACTGTATTTTCATTAATCAAATTTGATACAAATGGCGACAAAGGGTTAAGAAAAGTGTTTATTATGATGCTGTTGCTTACTAATGGGTATTAATGGTGTATGTGTTCCTAATAAACTGGCCTGTCTTTAGAGATGTTATTATAGATATAGTATGTAGGCTACATATCAGAGTCAATATCAGACAAAACAGAGGCAACACGTGAGGTTTGGTCAGGAAAAGATAACTTTATTTAGTCTGGGATACATACTCTTGTTATATTTGATTACTTGTTAAGATAGAAAACACAGTAGCTTTTCAAAATAAAAGCAAGGTCCATTTAATTAATTATATTTATTTATGGTTTTTAAAACACACTTCAATAAATACTTTTTATTCTTCTGGTCTTTTTTTCTTTTCTTTTTCTATTTTACAAAAACGTACAGTGACTGTCAGAACAGCTGAGGAAACAACACTGGATTAAAGGTCATCGGTGCAGACACAGGCCAACACAGACACTGCAGAAAGATGCCACGGGTAATTATAATAATTATAATAATAATAATAATAATAATAATAATAATATAGAAACCTAAAATACCTCTACACATTTCCAAAAGACACACAACGTTGCCCACATCACTATGGCAGGTATAAACAACTCTCCGATTATTCAAAATGAATGTTAAGCTCTAATTGATCACTGGTCTGCAAAGTTAAGTATCACACACACGCACACACACACACACACACACACACACACACACACACACACACACACACACACACACACACTACACTGCAAAAACTCAAAATCTTACCAAGAATATTTGTCTTATTTCTAGTCAAAATGTCATTTCTATAGTCGAAACAAATCTAATTATACTTATAATACGTTTTTAGACACTTTTAACCTTTTTCAAGCATATTTTCACTTAAAATAAGTAGAAAAATCTGATAGTGGAGCAAGCTTTTCTTTCTTACTACAAGCACAAACTATTTTTCTACTTATTTCAAGTGAAAATTTGTTTGAAACAAGTGAAAATTATCTAAAAACAAGTTAATTTTTAAGTGATAATGTCTTATTTTAAGTGGAAAGAGGTTAGTTTTGACTAGAAATGAGACATTTTGACAAGAAATAAGACAAATATTCTTGGAAAGATGTTGAGTTTTTGCAGTGTGAAGAGCACACAGATACAGCTCTAGGTTAAGACATGTGGGTAACAGAGATACAGTGCAGCCCAGTGCAGCAGCAGCGGCGGCGGCGGACTGCCCATCATCATCATCATCATCATCATTGTGGATCGGTCTCCCACTCATCCTTCACACTCCAGAACTGAAATGCGATCACAGTGAGGAGCGGAGCTTTAAAGGGCAGAAAGAGAAGTAGAAGATGCAACTGGGCTGCAGAACCACGTACGGTCAAATACTGAACATCCTAGTAAAGCACTGTAGCGAGGTATGAACACTACATCCTCAGTACTGCAACGTGAACGTATCATCAGGTTAAAGTGTCTCCGAGAGGAAGCAAAGTGCGAGAGTAAGAGAGGAAGGAGGAAAAGTCGTTTTCTTTAAAGGGATAGTTGAACATTTTGGCAAATTGGCCCCATTGCCATAACCCCTATAGTCATAGCAGTAGGTTCGTTACCTTTAATTGATGGTGCAAGCATCAAATACACAATCCAACAACTCCACAACGCTCTGGTGGACAAGTTGTGACCTGCACATTCACCACGCTACGAGATAATAACACAACGTTACCACACAGAGTTGTTTTAGAGGGAAATACAGAGACTGCTTGATGAAAAACTGTCCCTGAAGGCAACGCGCATCAGCGGTTTTACATGAATTTCCCTCTAAAACAACTCTGTGTGGTAACGTTGTGTTATTATCTCATAGCGTGGTGAATGTGCAGCTCACAACTTGTCCACCAGAGCGTTGTGGAGTTGTTGGATTGTGTATTTGATGAGTTTGATGATGAGGGAAACCAAGAAATCCCATAATGAGCCTCCGTAGCGTAGCTCTGAGCAGCTCACGGCTCTGCTCCGCCGTTCTAAAAACAGCTTGCACCGACAATTAAAGGTAACAAACCTACTGCTATGACTATAGGGATTACTGTATGGCAATGGGGCCAATTTGCCAAAATGTTCAACTATCCCTTTAAAAAAAAAAAAGAATTAAAGGGTCATACTGGTGTTTCTGCAAAGTTCAGATCATTACCCATAAACCACTGCTGCACTGACTGCTGCAAACTCTCTGGAGACAGGTGAGCCATCGCTGTGAACATCATGCACAGTTTTATTCTTATACAAAGTTAAATATGCATCATTGTGCTGCTGCTGCTGCTGATGTGGGGCTCTATTATCACAACAATCCCACAAATAATGAGAAAAACACACTCAGTCTGTCTGAGGGATAATGTGACGGTGCTTTCCTGTATTAAAAAAGGAAGCGTTTATCTGGAAAATTCAGCTGCAGGTTCGTCTGCGTCTTCATTTGCATCATCACAATAATAAGATATTATGAGTTTTATGACGAGGTGCAGGATGTAGACGGAGATGATGGGTTTATTTATCCCCAGAGAGTCTCTCTGCAGGTCGACTGACTGGAACTGAAACCAATAGCTGCCTGGAAGGTATAAAAGCACATTCAGTCTATACATGTGTGTTTTTTATCTATCTATCTCATCTACACTGCAAAAATTCAAAATCTTACCAAGAATATTTGTCTTATTTCTAGTCAAAATGTCATTTCTAGTCAAAATAAATCTAAATATACTTAAAATAAGTATCATCACATTTAAAAAGTAGCTTGTTTTTAGACACTATTTTCATTTTTCAAGAAAATTTTCCCACTTTAAATAAGTAGAAAAATCTGACAGTGGAGCAAGTTTTTCTTTCTAATTACAAGCGCAAAAAACTTGCTTTCACTGGCAGATTTTTACTAGATTAGTTTTGACTAGAAATGAGACATTTTGACAAGAAATAAAACAAATATTCTTGGAAATAGTTTTTGCAGTGTATCTATTGCTGATTCAGGGATAATAAATCATGCAAAAACACAGGTATGGTCCTGGCTGCTGCTGTAGAGGGCGCTCTCCACTGGAATAACAAGCTGCCTTTTGACTTATTCATCTATTTTCATGTGGATGTCATGTAAATACAGTGTACGCCTGATGAATTATTCAGACTATAGCAGGTCTAAGTTAACTAGAGAGGTGACCTAAATACTGACACCCGACCCCTCCAACCCCGACCCATGAAGATAAACCCAGCGACCTCCATCTCCTCGGGTGAAGCAGATCTTCGTCCGACCTCTGACCCCGTTGTATGTCAGCAGGTTGAGTACACCTGGACGCAGAAAGATAATACTGTGCTGTGGTGTGTTTTACTGCAGCTGATGCATCATTAACGTGTAGACGTGAGCAGATCTGATGATGATCGCATGAACGAAAAGAAAAGAAAAGAAAAGAAAATACAGAACAGAAGCTCCGACACCAGCTTACAGAAGCGTGTTGCATTCACATGAGTAATTTCTTTTTTGGGGGTAATTATTTCTGTTTTTCTGACTCATTTTTTTCAGTTTTTTGTGGTAATATTTTTCCTCCTGTTTTTCGGGGTAATTTTTTCTGACTTAAAGGTATAATGCGTAGGAATTCCCCCCATCTAGCGGTGCGGTTGCATATCTGAACGTATTCTTGATGTTGCATTCAGGTGAAATCGGGCAGAGGTCAGACAGACAACAGACGCTGAATGTAACAGGATAAACAAGCGTCTATGTAAACAAGTGGTCCGCCAGCACGAGGCAAAACAATACAGGCGTGACGATATGTTGTCATGGTGATGTGGTATTGTTTTACCGTCTTTCTCTGGTGGAGTAAAATGACATCTGGTTGGTTTGCCGACGGCCGTACTATAACACAATTTGTAACTTTGTAATAAATAATTGTTGTTGTTTCAATTAAATCCTGTGGTGTAATTACAATGGTGATACTTTTTGGATATATTATATAAAACAGGTTAAAGTGAACTTTTATTTTAAAGGGGAAGTACCAAATTTTGCGTTTACTTCTTAAACGTTATTGGAGGCACGGCCAAGTTATCTTATATCACTATCACAGTTATCACAGGTAGCGCCATCTCCACACGAATGTCTGAAGAATTATTCTTCAAAATAAAAGTAGCCTACTACTCGTAACACAATGAGTAAAGGCGCTTTCTTTTACATCCATGGATATGCACATGCTCCACAAAAAATACAGTCTTATTGTCACTGTGTTCCCAGTAAATTCAGATTTATACACTGCAAAAACTCAAATATCTTACCAATAATGTTTGTCTTATTTCTAGTCAAAACAAATCTCATTCTACTTAAAATAAGACTCATCACATTAAAAAGTAGCTTGTTTTTAGACACTTTTTACTTTTTTCAAACATATTTTCACTTGAAATAAGTAGAAAAATCTGATAGTGGAGCAAGTTTTTCTTTCTTATTACAAGCACAAAAAAACTTCCTTTCACTGGCAGATTTTTCTACTTATTTCAAGTGAAAATCTTTTGAAAGAAGTAAAAATGATCTAAAAACAAGTTGATTTTTAGGAGATGAGTCTTATTCTAAGTGGAAAGAGTTTAGTTTTGACTAGAAATTAGACATTTTGACAAGAAATAAGACAAATATTCTTGGAAAGATTTAGAGTTTTTGCTGTGTATTGAAAGGAAACGACCTGTAACAGACAGAACTCCTCCTCAGAGAGAGTCACAGTCAGATGTAGGGCCTTTATTTTGAAATCAGTCCTTACGTTACTTGCAGGTGGAGGAGCTTCTTGCAGGATTTTGAAATCTCGTTAAGTCAGAAAAAAACTACCCCAAAAAAACAGAAAATAAATGACTCAGAAAAACTGGATTTTTAAAATTATTATTCAAGTGAATGCAATACGCTTCCATACCAGCTCAGTCTGGAGAGGAAATATGGCAAAGTAGTTTTGGCAAAGAGTGTGAGGACCGGTTTGCATCATCAGGTCAGGACTTACACACACCAACACACACACACACACAGACACACACACACATCCCAGAGCCTCCTGTGAGTCAGGCTGTTATTAATAGACTCAAACAGCAGGTGCTGTCACTCCGTCTGTATCTCACAGCCAATTATGAAGCTCTGCAGGTGCTCACCCAACCACACAGGAAACCAAAAGTTAATCCACTATCAGTCTCCTCCTTCTCCTCCTCTTCCTCTTCTATCCTTCCAACCTCTGCTCACACACACACACACACACACACACACGGACACACACACACACACGCACAGTGAAATGTTATCAGGTGGAGCCTCCTCCTGCGGCTGCTGCTCCCACACTGCAAAAACTCAAAATCTTTCCAAGAATATTTGTCTTATTTCTTGTCAAAATGTCTCATTTCTAAAACAATCCCTTTCCACTTAAAATAATGGAATAATCATTACCTAGAAATTGTTTTTAGATCATTTTCACTTGTTTCAAACACATTTTCACTTGAAATAAGTAGAAAAATCTGCCAGTGAAAGCAAGTTTTTTGTGCTTGTACTGTAATAAGGAAGAAAATATGCTTGAAAGAAGGAAAAAAGTGTCTAAAAACAAGCTGCTTTTTAATGTTTTGGGTCTTATTTAAATTTGTTTTGACTAGAAATGACATTTTGACTAAAAATAAGACAAATATTCTTGGTAAGATATTTGATTTTTTTTTTTTTGCAGTGCAGCCGGAGCCTCCAGAGGAGCAGCAGGACGGATGGAGGCTGATGATGTTGTTACAGAACAGAGGGAATGTGGTGCACGGTGAATGAAAGGCAGCAGAAACTAGCCTACTGTAAAGGTGTATAAAAAAATTATGGGATGTCATTCAAAAGCTAAACAGACAGCAGCAGGAGCCTGTAAACATCCTGTTGGAGCTGTGATTCCCACAGGCCGTCACCGCCAACATTCAAAATGTCTCACTTTCAAGATAAGAACTCCTCCCTTCACTTCACTCGCTCCGTTTAAACAAAAAAAACAAAAAAAAAAACAGACACTTTGCCTCTGGAAAACCTGGAAAATGGTTGACCAATTCTCCAGTCATGGAAAACACATGGAAAATGAGAGAAAAAAAATTTAAAAAATGTGCTGGAAAAGCTTGAGTTGTCCTGAAAAATGATTTATCAGCTATCAGAGCTCTGTTTGACTTTTTCAGACCCTGCTAAGGAAGGGTTTGTGCTGTTCTATGATAAATTTGTCATCATTTCTAAGTATTTAAGAGATTATTTCATAAGTTAGAGCCACACTACAAAAACTCAAAGGATATTTGTCTTATTTCTGGTCAAAAAAAATCTCATTATGCTTAAAATAAGACTCATCACAGTAAAAAGTAGCTTGTTTTTAGACACTTTTTACTTCTTTCAAGCAAATTTTCATTTGAAATAAGTAGAATAATCTGATAGTGGAGCAAGTTTTTCTTTCTTATTACAAGCACAAAAAAAACTTGCTTTCACTGGCAGATTTTTCTACTTATTTCAAGTGAAAATACGTTTGAAACAAGTGAAAATGATCTAAAAACAAGTTAATTTTTAGATGATGAGTCTTATTTTAAGTAGAAAGAGATTAGTTTTGACTAGAAATGAGACATTTTGACAAGAAATAAGACAAATATTCTTGGAAAGATTTGGAGTTTGAATGAGAGAGAGAGGAATAAACACAGAAACAAACTGGTTAAATGTTCAAAATAAGGTATCGTTGGAGAAAAGAAGACTTCTCTAAAGCATGAATGGGACAGACGGCTGAAAAACGTCCTGGAAAACGATTTCAGGAAAAGAGTGGGAACCCTGAACAACGACTTTTCTCTTTTCTCTTCTAATGACATCAAACGTTGTGTCTCCAAATAAACCTCTGGAGGACGATGTTGTTCTGTTTCTAATCTGTGATCTGATCTGAGGCCTGTGTTGTTGTTGCTGCTGAGCGTCGTCGTTTTTAATAAAGTTTGGTTCAAACGCAGAAACACAAAAGCTACAAGAATACGAGTACAAAAGCTCCGTTAAAAGAAGAATCACACAGTTTTACACTCCAAAAAAACAAAACAAAAAAGGCCGAGAGAGGAAACGACAGGTGAGGATCAGGACTGTAGCACCTGCTGGACGCCATCTTTGTAGTTCTTCTTTTTCTTTCTTTTTTTTAATAATAATTTGAAGTTTCACTGAGTTTTAAAGTTAGTTCAGTTCAGTTGTTTTCACTCCACACAGCCTCAATGTTATTATCATTATTATTATCATTATTATTATTATTGCTACATCAATACAGTGACACACACAGCGTTCATCATTACCACACACACACATGTCGGTACAGGAGGTTATGTGATCCACACATGTTTTACACCACAACACACACACACACACACACACAGACACACACACATCCACCACAACTTCTCCAATTACTGCTCCTCCTCTTCCTCCCGTCTCAGCAAAACATGACGGCTCACAGGCAATCAGAGGGAGATAACAAGGGCCTGTGTGTGTGTGTGTGTGTGTGTCTGCGTGTGTGTGTCTGCGTGTGTGTGTGTGTGTGTGTGTGTGTGTGTCAGTACAGCAGTTCTAGTTGTGCTCTAGTTAAAAGTTTAGAATTTTTGATCTAATTCTCAAACGCTGATGGAAATAATAATTCATCTGTGGAGAGAAAAAAACATCCAGGAAACTGAAACCTGACGCAGCCGATCGGAAAACCTCCACAACTCCCCCACACAGCTCATTTAAAGGGATAGTTCAACTCAACATTTTCTGCAAATTGCCCCATTGCCATAATCTACCTATAGTCATAGCAGTAGGTTCGTTACCTTTAATTGTCGGTGCAAGCTGTTTTAAGAACGGCGGAGCAGAGCCGTGAGCTGCTCAGAGCTACGCTACGGAGGCTCATTATGGGATTTCTTGGTTTCCCTCATCAAACTCATCAAATACACAATCCAACAACTCCACAACGCTCTGGTGGACAAGTTGTGAGCTGCACATTCACCACGCTATGAGATAATAACACAACGTTACCACACAGAGTTGTTTTAGAGGGAAATACAGAGACTGTTGATGAAAAACTGTCCCTGAAGGCAACGCGCATCAGTGGTTTTGCATGAATTTCCCTCTAAAACAACTCTGTCTGGTAACGTATTATGGCAATGGGGCCAATTTGCCAAAATGTTGAACTATCCCTTTAATACCTGCAGATTTTCTGCTGTTTTTTTTCATTATTATTATTTTTTAAACCTCAGATTCATTCAGAAACTCTGACCAGATCTCCACGTTTAGCTGAACGTGGAACAAAACACTTGAGTGAGTTATAGAAGTTATAGACGTCATCAAACTAAACCTACGACACAGTTTCTGTTCTATAGCATCTTTCCCATCACACACACACACACACACACACACACACACACACACACACACACACACACACACACACACACACACACACACACACACACACAGTCTGGTTTCCCTCCTGCAGACACGGAGGCAGAATAAACACGAGTCCCATCGTCAGCTCTTCGTCGTCTTCAGCCTTGTCGTCGTCGCTATAATCGCTCAGGTGTGGTGTGTGTCTGTGTGTGTGGTTCACACCTGTCTGTGTTACTCTCAGGAGGAGGAGGTGAAGCAGCAGGAGGAGCAGGAGGAGGAGGAGGAGGAGGAGGAGGAGGAGGTGCTGCTGCTCCTCCTCCTCTACAACATTCATGTGGAGCTCCTCTGCAGCGTATAAGGCTTCAACAGGTCCAGTCTGTCCACACATAAAGGGATAAAGACTCTCTCATCTCCTCCTCCTCCTCATCACTCTGTCGCTCCCTCTTCATCTTTGGCAGCTGCTGGACCAGGAGGAGGAGGAGCAGGAGGAGCAGGAGCAGGAGGAGGAGCAGGAAGAGGAGGGTGGGGATGTCAGATGCGTCCGTTGCCGTGCGTGCTGCTGCGGCGGCCGGACAGCGGGTGGGAGGAGTAGTGCAGCTCGGCCGTGGAGAAGGAGGAGTTGATGTTGGAGGAGGAGGAGGAGGAGGAGCAGGAGGAGGAGGAGGTGAACCCACAGGCTTCACAGGCCAGAGCCAGCTGCCTCAGGGCGTCCAGGGAGTCCATCTTGGCTCCACGCAGCAGGTCGCTCTGACCCTGCAGCACAAGAGACACAGTTAGAGTCTTAGTTAGCTGTGTTCGAAATCATCCACTCACACTGCAAAAAGTCAAAATCTTACCGAAAATATTTGTTTTATTTCTAGTTAAAATGTCATTTCTAGTCAAAACAAATCTAATTATTCTGAAAATAAGACTCATCACATAAAAAAGTAGCTTGTTTTTAGACACTTTTTACTTCTTTCAAGCAGATTTTCACTTGAAATAAGTAGAAAAAACGTCAAAAGTCAAAATCTTACCAAAAATATTTGTCTTATTTCATGTTAAAATGTCATTTCTAGTCAAAACAAATCAAATTATTCTGAAAATAAGACTTATCACATAAAAAGTAGCTTGTTTTTTAGACATTTTTTACATCTTTCAAGCATGTATTTTCACTTGAAATAAGTAGAAAAATCTGACAGTGGAGCAAGTTTTTCTTTCTTATTACAAGCACAAAAAACATGCTTTCACTGGCAGATTTTTCTACTTAGTTCAAGTAAAAATTAGTTTGAAACAAGTGAAAATGATCTAAAAACAAGTTAATTTTTAGATGATGAGTCTTATTTTAAGTGGAAAGAGATTAGTTTTGATTAAAATTGAGACATTTTGACAAGAAATAAGACAAATACTCTTGGGAAGATTTGGAGTTTTCACAGTGCATTCACTCACTCCCTCTCCACTACATCATGTAGACGATGTAGGGAACGACGGGAGGAGAATTCAGACACTGCACGGTCATTTTCTGAACGTGGATGCGCCAGGTGTTGCTGTGACGGAAGCAGACGCGCCGAGAATCATGTAAACAAACCATGGATGTATGAAACAAACCAGACACATAAAAATAAAATAAGAAAAACCGACACTTGCGGGAACATTTGAGGATGTGATTCTGTGTGGTTGTGTTTCTCGGACAATAAACTGTTCAAATATCAGAAGTTTGGTTTGGTCGACTACTGTTGTGTGTCCCGACCGTGAGCCGTTAACGGCTCTGTGGCTATTAGCTTAGCTCGTTAGCTCGTATTTACTCCATATTCTACTACAGTTTCTTGATTGATTTAATGCTGCCTGTTAATGTTGGGATGCTGCTGCCCAACTCCTGCTGCTCAGGCAAACGGAGCGACGGCAAATACGTCTGAGGAGTTTATTGGTAAATAACCTAAAGAAATCGGAGCTAACATGCTAATTAGCTTGCTCTTCTTCTCTGGCAAAACACAACCGCATTGCATTGTGGGATACATACGGGAGTAGAAAGTAGTGTAGCCTACACACTGCAAAAACTCAAAATCTTTCCAAGAATATTTGTCTTATTTCTCATCAAAATGTCTCAATTTTAGTCAAAACTAAACTCTTTCCACTTTAAATAAGACTCATCACCTAAAAATGAACTTGTTTTTAGATCATTTTCACTTGTTTCAAACTAATTTTCACTTGAAATAAGTAGAAAAATCTGCTTGAAATTTGCTTGAAAAAATTAAAAAGTATCTAAAAACAAGCTACTTTCTAAATGTGATGAGTCTTACTTTAAGTATAATGAGATTTGTTTTGACTAGAAATGACATTTTGACTAGAAATAAGACAAATATTCTTGGTAAGATTTTGAGTTTTTGCAGTGTACATACAGTAGTGGATGAAATTAATCGCGGAGAATTCGAACAACACTACAAAATGGCGAACACACTATATAGTTAGTGCACTACATCCGTGATAGGGGGCGATTTACAACACAGAGATTCAAGTGTGATAGAAATGAATATAAAGCTGCTTTAACTGAGTGTTTTTGCCACTTGGAGGCAGCAGATCGTCTGTTTCTATTTGTTTCTGCTGGAACAATAAAGGTCCAATGTTCTCTCTGCTTTCAGCTCTGTTGTTGGACTCCTCCAGTTTGTGATGGAAATAGCCGGTTGATGAGCTCCATGTTCACCAGCTGCTCACTAACTAAACTAACTGTCTGTTTGTTCTGTTTAATACTGAGCAGATTTACAGGCTGCAAAACTAAAATTATCTGAGTCGGACTTTACTGGATTTATAGTTTGAGGACTGAAGGAAGAAGAGTGTTAACTTCTTCTGAAGGAGAGTGAAGGTAGATGTTTGTGTTAAAGCTCCTTCAAAATAAAGGTAGATGTTTGTGTTAAAGCTCCTTCAAAATAAAGGTAGATGTTTGTGTTAAAGCAGAAGTAAGTGGTCCGGTCGTTTTCGCTAATGCTGCGTTCGAGGCAGGCTTTTTAAATCGTAAATTACAGCTTCAAGTCACAACTTACGACTTTGTAGCGTTTCAGGCAACCCACTCGTGTTTTTCCGACCTGTTTTACCGGTGAAAGTCACTATAACGGCCACTCGTAACTTCTGACCCATAAACTCGTACCAGATCGAACTGGTACCACTTCACGGTCGGAAAAATACGAGTTTCCTTGAACGCACCATAACAGTCCTCGTCCCTACGTCGCCACATTCACGGCGTTCCTTGGCTGCACACACAGCCCTGCATGCCGTTCTCTCTCCTCATTGGATAAAAACTGTAGGATACGATAAATGTTTTCTCTTCGGCTCAGAGCAGAGCAGAGGGACTGACAGACCCGTGTTTCAGACCAAACACTCTATAGAAGTGATTGCTGTCGGAAGATATAACTATTTAAGACTTATATTAACACAAATATATCACTTACTTCTGCTTTAAAGCTCCTTCAAAATAAAGGTAGATGTTTGTGTTAATGCTCCATACAGTATAAAGGTAGATGTTTATGTTAAAGCTCCATACAGTATAAAGGTAGATGTTTGTATTAAAGCTCCGTACAGTATAAAGGTAGATGTTTGTATTAAAGCTCCATACAGTATAAAGGTAGATGTTTGTGTTAAAGCTCCATACAGTATAAAGGTAGATGTTTGTATTAAAGCTCCGTACAGTATAAAGGTAGATGTTTGTGTTAAAGCTCCATACAGTATAAAGGTAGATGTCCATGTGTAGTGTGATTATAAAGCAGCTCTAGGTTCTATATTAATACTGTGAAAGTATCAAAGCCTCAGTCCACAGAGAAATGCACACAGCCTGTATTCAGAAACTGAGCCTTAAAACCAGCCGTCAGGACTTCCTGTCACTTTGTGATGTCACAACTAAGCCCCGCCCCCTCACCACCACTTGGTCCCACCATCCATCCAACAACAACTTTGCAGAATTTTTAGTTTCTCTGAGTGTTTTATTCTGAAATCTGCTCTGGTTTTTTTTATTCGATCACTTTAGAAAACAGTCAGCCAATCAGAAGAGAGCCTCCTCCTCCTCCTCCTCTCTTCTGATTGGCTTAGCTCATCTACCTTGAGGACAGTGATGTTCCAGGTGAAGCTCTCCACAGCTTTGCTCAGCTTGCGTCCCTTCAGCCCCTCCTTCTCCCCGTGTCGAGACAGCTCCTCGTGGAAGTCCATACCTGCACACAGTCATTCAAATACATGCAAAACATAACACAACTGTCAGGTGGAAGAGAGCCACTCGCTTCTATTGTTTTTGTGACTAACACACACACACACACACACACACACAGACACACAAAGAGCTGTGTGTGTGTGTGTGTTGTCGGACAGTGGATTTACATATCAACACTATAACCTACACTTGCAGCCTTCTGACATTTGCATTGTCAGTTAAAGGTCAGGAGTTCTCTGAGGCGCTAAAAATACACTTCCTGTCTGTGTGTGTGTGTGT
>NC_140927.1:31395601-31453101 GCF_045865225.1 Trachurus japonicus | reverse complement strand
AAGGAAGGAAGGAAAGAAAGAAGGAAGGAAAGAAAGAAAGAAGGAAGGAAGGACGAAGGGAAAGAAGGAAGGAAGGAAGGACAAAGGGAAGGAAAGAAGGAAATAAATAGGGAAGGAAGGAAGGAAGGACGAAGGGAAAGAAGGGAGGAAAGAGGAAGGGAGGACGAAGGGAAGGAAGGAAGGAAGGAAGGAAGGAAGGAAGGAATGAAGGAAGGATGAAAAGAAAGAAGGAAGGAAGGACGAAGGCAAAGAAGGAAGGAAGGAAGGAAGGACGAAGGCAAAGAAGGAAGGAAGGAAGGACGAAGGCAAAGAAGGAAGGACAAACGGAAAGATGGGAGGAAAGAGGAAGGGAGGATGAAGGGAAGGAAGGAAGGAAAGAAAGCAGGAAGGAAGGACGAAGGGAAGGAAAGAAAGAAAGAAGGAAGGAAGGACGAATGGAAAGAAAGAAGGAAGGAAGGACGAAGGGAAGGAAGAAAAGAAAGAAGGAAGGAAGGATGAAGGGAAGGAAGGAAGAAAAGAAAGAAGGAAGGATGAAGGGAAGGAAGGAAGAAAAGAAAGAAGGAAGGAAGGACGAAGGGAAGGAAGGAAGAAGGGAAGGAAGGAAGAAAAGAAAGAAGGAAGGAAGGAAGGACGAAGGGAAGGAAAGAAGAAAAGAAAGAAGGAAGGAAGGAAGAAGGGAAGGAAGGAAGGAAAGACGAAGGGAAGGAAGAAAAGAAAGAAGGAAGGAAGGACGAAGGGAAGGAAGGAAAGAAAGAAGGAAGGAAGAAAAGAAAGAAGGAAGGAAGGAAGAAGGGAAAGAGGGGAGGAAGGAAGGACGAAGGGAAAGAAGAAGGGGAAAAAGATGGAAGGAGGGAACAGATCAGGTCAATTGGATCACAAAGGGAAGGAAGAAGAAATGAGGACAAAGGGAAGCAAGGAAAGAAGGAAAGGAAAAAGGATTGTGGAAAGAAGGAGAGAAGGGAAGGAAAGGAGGAAGGGAACAGGAGGGTTAAATCGGTGTTTCTGTGATAATCCACCGTTTATTCTGCTTTAAGGAGGTGGTCTGAGGATTATCAGGTCAGCTGCTCCTCCCTGGGGGGGCAGCGTTCATTATCATGGTTTAAAGGTTTTTATTTCCTGTTTGTTCCAGAAAAGACAATTTTCTGACCTTTTGAATCCTGCTTTACTAAACTAACGTTGGAAAGAAGACTGGACTTTCTTTTTTTTTTTTTCTTAGCAGCGTTGTCTCTATTGGTATGGTTTCATCAGTGGTCCGACCCGACCAAGCCTTACAGAGGTATAGAATTAGACGACTTAGAAATAGCGTATCTTCACACTGATGGGCTCATTTGCTGTTGTGACTTTTGCGTATCCAGTTAAAAGCTCCATACAGGGGCTTTAAACTGGATTTTTTTAAATACTAAAATTACTTTTAGTCAAACAAGGCATGATTTTTTCATTTGGCCGGTGAAAAATATGTTTGGCCAGTAGATTTCTAGAGGTCACTATAGCCAATGGCAGATAAGGGAAAAAGTTAATTTTACAGCCTGGAAGACGACCTGAGAACCACACTGATCATTAAAATAATCATTCATCTTCCTGTCACCTCTGAAGTAAAAATACTTCAACCGTCCTAACCACTAAATTACTTCTTACATCTGAGAAGGAGGAGCTCTAACTGTCATCTGATCAATAAATGGAGCAATATAAATATAAGTGGAAAATAATTACAGACTAAAAGTGTCAGACTGATGTGGAGCTGTGAAATACAAATATACTGTGTATGATTTTACATATTATGCACAAACTTCACTGTAAATATTAAAGAGATACGCCAACATTCAGTCTTGCCTCACTCCCGAGTCCATGACCAGCAGATAGACACCATCCTTTCGACTGTGCGTGCAGTAACAAGGGAGATAGAGCCGTATCGCCCGTAATTAGCTTAGCTCAAACACTGGAAGTGTATAGGTAGTGTTAGCCTGCCTCTACCTAAAGTCACTAATTAGCTTAGCTCAAACACTGGAAGTGTATAGGTAGTGTTAGCCTGCCTCCTACCCGAGCTGAAATCAGCAGTCAGAAGCTGATTTCATTTTAGCTCTAAACTCTGTAAATATATCACTTTATCCACATTTCAAACATGTTTAGGTGAGAAAGTAGCCGTTTAGATCAGCAGTGTGTCGTTAATTTGTCTAAATACCAGCTGTTTACAATTTTGTTGGGACAAATTCGCCGTTACTCAAGCTAGCCGTTGTGACCAACGCACTTCCGGTTACTTTCACAAAATAAAACACCCGTTGCCCTTTACATACAGAAAACCATGAGGATAGAATTTGTGCTTTTACTTTGAAATAGGAAGCTAACCTACCCTCGATGTAGCTAGCTTGAACCAAAATAAACCGTCTTTGCTTGAACCCTCCGTTTTGACCGATCTGGTCCCGTTAGCGGCATTTGACCGCTCAAGATGCCTTACCGGAGAGTTTTGTCAGCTCTGAGACGAAGATCGGCCCGCCGGTTTCCGTTTAGAGTTGCTGAAGAGTTTCTCTGATGACTTTAGGTGGAGGCAGGCTAACACTACCCATACACTTCCAGCGTTTGAGCTAAGCTAATTACGGCGATACGGCTCTATCTCCCTTGTTACTGCACGCACAGTCGAAAGGATGGTGTCTATCTGCTGGTCATGGACTCGGGAGGGAGGCAAGACACGAAAAAAAAAAAATGTTGGCATATCCCTTTAAATATGTATCTATGTATGTTACATGTATGTAGTGTGTCTCTCTACCTGAGCGTCCTCCCTCAGGTCGGTGGCCTCCTTCAGCGGCGCGGCGGCCGGTTTGAAGACCTCGTCCACCACCTTGATGCCGGTGTGCCTCAGGCTGACGTACTCGCGGCCGCGCCGGCCCACCCTCCTCACCGACAGGCCGCGGCGCTGGGCCTTCCCGCCGCCGCGCCGGTTGGTGACCGCCACGTGGACGAACAGGCTGGTGTGGGGCAAGGGGTCTCCCGCCAGGCCCAGCAGGGGCACGTTGCGGTAGCCGGGCTGAAGGCACTCGAACGCCACGCTGTACTGGCCGATGAAGTCGTCGCCGATGTAGTCGTCGTCCAGCACCACGAAGCGCAGCAGGGCCAGCTCAGGCATGTTCACCTACACACACACAGAGAACATCTGGATCAACATCTGGATCAACAACCGGCTGGATTAACATCTGAATCAACATCTGGATCAAAGGCTGGATTAACATCTGAATCAACATCTGGATCAACATCTGGATCAAAGGCTGGATTAACATCTGAATCAACATCTGGATCAAAGGCTGGATTAACATCTGAATCAACATCTGGATCAACATCTGGATCAACAACCGGCTGGATTAACATCTGAATCAACATCTGGATCAACATCTGGATCAAAGGCTGGATTAACATCTGAATCAACATCTGGATCAACATCTGGATCAACAACCGGCTGGATTAACATCTGAATCAACATCTGGATCAACATCTGGATCAAAGGCTGGATTAACATCTGAATCAACATCTGGATCAACATCTGGATCAACAACCGGCTGGATTAACATCTGAATCAACATCTGGATCAACATCTGGATCAAAGGCTGGATTAACATCTGAATCAACATCTGGATCAACATCTGGATCAAAGGCTGGATTAACATCTGAATCAACATCTGGATCAACATCTGGATCAAAGGCTGGATTAACATCTGAATCAACATCTGGATCAACATCTGGATCAAAGGCTGGATTAACATCTGCAGCATCTGAATCAACATCTGCATCAATCTGCATCAACATCTGGATCAACATCTGGATCAAAGGCTGGATTAACATCTGCATCAATCTGCATCAACATCTGCATTAATGTCCGTATTAACATCTGGATCAATGTCTCAAACAACATCTGGATCAATGTCTCCATCAACATCTGAATCAACATCTGCATCAATGTCTCAATCAACATCTGGATCAATGTCTCCATCAACATCTGTATCAACATCTATATCAACATCTGCATCAATGTCTCAATAAACATCTGCATCAACGTCTCAATCAACATCTGGATCAACATCTGGATCAATGTCTCCATCAACATCTGCATCAATATCTGCATCAACATCTGTATCAGCATCTATGTCAACATCTGCATCAATGTCTCAATCAACATCTGGATCAATGTCTCAATCAACATCTGGATCAATGTCTCAATCAACATCAATCAACATCTGCATCAACATCTGTATTAACATCTGGATCAATGTCTCAATCATTGATATGTTATTCTGTATTTCTGTTATTACTGAATTTCCCAGCAATGGGATCAATAAAGTATCAATCAATCAACATCTGGATCAATGTCTCCATCAACATCTGTATTAACATCTGCATCAGCGTTTGCATCAATGTCTCAATCAACATCTGGATCATCTGAATCAACATCTGGATCAACATGTGGATCAATGTCTTCATCAACATCTGCATCATCTGCATCAACATCTGTATCAAAGTCCATATCAACATCTGAATGTCTGAATCAACATCTGGATGTAGAAACCGACACATTACAGCACCAGACACGATCAGAGCTGTTACCACCTGAATATTGATCAGAGCTCGTTACAACTGTTAGTTCACAGCTGTCTTCTTTCTTGTCAAAATGTCTCATTTCTAGTCAAAACTAATCTCTTTCTACTTAAAATAAGACTCATCGCCTAAAAATGAACTTGTTTTTAGATCATTTTCACTTGTTTCAAACTAATTTTAACTTGAAATAAGTAGAAAAATCTGCCAGTGAAAGCTAGTTTTTTTGTGCTTGTAATAAGAAAGAAAAACTTGCTCCACTATCAGATTTTTCTACTTATTTCAAGTGAAAATCTGCTAGAAAGAAGTAAAAAGTGTCTAAAACCAAGCTGCTTTTTAATGTGATGAGTCTTATTTTAAAGCAGAAGTAAGCGATCCGGTGGTTTTCGCTAATGCTGCGTTCCAGGCAGGCTTTTGAAACCGTAAATTACAGCTTCAAGTCACAACTTACGACTTTGTAGCGTTTCATGCAACCCACTCGTGTTTCTCCGACCTGTTTTACCGGTGAAAGTCACTATAACGGCCACTCGTAACTTCTGACCCGTGAACTCGTACCAGATCGAACTGGTACGACTTCACAGGTCGGAAAAACACGAGTTACGAGTTGCCTTGAACGCACCATAACAGTCCTCGTCCCTACGTCGCCACATTCACGGCGTCCCTTGGCTGCACACACAGCCCTGCATGCCGTTCTCTCTCCTCATTGGATAAAAACTGTAGGATACGATAAATGTTTTCTCCTTGGCTCAGAGCAGAGCAGAGTGACTGACAGACCCGTGTTTCAGACCAAACACTCTATGTAAGTGATTGCTGTCGGAAGATACAACTATTTAAGACTTATATTAACACAAATATATCACTTACTTCTGCTTTAAGTATAATGAGATTGTTTTGAATAGAAATAAGACAAATGTTCTTGGTAAGATGTTGAGTTTTTGCAGTGCAGCAGCAGCGATGAGTTCAGGGACCAGCGCTGCTACAACCTGTTACTTACATGTGAGAACACACAGCAGCACATTAACCGGAGCTCAGTGTCAGTGAACGCAGCGCAGCTCTGATCAATCTTTCATGTCTGGTCACCTGAGGAGCTCGCGAGGCGTTCGAGTGCATCGGTTCATTATTGATCTGCTGCTGCTGCTGCTGGTTTAGAGCTCGTTAACATGGAGCTTCATTAAACGATTAGAAGACCAAGATCAATTAGTCACAACGTTCACACAACAACAACGAGGCTGCTGCTGTTTTTAACGCCACTCACAGGATCAGTTGTTGTCGTTAATTACACGGTGCAGGTACACACACACACACACACACACACACACACACACACACACACACGCACACGCACACGCACACACACACGCACACACACACAGACACACACACAATGCAATTCATCTTGTGCAGACAGTAAAAGATTTCACAATGAAAAGCTAATGCCTTGTCTTCACACAGGAAGCAGGGGGAGGAGGAGGGAGGAGAGGAGGGGGGAGGAAGAAGGAGAGGAGGAGGAAGGAGGAGGAGAAGGAAGAAGAGGAAGTGAGAGGAAGAGGAGAAGGAGGAGGAGAGAAAGGGAGGAGAAGAGGAAGTGAGAGGAAGAGGAGAAGGAGGAGGGAGGGAGAGGGAGAGGAGGTGGAAGGAGGGAGGAAGAGGAGGAAGAGGGAGGAGAGAGAGGGAGGAGGAGGGAGAAGTAAAGGAAGAGGAGGGAGAGGGGGCGGAAGGAAGAAGAGGAAGTGAGAGGAAGAGGAGAAGGAGGAGGGAGAAGTAAAGGAAGAGGAGGGAGAGGGGGAGGAAGGAAGAAGAGGAAGTGAGAGGAAGAGGAGAAGGAGGAGGGAGGAAGAGGAGGGAGAGGAGGAGGAAGAGGAGGAGAGAGAGGGAGGAAGATGAAGGAGAGGAGGAGGAGGAGGAAGTGGAGGAGAGGGAGGGAGGAGAAAGAAGAAGAGGAAGTGAGAGGAAGAGGAGAAGGAGGAGGAGGAAGGAGGAGGAAGAGGAGGAGAGGAAGAGGGAGGAAGATGAAGGAGAGGAGGAGGAAGAGGGAGGAAGAGGAGGAAGGAGGAGGAGAAGGAAGAAGAGGAAGAGGAGAGGGAGGAGGGGGGAGGAGGGAGAACACACACACACACACACACACAATGCAGTCCATCCTGTGCAGACAGTAAAAGATTTCACAATGAAAAGCTAATGTCTTGTCTTCACACAGACTGGCTTGGGGCAGGTTTGTTTTCATTCTCTGTTTGAAATGATGAATTGTTGTTGTTGCTTTGTGTTATAAACTCCGCCCATGTGTGTGTGTGTGTGTGTGTGTGTGTGTGTGTGTGTGTATGTGCCTACGTGTGTGTGTGTGTGTGTCAGGAGGAAATGAACTCAAGCAGTTGAGACATCGATTCTCTCATGAATGTTGAAATTACAGTGTGCATGTGTCTGAATGTGTGTGTGTGTCTGTGTGTGTGTGTGTGTGTGTGTGTGTGTGTGTGTGTGTGTGTGTGTGTGTGTGTGTGTGTCTTTGTGTGTGTGTGCGTGTGTGTGTGTGTGTGTGTCTGAGTGTGTGTGTGTGTGTGTGTGTGTGTACTGCCACATCTGTTTCATTTAGACGTCGCTGTTACAAATGTTCTGCAGCGCAGCAGAGATGAAACTCTTTTGTTCCACTCAACAACAACAACAGACTCAGTGTCTGTGTTCAGCTTTCACCAGGTTCCTACACAATTTAAATGTCCAAATTCCAGACTTTTTCCAGACTTCTCAGTAAAAAATCTAATAATTTGTGATATTTAAGTTAATAGATGTGCTTTATATAACATCAGGCAATTAATCATTTGTTTTCATTATTCTGAATGAGTATACCATTATGCAACCAAATAATCTCCCAGAGATTGTAGCTACGTACAATATAAAAAACGCATATAAAAACATTAACCCAAATAACTTCAGATAAGATCAAACCCAGATAAATATTAAGATAAATATATTTCCATATATTATATTATAGTTTCCATTTTCCATACATTTCCAGACCTGGAAATGTATAAATTAAAATTCCATGCTTTTCCATACTTTCCATACTTGCATAGGAACCCTATGCATAGCTTTCACAGTTCGATCCTGAACCAGTTTCCATCATCACAGTGGAAACTCGTTACACAACAGGATCAGTTCAGACCTGCTCCTCTGATGCTGCAGCAACATGTTCTGGATTAAAACTCAGTTTATAATTTTATATATATATATATAGACAATATTTATTGTAGCTTTGAGCAAAGTGAAAGATCCAGATACTTCACATTACAGTCTGAGCTGAGGACGGATTTATAATCATAAACACTGATAAACAAGCTGCTCTCAGACACTGATCATTGATTAATGAGTTACTAATATCAATATCTGGTAAAAGGAGCCTGATAGTAACTGATTACTCTCTTTACTCTACTTACTATTGTTGTTGCTTGTGTGTCTTTCTTTTTCACTGATGTTTTTTTAAAGCACATGGAGGTTTGCTTTTGAATTTCGTTTATAGGCCTACCTTGGTATAAATGACAATAAAGGTATTCAATTCAATTCAATTCAATTCAATTCAATTCAATTCAATTCAATTCAATTCTTCAGAATAAAGAAACGTCTCATCTTCATCCTTTATGAGGAGACTCTTATTGTGAAGGATGCGGTGTCGGCGCTTGTTTCTCACTATTGCACCTGAACGCACCATTAAACAGGTCACAGGTGAGTCTCAGGTCAGTGGAGAAAAACCTCAAACACATCCTCAGAAAGGTAGGAGACTGAGGAGGAGGAGGAGGAGGGAGAGGAGGAAGAGGAGGAGGGAGAGGAGGTGGAAGGAGAAGAGGAGGAGGAAGTGGGAGGAAGAGGAGGAAGAGGGAGATGAGGAGGAAGGAGGAGGAAGAGGAGAAGGAGGAAGGAGGAGGAGAAAGAGGGAGGAGAAGAGGAAGTGAGAGGAAGAGGAGAAGGAGGAGGAGGGAGGAGGAGGATGAGGAGGAAGGAGGAGAGGAAGAGGAAGAAGAGGAAGTGAGAGGAAGAGGAGAAGGAGGAGGGAGGAAGGACAGGAGGAAGAGGAGGAAGAGGAGAGGAAGAGGAGGAGAGAGATGGAGGAGAAAGAAGAACAGGAAATGAGAGGAGGAGGAGGAGGAGGAGAGAGAGGGAGGAGAAGAGGAAGTGAGAGGAAGAGGAGGAGAAGGAAGAAGAGGAAGTGAGAGGAAGAGGAGGAGAGAGAGGGAGGAAGAAGAGGGAGAGGAGGAGGAAGGAGGAGGAAGAGGAGGAAGAGGGAGAGGGAGAAGAGGAGGAGAGAGATGGAGGAGAAAGAAGAGGAAGTGAGAGGAAGAGGAGAAGGAGGAGGGAGGAAGAGGAGGAAGAGGGAGAGGAGGAGGGAGAGAAGGAAGAGGGAGAGGAGGAGAAGGAAGAAGAGGAAGTGGGAGGAAGAGGAGGAGAGAGAGGGAGGAGGAGGAGGAAGAGGAGGAGAGAGAGGGAGGAAGAGGAGGAAGAGGGAGAGGAGGAGGGAGAGAAGGAGGAAGAGGAGGAGAGAGAGGGAGGAAGAGGAGGAAGAGGGAGAGGGAGTGAGAGGAAGAGGAGGAGGAGGAGGAGGAGGAGGAGGAAGATCCTGAACTGGGCCAGAACCAGAGGGACTGAAGGTGACGAGGTAGAAAAAGATTTTAACTTTAAAAAAAAAAAACATGGAGGACGAGCTGAGACGTTAAAGAGACAAGTCACATTTCTACTGACTGTATGTTATACAGTATATTATATTACATTACATTACATTATATTATATTATATTATTTTATATTATATTACATTACATTACATTATATGATATTATATTATTTTATATTATATTATATTATATTATATTATATTACATTACATTATATTATATTATATTATTTATATTATATTATATTATATTATATTATATTACATTACATTACATTATATGATATTATATTATATTACATTACATTGTATTATATTGTATTATTTTATTATTTTATATCATATTACAGCTAAAAACCTTGACAGACCCTCAGCTCCATGTTTTAATCCACTCTGACATGTTGTGCAGATGTGCTGCTAAAAACCACTCCAGATGTTTTTAGCTACGCACTTTGAATAAAACTCGATATTGGTGAGTGACCCAGTTTGAAACACTTCAATCTTCAGTGACAGGAGGACTGAACACACACACACACACACACACACACACACACACACACACACATGCAGGGCCACATTAATGTGACTGTTGGAATAATATGGAGTGTGTTGTGGAGCAGGAGGAGACGTCTGGTGATGGATGGAGGAGCAGAGAGCGTGTCGCACAGACACACACACACACACACACACACACACACACGACCCCTACGGCTCCCACTGCACTGTTAGGAAGTGTGTGTGTGTGTGTGTGTGTGTGTGTGTGTGTGTGTGTGTGTGTGTGTGTGTGTGTGTGTGTGTGTTACTGTGAGTGAGGACTGAGTGTTGGAGAGAAAAGCTGAAGTTTCATGCATGGCCACATCAGACAGACAGCTCAGTGGCCTCTCTCTTTTCTCTTTTCTCTTCTTCCTCCAGCAGCAGCAGCAGCTCTCTGACAGTTCATTCAAAGAAGAAAACGTACTATTATTATTATTATTATTATTATTATTAAAGGGATAGTTATACATTGTGGAAAATTGGCCCCATTGTCATAATCCCTATAGTCATAGCAGTAGGTTCGTTACCTTTAATTGTCGGTGCAAGCTGTTTTTAGAACGGCGGAGCAGAGCCGTGAGCTGCTCAGAGCTACGCTACGGAGGCTCATTATGGGATTTCTTGGTTTCCCTCATCAAACTCATCAAATACACAATCCAACAACTCCACAACGTTCTGGTGGACAAGTTGTGAGCTGCACATTCACCACGCTATGAGATAATAACACAACGTTACCACACAGAGTTGTTGTAGAGGGAAATTCATGTAAAACCGCTGATGCGCGTTGCCTTCAGGGACAGTTTTTCATCAACAGTCTCTGTATTTCCCTCTAAAACAACTCTGTCTGGTAACGTTGTGTTATTATCTCATAGCGTGGTGAATGTGCAGGTCACAACTTGTCCACCAGAGCGTTGTGGAGTTGTTGGATTGTGTATTTGATGAGTTTGATGAAGAGAAACCAAGAAATCCCATAATGAGCCTCCGTAGCGTAGCTCTGAGCAGCTCACGGCTCTGCTCCGCCGTTATAAAAACAGCTTGCACCGACAATTAAAGGTAACGAACCTGCTGCTATGACTATAGGGATTATGGTAATGGGGCCAATTTGCCCAAATGTTGAACTATCCCTTTAACACATTTAAAGGTAGAAACACCTTTAGAGTCACATCCAGGCCAGAACCACTCCTTTAAAAAGAAGCCATCAGTTGCTCTAATGCAGCTTTAAGGCATAAACAACATAATCCCCCAATAAAATGAAATTAATATTACGTAATATATATAAAAAAGAAAAAACATCTACATAAGAGCGATTAGGATGGAGAGTGAACATCTGAACGGAGCTTAACTTTCCAAAAAAAAACCTCAGCTGACCATAAAATAAAAAACACTTAAAGTGATTCAGATGTTTCTGCTGCACGATGAAAACATGTTTTTCGTGTTTTTAGTTTGTCCAGGTTCACTCTGAGTTTGTTAAAATCACTACACACTGTTGAGCATTAGATAATCATCGCCAAACACTGTATTCATCATTCATAAAGAGTTCTTCCTACACTGATATAAACTAGTCTGTAATTTATAGACACAGCTCCAAATGTTTAACTCTAGATCAATAATCTCATCTATAATATACTTAATTATTGTATATTCATATAAAATAAATGTTGTATTCATTCATAAATCAAGTATTATATCAATGGAAAACCAGTTATTTAGGTTGTCAGTGCTTCATTAGATGTTGTTAAGTGCAAAACATTTTATATACAATAGAACTAGTGTCAGTGTAGGAAGAATGATTTATGATTTATTTTTTCATAACTTACAGTCACTACGCACTTTATTTTTATACACACAGTTACACACATTGCACATTTTCTACTTTGCACTGAAGTCAACACTGCCAATTTGTTGTTGTATATACTTTTGTACATCACATTTTATTTTATTGCTATTGTTATTTTATCACGTATAGTTTGTTCTTTATATTCTTATACTATATGTTGTTATCGTCACTGTGTGTCTGTGTAATGCTGCTGCTGCACTGTAATTTCCCAGTTTGGGATCAATAAAGTCTATCTATCTATCTAATTGAGGAATTAAACACTGTTAAACTAACAATTAATAGTGTGTTGTTATTATAAAATAATTAAAAATGTTTTTTTATAACAATTAAGTGAGCCAAGTTTCTAGAAAGGAGAGACCAACATATTCTTCCTTATCCAAAACCTACTGTACTGCCTACAATACCCACAATCTTTGGTAACAATCTTTTGGTAGCTGTTGCATTAGTAACAGCTAATATGGATCCAGATAAAATAATACAATCAGTCTGCAGTCACAGATTGAGGTTATTAGCAGCTGAGCCCCGACGTCCTCTTCACTGTCTAGAAACCAAACGCAGAGGAAACACCGTCACACCTGAGATACTCTATAACTCCCTGTGAGTGTGTGTGTGTGTGTGTGTGTGTGTGTGTGTGTGTGTGTGTGTGTGTGTGTGTGTGTGTGTGTGTGTGTGTGTGTGTGTGTGTGTGTGTGTGTGTGTTGGTCACTGTGCCAGAGCCCAGAGGACAAATAATGAAGATTTATGAGCTCAGACTTCAACAAGACTGAACAACACAGTATGTTGTCTGGTTGTGTTTGTCGATAGTCACAGTCTGTGTGTTTTCTTACACATTTGTGCTTCCTCTGTTTGTGTTAAAGCTCCATACAGTATAAAGGTAGATGTTTGTGTTAAAGCTCCATACAGTATAAAGGTAGATGTTTGTGTTAAAGCTCCATACAGTATAAAGGTAGATGTTTGTGTTAAAGCTCCATACAATATAAAGGTAGATGTTTGTGTTAAAGCTCCATACAGTATAAAGGTAGATGTTTGTATTAAAGCTCCATACAGTATAAAGGTAGATGTTTGTGTTAAAGCTCCATACAGTATAAAGGTAGATGTTTGTGTTAAAGCTCCTTCAAAATAAAGGTAGATGTTTGTGTTAAAGCTCCATACAGTATAAAGGTAGATGTTTGTATTAAAGCTCCATACAGTATAAAGGTAGATGTTTGTGTTAAAGCTCCATACAGTATAAAGGTAGATGTTTGTGTTAAAGCTCCATACAGTATAAAGGTAGATGTCCATGTGTAGTGTGATTATAAAGCAGCTCTAGGTTCTATATTAATACTGTGAAAGTATCAAAGCCTCAGTCCACAGAGAAATGCACACAGCCTGTATTCAGAAACTGAGCCTTAAAACCAGCCGTCAGGACTTCCTGTCACTTTGTGATGTCACAACTAAGCTCCGCCCCCTCACCACCTGGACCCAACATCCATCCAACAACAATGTTGCAGGATTTGGTTTCTCTGAGTGTTTTATTCTAAAATCTGCTCTGTTTTTAATTGGATCAGAAGAAACAGAGCAGAATCTGTTCTTGTTGTTGTTTAATTCTTCAGTTTTTGACACCGACTCAAACCAACAAACTCCAATAAAGTTTCTTGAGACAAAACAAGAGAAGGATTATTGAGAGGATCTGAGCCGTGAACAGAGTGAGAAGAAAAAAAGAAACTCATTATATAACCACAGATGGCTGCAGGACTGAGACAATATGGTGTGTGTTCAGTCTGATGTCCCAGCTCAGACCACCATGATGAACCACAGAGTTTAAACTGCAGCTCCTCCTCCGACTCAACAACAACCGGCTCAGAGCTGCGTTCAACAGCAGCAGACACACTGTGGACCCGTCTATCACATCATCAGACACCTGAACACACAGATAAGAAGACTAAATGACTCACCACACGCTGCTTCCCAATGACACGGCCACGACTTCCTACCGCTTTCTACTAGAATAACCAGAGCTTGTTCAGTTTGACCAATTTTCGAATGGCTTGTCATGATATTTATTGTTGTTTAATTAACTTTCATTCATTCATTCATTCATTCATACCGCCCGAATAATTTTACAGTAATCTTGTACTTTTCTATGAAAGTAACACTATAGTAACATTAGGTAACCCTTTACTTTACAGGCCGCTAATTTTATGATAATGTCAAGATATATGCATCAAAATGTCTAGAAATAGCCTAGAAATAACAGTCAATTTAATCGTAATGTAGAGAAGCCAAGAAATAACGATTGATTGCGTAGAAATAGTTCAAAAAATGTAAGAAATCCAAGTTTAAAGCTTTATTTGCCACATTCTTAAAGGTAGGGTGTGGAGTTTTGTTTGTTGCAGTTTGTAATCAAAACATTGAAACTCGGCCCCTCCTCCTCTTGGGCTCAGCTGTGTAGCCTCCTGCCCCAGACAGCAGCGGTTGTCATGACAACAAAGGAAAGAAAATACGGTCCGAGAGAAGAGCTGGAGCCGTGGGCCGATAGCCGACCGTCACCAACACCGGGAGCCTCCGGTGTTGTGTTGTTATGCTGCTGTGGTGAGCTGGGAAGACGGTGTTAGCGGCGGATGCTAACTGCTACCGCTAGCCAAAGTTAGCCTCGAGCTAGCTCACTACAATGGCCCTAATACTGTACTTCGGGAATCGGTCCGCGGCTCCAGCGCTTCTTTCGGACTGTATTTATTTTTACTTTGTTGTCCTGACTGCTGCTGCTGAGAGAGAGAGACGTGCTAGCTGCTAGCACTCGTTAGCATCAGAGACAGCTAGTGCAGCTAGCAGCCCTGAGCTACTACTCTGCTGCACGTAGCTTCACCTGAGCTCTGTCATTGGCTGGAGAGAAAACACAGACTCTCTCGCTCTCCACCCAGAAACGTCCACGTGCACAACAAAACAAAGCAAAAAACCAAAATACATGTTTTTTTGTTTTTGTTCATGTGAATTGAACGCGTTGTCTCCCATTTGTATATTGTGTAGAAACAGCCCAGAAATAACGGTCAATTGCAACTTAGGACTTGGTGGAGAAAAAATTCAAAGCATAAAAAACACGTGTTGCCTTTGCCTAATTTCTTTTCTTTTCTTTTTCTTTTCTAATTAAGAGTTATGAATAGCTTTTCAGTGCCGATGACTGGATCACCATCTACAGCAGCCAGAGTCAGAGCTAGTTGCCTGACCTATTATGGCCGCCTGTGAGTAACGGATGTGGTTCAGTGACAAATAGACCTAAAAAAAAAAAAAAAAATCAAATACCAGTAAGTGAAAATAAATAACTGAATAAGTGTTTTAAAAGCATGCATCAGATTTGTTAAAATGTTTTGTATTCATGTTGGTTTTATGTAATTTGAAGTGAAATTTGCACAATTTTTAACAAAGTAAGACTGAATGCCCTGAAAATGTCAAATGGTGTAACCAAAATAGATATTTAATATTTCACCCACCTACAGTGGATTTAAGTATACTTTCTTCTGAAAACATTGAATTGAAATAATTTTTTTTTGCTGTATTTCTATATTTGAATTATAATGCATTTTAGTTTAATGCATCACTGGGCAGGACGTATCCTAAAAACACCAAATTTTTTCTATATAGTGTGACAAATTATGTAAAATTTGTCACGAAACAAAGTGTTAAAGTGAATAACATTTATTCTACATTTGAGTTCAGATTTATTTTCCTGTATATAGTCAGATTTTAGTTACACCACTTGACTTTGGGTTGCATGATCAAGTCGTTGACCCATGCGTGTCGTCCAATCGGCCCCCCTTGCACCTGAAGCTCCAGCTGATCCAGGATCAGTTTTATCTGACTCTGATGAGTCCAGCAGCAGCAGCAGCTCCAGCTCCACTCTGCTGTTTACAACTCTGTCTCCAACTCATTACAACTCTGATCCGCCGGCTAATCCTCCACCGCCGCTGCAGCCGAGGCTCATGGGTATTGTAGTGTTTACTGTGGCGTTTATCCGCAGCGACGGGGCGACGACAACAACACTGGTCGTTAAACAAACATACGACTGCGATGAGAGTTGTGTTAAATGGAAAACGGTCTGTTTGTGATGATGATGTGAACTGATCCAGATGTTTGTGTCGTCACGGTTACCCCCTCAAAGAGCCACAAAAGGAGTTTTACACTCTCTTCTGTATAAACACAGACAGACAACAACAGTTTATGATGAAACATTAAAACTGGTTTATAAAACTTTATTCACACACTGATACTGACGACTTATCAGTGTGTGAATGTGAGCAGCAGCTATGAATCACTTACAGATGTTTGAAAGGAACATTATGAACAATAAACAGACGACTTTTCATATTTACATTTTTCTTTTAAAATGTTCATTAATATGTTTTGTCCCATTTCTAAATAAATAAACTTGTAGACTGTATTAATACAGTTTACAGTTTTTATTTATTCATTCATTCATGTCCAACACTTCCATTTTTGTGCACAAAAGGCAAAACCTTACTCCGGTTCACTCCCATACACCCTCCATATGTGCAATAGATAGTTTCTTTTCTGCCTTACAACAGAATCAACACTCTGTATATATAAATTATATTCTATTTTTGTACATAACTGGATATACTTTTTGGTACATAACTGTACACTGCAAAAACTGCTTCTTTCAAGCAGCTTCTTTCAAGCAGATTTTCACTTGAAATCATCTGATAGTGGATCAAGTTTTTCTTTCTTATTACAAGCACAAAAACTTGCTTTCACTGGCAGATTTTTCTACTTATTTCAAGTGAAAATTAGTTTGAAACAAGTGAAAATGATCTAAAAACAAGTTCATTTTTAGGTGAAGAGTCTATTTTTAAAGTATTTTTTTTTTTGGCTTTTCATGCCTTTATTAGATAGGACAGTTGAGAGTGTGACAGGAAATGGGAGGCAGAGAGCGGGGGAATGACACGCAGGATAGGGCCGTCCGACGCGGGACTCGAACCGGGGCCGCCTGCAGCGAGGACTACAGCCTCAACACATGGGGCGGGTGCTCTACCAACTGAGCTAAACACCGCCCCGAAGAGTCTATTTTTAAGTGGAAAGAGATTAGTTTTGACTAGAAATGAGACATTTTGACAAGAAATAAGACAAATATTCTTGGAAAGATTTTGAGTTTTTGCAGTGTACAGAATGTCTCTTTCTCTCTTTAATTTTCTATGTTTGTTTCCTTTAAAGCGTCAGGACTGGACTATTTCCTGGTGTGTTTAATGTCATAGAGTAAAACCTGGAAGTGTCGTGTGAACAAACACTCACATATTTATTCATATAGTCTCTTTTCTCATATATATGATAATATAAAGCCGTATCTTTTTATATTTCACTCATATTTATCTTGTCTCTTTGTATTTTATATCTGTTTACCTTCATTTTTAATATCAATCTCTACATCTACAACCTCTTCATGTTCTCTGTTCTCCGCTGCAGCTGCGACTCTCCACCTGAGGATCAATAACTCTTCTGATCGAGCCTCAGACTGCAGGACAGTTTGTCTCATATTTCAGGTTTTGAGTCTGATCCCTGAGGAACTCCATCACTCTGTGAAACTGTATGTGACAGCATCATTTTCTCCATCACACGGTGACGTCCCGTCTGTCAGAGCCCATGATGGACGGAGCTGCAGACGTCCGGGGTCTTTATATTCAAACTGTTTTCAGAGGAGAAGGAAGAAGATCAGAGGCCGTGATGAGCAGCTCATCTCCTGTCAGTCATGAGGAGAGACTTTTGTCTTGGCCCCTCACAACTTGCACCTGTCGGACGTTTTGTTTAAAGGGACATTGTGTAACTTCTCCTGTTATCTATTCATGAAAATCGATTTTTTTGGTTCTTCAGTCTGTTTTTCATTAATCATTATAAAACGGAAAGGTGAAATCCGGCGATCTGATTGGTTGTTAACCGTGGTATAATGAGCATATAGACCGAATCTCCTTGTTGTTTACGTTCTACTTCCGGGTAGAAAACCAGCACGTAATTTGAATGAGATCAATAGTAACGAACGAGAGTTTAGCTATATATCATATTTTTCAGGCCCTATCACCGTTTAGACAAATCTGAAATGATTGAAGAAACATTACTATTTCTGTGTGTGTGTTTTGTGTTGCTATGTGTTGTATTTATTCAGTTTGGGGGAATCACGGTGTCTAGAAAGCATCAGTGGCTCAGCTGACAGGGACAGCTAACGGTAGCTAAGCTAACGGCGGTAGCTAAGCTAACGGTAGCTAAGCTAACAGCAGGACGTCAGCTGTTAAAACCCTCCCGTTGTGGGACACGACATGAAACTACTCCAGTTAGCTCAGTCATGTTGGAACTCAGATATCCGCTGGAGAAAATATTTTTTCATGGAGCGTTTATTGAGTCACTGAGTTATTAAAGTTAAACAGCTAGCTAACCGTTAGCCCGGCTATGATAACCATGACTAATTACAAAAATGTGCACAAGTAAATAGTAATGTTTGTCCAATCATTGGTTTTATAGACTTTACAAACATCAGATTAGTCTAAACGGTGATATAGTGACATGAAAAATTAGATACATACATATAGCGAAACTCTCGTCCGTCACTATTGTTCTCATGCTGGTTTTCTACCCGGAAGTAGTTGTAAACAACAAGGATATTCATCATATACCACGGCTACTATTCTAAAGCCTTATCACAGCGTAGGCTATCACTCCGCGTCAGGCACGTATGACTGGTATGAATGGAAGTTGTTGTCTTGTATCCATGACAACGGACTGCAGGAGGAGTGGGTAAAAAAAAAAAGAGAGAGGTCTGTTCTGTTCTCATTATTTAACTCTTTTTGATTGGCTGCTGATTTTTTTTTTTTCAGCTTCTCTTGTTTTGCTCTTTTTTTTTCTTTCGATCAATTCATTTACTTTTTCGGCTGCTGTGTTGCGGTGTTAGGTCCTTCCTGTCTTGTGCTGTTTCATGTCTTTACTGCAAAAACTTAAATATTTCCTAGAATATTTGTCTTATTTCTTGTCAAAATGGTTTAAAACTAATCTCTTTCCACTTTAAATGAGACTCATCACCTAAAAATTTACTTGTTTTTAGATCATTTTGACTTGTTTCAAACACATTTTCAATTGAAATAAGTAGAAAAATCTACCAGTGAAAGCAAGTTTTTTGTGCTTGTAATAAGAAAGAAAAGTGTGTCACTTGTTATGGCACAATAAAAAAAGAAAAAAAAAAGAGTTATTTTATAAGACATCAAACAATGACATCACTGTTTCACCTGTTCGGCCTCATGATGCGTTCAAGGAGCACAAGGAGGTCAAATTCAAAATTCCTCTGATTGCAGATATCACACACACGTCACGGGGCTGCTCGCTGCTTTTGTGGAGGTTCATCATGTCATCACACACACACACACACACACACACACACACACATAAAGTCACACACTCGTCAGCCGTGGTGTGACCACAGACCTCAGATCAGCTGTGACAGGTTGTCATCGCGGCTCAGCCACAGTAACACAGGAGTGTGTCAGAAAGAAGCCAAATCAGCAGCGCCGCAGGCATCAAACCTGCCATAATGAAAAAAAAAACCCACTGCAGATGTGCGTCTATTCATGGAGCTGCTCATTTTAAGTCCTCATGGTCCTGACCCCCCCCAACACACACACACACACACACACACACACACACACACACACACACACACACACACACACTCTCCTCCTCTAACACCACCACCCGGCTCTATTTTCATGCAGGTGCAAACCAGACAGACGGAGAGTCAGAGTCACGCAGACACTTCTCCAAAAAAACCCACATAAGCCTCTTTTATGTTGTTGACATTTCCCTCTTTTCGTTTCCACAAATGCACATTAAAACACTATTTTATGCAGTAAAAGCAGTCTGAGTGTGTGTGTCGGTGCAGATTAATGAACGGGTCCCGGCGATAACAACATCCATCGTCTCTGAAATATGATTCGCAGCTGCAGTTCCTCTCATACGTTTTTATAATAGCACCGTGTGTGTGTGTGTGTGAGAGTGAACCGACCTGTCTGAGGTCTGAGCCCGTTTCTCTTCTGAGAAAATCTCCAAACAAACAATTTAGATTAAAAAAAAAAGAAAATTGAAACAATATTTTGAGTCAGTAAACAGGATTATTATGAGGAGCTGTCATGCAGCTGTTATGTAAATGGCTTAAACAGGCGCTCGCTTTCCCCCACTATCCAACATACACAAGTGAAAGCAACCTTTTCATCACTTAACCTATTTTCATAATGTTGTTCTGTTCAGGATATTAATGCATTAATCAGTCTGTGTGTTCTGCTGTGTTTCTGTAATACTGTTATCTTTGTGACCTCCAGCAGGAACCAAACCCACCCCGACACCACACAGCAAACTCACACTGATCAATACCCATATTGATACTTGTTCATGTAAAAAGCAGCCGATGCTCCAGCTTGTACAACAGAGAAATGTGTCAGGAATTATCTGGTGATGGGTTTTTAAAAGGCAACTGCATTTTAATTATCACCAAATAAACAAACATGACCAAAATTAATTATCAATATCAATATTCTCTCTTAATTAACACATGCCTCAGCCTGTTTAAACACATGGCAGCTTTAGATGGAGCAGAGACGCACTAACAGCAGGATATGAACTGACTTGTGCTGGAGTTGTAACTATTGATTCTATTGAGACAACGATCAATACTCAACAGTTTGGCGATTGATCAGTCTTCCCCTTCCACCAACCAATGAAATGTAGCTAATGCACAACGGAGCTGCCAACACTCACCTGTACCCTACTCAGAGCCTTCGTCAAGTTTCACATTATCAATAAAGTTTTACTGGATATAGTGGGGATTATCCACCACTTTCTGGAGAATGAGGCTGGGTGTCGCCATGACACTCCATTCCACCGTTAGCTACTGTATTGTTGATAGCATAGACTGGTTGATAGACATTGGCCGTGATGAATTTTAATGAGAACAATACGGACGAGGTTTTAGCTTTATGTCACATTTTCACGTCACTATATCACCGTTGTGACTACTCTGATGTTTATTAAGTCTATAAAACGAATTGTTGAACAAACATTTTAGATTAGCTGGGCTAACTGTTAGCTGTTAGCCGTTAGCAGTGTCAATAAACAATAACTCAATAAACGGCCCATGAAAAAAATATTTTTTCCAGCGGATATCCTAGTTCCAACATGACTGAGCTAACTGGAGTAGTTTCATGTCGTGTCCCACAACGGGAGGGTTTTAACAGCTGTTAGCTTAGCTGCTGCCGTTAGCTGTCAGCAGCAGCAAAGCTAACAACTACGATAACCATGACTAATTACAAAAACGTGCACACAGAAGTGGTGGTGTTTGTTCAATAATTCGATTTATAGACTTAACAAACATCAGATTTAGTCAAAACGGTTTTGTGTGACGCAATGGATCATGGGAAAATAAAGTGGTGGATAGGCTACGTGTGCGTGTGGTCGTACTTGAAACTCGAAGGTCTCGTCGAACAGCGGGTCGTCCTGGTTCTGAGCCGCGGTGCGAGTCCTCTGCTCGGCGCAGTCAGCCGGGACGCCGTGCAGCTCCAGGACCACGTAGGGGTCGATGACCTCACCTTTGGCCCCCGAGCCCTGAGGCTTGGGCAGGTTGTGAGCACTGATCACCTGCAAAGAGACACACAAAGTACATAACTCGTTATTTTATCACTTCTGGAGACTGAACAGTGAGTCGCTATCAGGAAGTGATGAGACAACTGGGCTAGCTGATAGCATGCTAACTTCAGTTTTTTCTACTGTTGCTAGCTACTTCCTGGTTTGTGCAGTTAGCTAGTTTTCCAACAGGATCACAATGTGATGATTGATGGGAGAGAAATAAAGAAAAACTGGATCATGTGAGAAGTTTAGGTAGAAAATGTCTGTAACTGATCATTTAAAAAAAACACACACACACACACACACACACACACACACACACACACACACACACACACACACACACACACACACACACACACACACACACACTGACACTGACAAGTAGTATTTGGGTTATTCTCTGAATTTGGTAAAATTTGGGTTGTCTGATTTTTGAAAAAAAAAAAACGATACATGATAAAATATTTGATATTTTCTTTTAGATTTTTATATTGTTTTGGTTAAAGTAGTGAGGAATATTATTATATTAACAAAAAAAATGAGCTTAATTGCAATTTTTATTTGTTTTAAATTCAATGGAATGCGTTTCTGGTCAACGGGGACATACACATTTGGATGTCATCTAGGCCTACTCCTTAGCAACCCATAAACATTTAAGTATTTCTATTGTTTTTTGTGTTTAATAATCCAAAAACACGTCAATCCATCAATTTATGGTTTTAAAATGCAAAAAATATGTTACTTTATTTGGAAATCTTTGAGGTAAAACTGAGGGATGCAAAGTGCACCACATTCAGAGAATCACCCTAAACTACATTGCAAAAACTCAAAATCTTTCCAAGAATATTTGTCTTATTTCTTGTCAAAATGTCTCATTTCTAGTCAAAACTAACCTCTTTCCACTTAAAATAAGACACCTAAAAATTAACTTGTTTTTAAATAATTTTCACTTGAAATAAGTAGAAAAATCTGCCAGTGAAAGGAGGTTTTTTGTGCTTGTAATAAGAAAGAAAAACTTGCTCCACTATCAGATTTTTCTACTTATTTCACATGAAAATAGACTTGAAATAAGTAAAAAGTGTCTAAAAACAAGCTACTTTTTATGTATAACTATGTATGTATATGTATAAATATACATATTTTAAGTAGAAAGAGATTTGTTTCGACTAGAAATGACATTTTGACTAGAAATAGGACAAATATTCTTGGTAAGAGTTTGAGTTTTTACAGTGTAGAAACACTCAGGTAAAGTTCAGGTACAGCACTAGAAAAGATTCAAAATCTTACCAAGAATATTTGTCTTATTTCTAGTCACAATGTCATTTCTGGTCAAAACAAATCTCATTATACTTAAAATAAGACTTATCACATTAAAAAGCAGCTTGTTTTCAGACACTTTTTACTTCTTTCAAGCAGATTTTCACTTGAAATAAGTAGAAAAATCTGATATTGGAGCAAGTTTTTCTTTCTTATTACAAGCACAAAAACAAGCAGATTTTTCTACTTATTCCAATTGAAAATTAGTTTGAAACAAGTAAAGAGATTAGTTTTGACTAGAAATGAGACATTTTGACAAGAAATAAGACAAATATTCTTGGAAAGACTTTGAGTATTTGCAGTGAGCAACATGTGAACTGGCCCTTTAAGAGCAGAAATGGCGGCGTGTTCACTTCACCTTGATGCGTAGCGTCTGGGGGGGTACGCCGGGGACACAGCCCTGCGTGTGGGCGCTGAAGTAGGACACCTCGTCCCTCATCACGGCCGGGCGCAGCACGTAGCCGCAGCCGCCGTTCTGCGAGAAGCGGCCGCGGTGCAGGTCCAACATGGCGCCCGGCGTCTGCTGGTTCAAGGCCACCAGCTGCACGCCGCCCTTCCAGTAGCCCTGCGGGTTGGGGTTGCTGCTGTCCAGGCGCACCGAGCTGGGCCGCACCCGGGTCAGCGTGCGCTTGGTGAAGGTGACGAGGTCCTCGGGGCTCTCGCTGGTCAGCCGGCCGCCCTCGCCCTCGCCCAGCGAGCACAGCGTCCAGTACGGCGGCTCGGGGGGCAGCGGCGTGCCGGGGGAGGACGGGCTGCTGGGCGGCGACTGCTGCTGATGCTGCCCCGGCCTCTGATTGGCTCTCTGGGTAGGGGTGGGAGAAAAAAAAAATCGATTCACATAAATATCGCGATATCTTTTTTGACGATTTTTTAAAAGGGACAACGAGGAGTTTCTATTTGGTTATAAAAAAGTCTCACGTTAATGTGGATGAATCTACGCTACACTGCAAAAATTCAAAATCTTACCAAGAATATTTGTCTTATTTCTAGTCAAAACAAATCTCATTCTACTTAAAATAAGACTCATCACATAAAAAGTAGCTTGTTTTTAGACACTTTTTACTTCTTTAAAGCAGATTTTCACTTGAAATAAGTAGAAAAATCTGATAGTGGAAGTTTTTCTTCCTTATTACAAGCACAAAAAACTTCCTTTCACTGCTGGCAGATTTTTCTACTTATTTCAAGTGAGAATTTGTTTGAACCAAATGAAAATGATCTAAAAACAAGTTCATTGTTAGATGATGAATCTTATTTTGAGTGAAAAGAGTTTAGTTTTGACTAGAAATTAGACAAATATTCTTGGAAAGATTTTGAGTTTTTGCAGTGTAGCCTACCCACACTTGTTAATGGGCTCCATTTTAGATAAATATATGGTTTTGTCTCTATGGTTATTTTGTTATTATTAGTGGTGGTGGAAATGCTGGGCGAGCCGACCAGCGTTTCCTTACTTTCGGTTTCGTGGCGAGTCATGAGAATAACGCCGCCTAATCACCGTTTATGGTGGGAACTACGACGGTATGTGATCGTCTTCCAACCTCTGACTTTAATTCTTGATGAATGAAAACACGAGTCTGTCTTGCGCCGGTCAAAGAATTTCACGGTGCGGAGGCTCATAAATGTAGTGAGAAAACACTTCGCTTTTCCAAAACTCCTCGTTGTCCCTTTAAATATTGTGCAATGTGCATTTGTTCGCCTTTTTTAACATACAGAGAGTCCAGGTTTTGAAAAGGGTTTAAGTTCACTTTATAATGGAGTGTGTTAATTTATAGGTTCCTACAGTATTTGTGTGCAGATAAATGTTAAAAACAAAACAAAACAACGACATCCAAAAAATCGTAGAAGAATCGAATCGGGAGAAAAGCATATCGTCCCACACTGCAAAAACTCAAAATCTTTCCAAGAAAATTTGTCTTATTTCTTGTCAAAATGTCTCATTTCTAGTCAAAACTAATCGCTTTCCACTTTAAATAAGACTCATCACCTACAAATTAACTTGTTTTTAGATCATTTTCACTTGTTTCAAACTAATTTTCACTTGAAATAAGTAGAAAAATCTGCCAGTGAAAGCAAAGTTTTTTGTGCTTGTAATAAGGAAGAAAAACTTGCTCCACTGTCAGATTTTTCTACTTATTTCAAGTGAAAATCTGCTTGAAAGAAGTAAAAAGTGTCTAAAAACAAGCTACTTTTTAATGTGATGAGTCTTATTTTAAGTAGAATGAGATTAGTTTTGACTAGAAATGAGACATTTTGCCTAGAAATAAGACTATAAATATTCTTGGTAAGATTTAGAGTTTTTGCAGTGCAGCCTTACTCTCTGTGCGTAGAAGCTGCGGCTGCCGGTCCGTGCGATGGCCACCAGGTCGGACAGCTCCTTGTGGAGGCGGAGCTTCCTGGGCTGCGAGGGCGGCGGCACCACCAGGACGACGCCCAGCTCCTCCTCTCCGGGGATGGTCATCCGCCGCCCGGCCAGCGGACCGCCGCCGCCGATCTCCTCGTCCTCCTCGGACACCTCGCCGTCCGAGCCGTCCTGGTCCGGCGGCAGCTTCTTCCCCACCAGGAGGACCCGGCCCCTCAGCTGCTCGGGGGACGGCAGCGTGGTGGCGCGGCCCCCCAGGCTGACCGGCAGCGCCTCGGGGGTGTAGAGCCGCGCGCCAAACACCTGGAAGGAATGAATGAATGAATATTTATTTTGATAAAAAATCAGGAGACAATACATGTTAATAAACACACTGCAAAAACTCAAAATCTTTCCAAGAATATTTGTCTTATTTCTAGTCAAAACTGATCTCATTATGACTAAAATATGAATATTTATACATATACATACATTGTTTTACATGAAAAAGTAGCTTGTTTTTAGACACTTTTTACTTATTTCAAGTCTATTTTCATTTGAAATAAGTAGAAAAATCTGATAGTGGAGCAAGTTTTTCTTCCTTATTACAAGCACAAACAACTTGCCTTAACTGGCAAATTTTTCTACTTATTTCAAGTGAAAATTAGTTTGAAACAAGTGAAAATGATCTAAAAACAAGTTAATTTTTAGGTGATGCGTCTCATTTAAAGTGGAAAGAGATTAGCTTTGACCAGAAATTAGACATTTTGACCAGTAATAAGACAAATATTCTTGGAAAGATTTTGAGTTTTTGCAGTGCACTTTTGTGTAAAAACGCAGGATTATAGCAATCAGCTAATTTCCATCCTTTGTCACTAGGCAGGTAGATGTTGAAATTGTCATTAATAAGACAGAGATATATACTAGCAGTAAAAAAGTACAATAACAATAGACCGAATCGCCTTGTTGTTTACAACTACTTCCGGGTAGAAAACCAGCACGCAGTGTTGTGCTAGTTACTGAAAAACAGTAACTAGTTACAGTTACTAGTTACTTCATTAAAAAAGTAACTCCGTTAGTAACTCAGTTACTTCAACCAAAAAGTAATGCGTTACTGAGAAAGTAACTTTTTCGTTACTTTAAAACGTTTTTTTTCCCCAATGTTCCCTAAAGGTTGATTGAATTCCCCTCTAACCTCATTTCAGTTCTGTACTGATGCTGATGAAAAAACGGTTTTTGTCTTTAAAATTTTACCATCATCATCATCATCATGCTGCATGATGTCAGCATGTAGCCTACAGCAGCATGACAGAACTGCAAACATCTTGAGGATACTACTTTGACCGAGTTACGTTCAAGAACCTGTTTAATGACGGAAAGTACTAAATTCACTCCAGCGGTATTTTTTTATCGATCGATCAGCTGTGTTTACCCAGAGTGATCACTCTGTGTTTACCGTTTCAGGCGTCCGTCTGTCGGACTCCAATACCGCTGCTGCTCGGGTGGAGTGGGTGCTTGTGTGTCTCGCTGTGACTCTGGAGCTGTGTCCCAGTTGAGGGGCTGCAGCCTGAACTGACACACAGCTTCGGTCTCTGATGCTACGTTAGCTACGTTACCTTAGCTCGCCGTCACGCCCTGACCTGACCTGTCCAGTCCTCTTCATGGAGCGTGTTAGATTACGTGTGGGACGCTAGAGGGCGGCCACCAAGCGCTTTGTTTTTCACAGTGTTGCAGTGTGCTCTGTCTTTCTTTCAATTCAATGAAACTTTATTGATCGCTAAAATGTAATGGGAAGTGTGTGCCGCTGTAAAACCAAGGGGACAGTTGTCGGTCTGAGAAGTGAAGCTCACTTCCGCGTTCAAAAAACTGCAATCCCCTCGGCTTCCTCTGGGGGCTGGTGTCAGAAGGGAGCATTCCCCATAGAGCCCCATGTTAAAATCGCCGACTTTACATCCTCAGTAAACATGTTAAAAGCCTGGTGTCAGAACGTTTTTTCGTCTCAATCGATAGTTTCTACCCCCGCACACACTCTGAGGGGAGTGAATTTTTTTTTAACTCTACCGTTTTACTGTTATTAGGTTAAAACTCTGGCCAATTAGGGCGCGGAAACGTTGAGTGACAGGTCCGAGCAGCTCCGAGGACAGCTGCTTCGAGGCCAGTGGGCGGGATCTCGGCCGGCCAATCCAACATGGCGCTGTTCAGGCCGCCATATAGAGGGATTATCTGTTTACCAACAAATCAGGATGCTTGCGCAACCTGACTGCAGAAAGAACCGGTTGTCATGGTTACCTCTATGGATCTAGTGCATAGACTGTAAAAAAAAATGGACGTAGACTTCCGGTCTGAAAAGTGAAGCCAACGCGGAAGTAACTTTACTTGCAATCCCCCCGAGATCCGCTAGGGGTGTTTCCAAGAAGCCCTGGTTCCAATCCACTCCCATTCATTTTCAATCATGAAATACTCGATCAATAATTTTTTTTCACAACTGATAACGGTCTAAAAAGCTAAAGTTCCTCATCCTTAAATATGACCTGGTGGTCCATCTGAAAAAAATTATATAATTATTTAGATATTAATCCTTAAAGGTTGGTATAACTGACCAATCACCTTCCAGCACGGAATATGATTGACAGCCTGATGACTGAGACGTCACAGGTCAGACACAGTGGATCAGACACCGAGGATTAACACCGGAGGGGACCTCCCGTCGTTTGTGTATTGTGTTCAGTCAGTTTTAATTTAATTTCTGATATTTTGTCGATATGTGTGGATGATAGATAGCACGGGTACAGTGTTGGCAGTTAATTAATTTCACCCAGTTTTTCGTTTATGATTCGTCCGACGGTGCTAACAGACCGGAGGAAGCTGATATCACGATTTGGTGAGTAAGTTATTTTTTTCTTTTTCTGAATGTGTAAAAATTATATCTAATTTGTTGTATATTCCAGAAGACCACTGATTACTTTCCCGTGTGTTCTCCAGTGTGTTCTGACCGGAGAACATGAGACTGTCACCGTCCAAGACAAGTTAATTTATAGTTAATGTGAATAACCGATTCACTTTGCTACACGGCTAACGTTAGCTCGCCGTTAGCTCCGTGTTAGCTCCCGTGTTAGCCATGCTAACCGTTAGCTCGTCTCCGACTTTTACCGGACCGGGATAAATCCGGTTTAATATTTAACGACCACGGCGTCATGTTTAGCAGAACAGTGATCTGTAGGATCGGTCTACAAGCTGCAAAGCCCCCAGGTTTATCCATCAACTTGTTATCTTGCTCGTAACGTTATCATACTGTAACGTTACTGATAACTACAGGTGGGGATTTGTCATTTACTGCTGTAAAATCACACACAAAAAACTGAAGCAGACAGTCCTGCACCTCTCAACAATGTTTTAATCTAAGTTCTTGTGTTTTACTGTGATTCTAAGGAGCCACTGAGAACTGAGTGACCGGTGCCAACAGAAGGAGGACATCATGTGAAGTTGTGGAGCTGTGATGATGATGAAACCAGAAAACCTCTGATGAGAGAACAGACCAACTGTTTTATTATTCTATGTCCACATTTGACCTCACACGTTTTAGGGTGAACCTAAAATTGACAGTGAAGATTTTGAAGCAGCTATTTTCATAGTCCAGTTAATACAAATGCTTTATTCAGTCGATGATTATCATTGAAAATGTAATAATAAAGAAAGTTACTGTGATTAAACTTTAGTATTTCTTTTACATATTTAACATAACCTCGTGGCCAATATAATGTGACACTTTCGTGAATTATTGTTTTCAGTATCATAGATTAGTTGACAAGAAACATCAGGAAAGCACAAGCTCTGATATTCATCTCTTTATTATTTCAAGGAGGGTAACATTAAACATTTGTATTTTTCTTGTGTGTAATGAAAGCATACATAGAAATAGTCCTGTAAGTTTTTCCTGAATGTATTGATTACAGCAGTGTGTCTTGGCATTCATGTTACTGTACAGATCTGGCCCATTAAAAATCAGTGAAGCAATTAAATAAATTAATTTCAGGTTTAAGATGCACTAATTTTAGCATTTTACAGCACTGAAAACGTTTTATAAGCTGTGGATGATGTAAAGGTGAGCCATACTGTCAAAAGACAAGCTTGTATTGTATTAGCTGAATTTCCAGTACATCTACATGTTGGTAACCTGCAAAAAAGACGTGCATATATATAATAGGAATGTAAAATAAATAGCTAATAGCTGGGTGAATGCTGTAACGTGGTCGACAGGTCGGAGCTCCAGCAGCCGATCATCGGTGATGCAGGTGAGGTACATCAAGTCCAAGGAGCGGTCACCCACCAGTCTCAGTCCATGACAGTTTAATGTGTTGCAGGCAGCTTTACAGTTTGAGACAGAAACTAGTCTCTGGGTTCTGTAAAACAATTTAAAACAATATCAAAATACGTTTGACAGCTTTACATTAGCTTATTAATGCTAACATCGGCTACAATAACGTGTCACATTACTCCTCATGGGATCTTATGTAGGCTAGTTCAAACATGGATATGTATTTAATAAGCTTCTGAGATTACTTTCACCATTAAATATTAAGTTTACCTCGAGTTGTAGATGCTAACGGTGTTAGCAGCGTAGCCGCTCAGCAGTTAGCCGGTGTTGCTGGGTAAATTAGCAGCCTCGCAGACACGGGTCCGACCCGCCCCTCGACCTCCTTAGCTCCGCCCCCTCGTCCAAATATGGTTTCTTCTGGCTCCAAAAATCAAAAATGGCGGCGCCCTGAAAGCCAATCTCCGGGCTTCACAAACGGCCCTTCACAAACCAATGGGTGACGTCACGGAGGGTTGCCACCTGATCTAGTGTAGTCAAAGCGGTGTTAGCTAGCGATGTTGTCAGCCTACTACAACAGTTTATCAACTACTGATGTAGTGTGTGTTTTATACATAGACGGTTTTATAGTTTTATAACGGCAGAAAAAAAAAAAAAACGTCAGGACGGAGGATCGAGTTTGTACCGCGGCAAGAGCAACTCAGCCACGGGACAAGCCACGGATTCTCACAGCACGGCGTCGGTCGGTCAGCGGTAAAAACAACACTGTCACTGTGCATCCCTCACGTTACATACAGTTATTTAACAGACAATAATGTTCAGGAAAATACTCACGATTACAAAACTCAGTGGCTGTGAGGACTGAGGTGCTGCCTGGTCAGAGAGGGAAGAGGACGGACCTGTCTAAAGTCTGGAACAACTGCATAACGTAACTATAACGTTACGTGCATGGCTGAGTATGTACCGGTAATGTAAAACAATATAGCTTAACATGAATTAATCTCAGCTTGCTTTCCATTAGTATGCAGCTTGCTTTCCATTAGTATGTGACCTTCAGTCACTGTCGTAGTAAACATTTCACAACTCATTCGCTGCAGTTCTCCAGCTGTGCCTGTGAGCATTTAGCTGTATCACCATTCAAACCAACGTGTCTAACACGTTATATTGCTCGAAATTAATCGCCAATGTACTATTTTCTCTCTCGTTTGCCTTGAAAGGGGTGCGAGTTGACGCTATTCTGTAAATTTTGCGCGTTTTGTTATTTTTATCAAAACAATTAGTGCAACTAACAGCACAAAAAGACATGATCACGGCTCTTGCTGCTCTCTTTCTGCAGGCGACATGCGCAGTAGAACCTCTGTGACGTAGGCTGGTAATCCCTCTATTGGAGTCACAAAAACGACTCCCCAGAACCAATGGGTGACGTCACGGACGCTACGTCCATTCTTTTTACACTCTATGTGTAACGGCGTTACGTAACGGCGTTACTAATAGCGCGTTACTACCCAACACTGCCAGCACGTCATTTTAATGAAAACAGTACGTGCAAGAGTTTAGCTATATATATATCATATTTTTCACGCCCTATCACCGTTTAGACAAATCTGAAATGATTGAAGAAACATTACTATTTCTGTGTGTGTGTTTTGTGTTGCTATGTGTGGTATTTATTCAGTTTGGGGGAATCACAGTGTCTAGAAAGCATCAGTGGCTCAGCTGACAGGGACAGCTAACGGTAGCTAAGCTAACGGCCGTAGCTAAGCTAACGGCCGTAGCTAAGCTAACATCAGGACGTCAGCTGTTAAAACCCTCCCATTGTGGGACACGACATGAAACTACTCCAGTTAGCTCAGTCATGTTGGAACTCAGATATCCGCTGGAGAAAATATTTTTTCATGGAGCGTTTATTGAGTCACTGAGTTATTAAAGTTAAACAGGTAGCTAACCGTTAGCCCAGCTAATCTATGATAACCATGACTAATTACAAAAACGTGCACACAGAAATAATGTTTGTCCAATCATTGGTTTTATAAACTTTGCAAACATCAGATTAGTCTAAACGGTGATATAGTGACATGACAAAAGAGATAAGGCTATTGATAGCGAAACTCTTCTTCGTCACTATTGTTCTCATGCTGGTTTTCTACCCGGAAGTAGTTGTAAACAACAAGGAGATTCGTTCTATAGCAATCAGCTAATTTCCATCCTTTGTGCCTAGGCAGGTTGATGTAAACATTGTTATTAATAAGACAGACATACTAGCAGTAAAAAAGTACAATAACAATAAAAGTGACAGTAAAAAAAAGCTACTTTTTTATGTATAACTATGTATGTGTATGTATAAATATACATATTTTAGGTATAATGAGATTTGTTTTGACTAGAAATGACATTTTGACTAGAAATAAGACAAATATTCTTGGTAAGATTTTGAGTTTTTGCAGTGCAATGGTGGTGTGTGTTGTGTTTTTTGTCTAGGACTTTTAGAGACTGCTTATATAATGCTTATATTTCTCCAGTGTGTATTTTCCTGCCTTCTTCAGGTGCTGCGCCATGGTGCGCTGCTGCGGCGGCGAGCAGCGCTGGCACAGGTAGACCAGCAGCGGGTAGGGCGAGGTCAGGAAGGCGTACTTGTTGACCACCTCGAGGGCCGAGCGGATGGTGACGGGGGCGTGGTGATGATGATGATGATGGTGGTGGTGGTGGTGGTGGCGGGGGATGTCCGGGCCGTAGTCCACCCCCAGCAGAGGCTCGCCCTCGGGGCCGTCGGTCACGCCCAGCTCCAGGCAGCGGCAGCCGGTCTGCAGCGCCTTGGTCAGACCCCCGAGGTCGGCCCGGCCGTGCACCTGGTCGTCCAGCAGGTAGGAGCGGTACGAGGTGCTGGGGGGGGGCCAGATGTTACACTATGTTACACAATGTTATACACTAAGTAATCACACGTTACAGCGCCTCGACACTATGTTACGTTACACACTCACCAACACAAGTAATCACACGTTACATTTTGTCATGTTGCAACCACAAACTTTAAGATTTTGATTTGAAAAAAATCTTCAACACCATGTATCATTAGGGCCACGGGCCATCGCACCGGGCACATAGCTGTAGGGGCCAGTGCCCGTAAGTCGCGAAAAACTGCGCAAAATTTTGCATGTAAGTCAATGGGACGGGCAGAAAAAAAGCAGCGAAAAAGAACAATCATTGGAGTTTAACAAACCTCTACTGCTCAGGCATACTTTCACCTAGAGACTCCATTTGAACTTTAAACAGTAGACACGAGTCTTGTGTATTGGCGTATTACTCCACGTTTTGATAGGTCATATAGTTTTTGATCAATCCCTGATCAATGACCATGATCATTTTTGGAGAAATTATGAGATTATAATGGTTGTGTATTGCACGGAATGTTCGTGTCAGAGTGGGTGACATCATTGGTTAGAGTGAGAGAGAGCCCAGAAAATTTTCAGATTTTTTCTCTTTCCACACTCGGCCCGGCCACAATTTACGCTCTGCACACATGATTTTTTTAAAAATGTGTAGACAAACTTGTTCTGTCTCTCACCATGTGCTCAAAATATCAGAGAGATTTACAGAATTTGAATTATCAGCCTCTGAGTGTGGCCACATCTGTCTCTGCTCCTCATTGACTCCAATACAAAGATTTTCTGAGAGGAGCAGAACGGACTCCTGTTTTAAAACTGCCAGTGTCTCCAAAATATTTACTGTAGAAACACCAAAGTGTTTACCGTTTTGTCACCGTAAGCCTTTTGCGAGACCAGTGCAGAGCCTGTCGCTCGTTTAAATGTTTATAAACACATACACGCTAAATCAGACTGAGATGCACTACTTTGTTTTCCTTAAAGGTTCAGTGTAGGAATTCCTCCCATCTAGCGTTGTGGTTGTAGATAACAAGCAACTCAATCGTATTTTTCATGCTGCATTCACGTGAAATTGGGCAGACGGCAGACGGACAACAGCCGCTGCACGTAACGGCATAAACAAGCCTCTATGTAAACAAGTGGTCCGTCAGCACGAGGCAAAACAATACACGTGACGGCTGGTATCAATGGGCTAGTGGGGCTAAGCCCTCCCTGCATTACACAACAAAAAAATATTATCTAAATAATATACAAAAGATTGTTATAAGTCTTAGTGAAATCCGAACTGGCAACAATATCAAATAGTTTCAAGAAAAACACAGGATATCTCTAAATGGGCTAATTTTAATCAGCCCGAGCTCACCGAGTCTGCTCTCATTCATTTTCCGACTGTGGATGATTGACAGGTGCCATGTCCCGCCCTCGCCATTCACCGACTGTTTGGGCTAACTTCATTCAGCCCACAGGCCGAGCGGTTCTGACCAATCAGCAGCGGGCTGACGCAGGGTCAATGATTGACAGGCGTCATGTCCCGCCCCCTTGGTTTACTTGTCATTGGGGCTAATTTCATTTAGCCCAACACCGCTGTTTTTGCCACTTTTTTTAAAGATTTTTTTAAAGCTTTTTGAGAATTTTTACCAGTTTCTGTTTTTGAGAAATTTTGCCACTTTTTTCTAGAATTTTTTTTACTTTATTTTACTTTATTTTTATATCTATTTTCAGAAATCTTACCACTTTTTTGTAGAATTTAAAAAAAAACTTTTTTTTTTTGAGAATTTTTGGCCCAACAGACCTGATGTAGTAGTGTGACAGCGGCAGGTTCATGTCCTGACACACCCCCAGCTGCTCGGGGTCCAGCAGCTGACACTCTGGCGACTGCAGGTAGCGGGCGAAGCCGTCCAGCCCCAGCAGGCCGCGCTCTCGGCCGTGCGCCGAGGGCTCGTGGCGCCGCAGCAGCTCCCAGCAGCCCTCGGCCGTCGCCAGGGACAACCCCTGCTCCGTCTCCAGGAAGAGGCGCAGGTCCTGAGGGTCCAGACACTCGCGGTCCTTGGACAGCTGCACCAGCAGGAAGTAGACGTCCGGCCGCGTGCACAGCTCGCAGAACGCCTCCTCGAACTCCTCCCGCGTCACGTGGGACGTCAGCTTCTCCTTGCTGCGCTGGATCTCCTTGAAGCGCAGACGCACCTGCAGGAGGAGACAGGAGGAGATAAAAGACTATTTGTGTGTGTGTTTTGTGTTGCTATGTGTTGTATTTATTCAGTTTGGGGGAATCACAGTGTCTAGAAAGCATCAGTGGCTGCAGCTGATAGGGACAGCTACCGGTAGCTAAGCTAACGGCGGTAGCAAAGCTAACGGTAGCTAAGCTAACGGCGGTAGCTAAGCTAACAGCAGGACGTCAGCTGTTAAAACCCTCCCGTTGTGGGACACGACATGAAACTACTCCAGTTAGCTCAGTCATGTTGGAACTCAGATATCCGCTGGAGAAAATATTTTTTCATGGAGCGTTTATTGAGTCACTGAGTTAAAGTTAATGGTACAGGTAACAGGTAGCTAACCGTTAGCCCGGCTAATCTATGATAACCATGACTAATTACAAAAATGTGCACACAGAAATAGTAATGTTTGTCCAATCATTGGTTTTATAAACTTTACAAACATCAGATTAGTCTAAACGGTGATATAGTGACGTGAAAAATACTGTATAGCGAAACTCTCGTCCGTCACTATTGTTCGAATGCTGGTTTTCTACCCGGAAGTAGTTGTAGACAACAAGGAGATTCGTTCTATAGACTGAAAAAATAATAACAGGATGTGTTTGTTTGCTCCAAATGACCTCAATCTTCTCAAAAAATAAATACGTTGTTGTACCTTGCTACAAATAAAGTCTACATGTATGTACACTCCAGGAAGCGTCCACGTAGACGCCCAGGTATTTATAGGAGGAGGAGGATGAAGGAGCAGGAGGAGGTGGAGGAGGTGAAAGAACGAGACGGAGGTGGATGAAGGAGATGGAGAAGAGGAGGTGAATGAAGAAGACAAGGAGGTGGATGAAGGAGACGAGTGGTCTCCTCATAGTGACCCACATTCAACAACACAGCTCTGTATCATCTCCTCCCAATAACCAGGTCTCTGTCTCCTCCTCCTCCTCCTCCTCCTCCTCCTCCTTTCATCCTCCTCTCTCTGTTTCTCTTTTATCTCCTTCCAGGTTTTGTAAAAACTCAGATTCATTAAAAACCGTCTGTGTTCACTTTGTGTCTGACAATAAAGTCGGTAAATAATACAGAAGACGTGATGTCACTGTGATGTTTTCTCCTTAAACATCTCAAACATCTTAAACTCGTGTTGCTTTTTATTCTCTGTGATCTGTAACGACGGATTCCCTCAGGTGACCTTGAACGCATCACAGAAAAGCAGCACTGACTTGTTGTGATAAAGTAAAACTAATTTTCATGTCATTGTGCTGCTGCAGACAGGGTTCAGGAGTCTAATACGTCCTACGACCCTTGAACACATCACATAAAGAGCTGCAGGGATGAGTGAGTCAGGAGGTTTAGACTTGTTTCAGTTTCTGTTTTTCTGTCTTTGGTACAAACATAAAAACATTTTCTCTTTTTATTCTCCAACATGACTCATCAGTGACTCTGGTCCTGGTTCAGTAGTGTTGTTTAACTCAAGTATGAAATGCTTTTAACCAACAGTGTCAAAGTCCTGGTGGTGTACAGTATAAGTCTCATATTCAGTCGTCTTATTAATGTGAAGTTTTTATTGCCACACACTAAAAACTCCTGGGTTATTTCTTTAACCCAATTTCTGGGTTACTCGTGTTGGGTTCTGGGATATAGAGCTAATATAATACTTTAACCCAATTCTTGGGTTGTTTTGGCATATACTATACCATTTCTGGGTTATTTTCCAAAGAGTTACTCATTTTCTTTGTTACACACTAAAAACTCTTGGGTTATTTCTTCAACCCAATTTCTGGGTTACTCGTGTTGGGTTCTGGGATATAGAGCTAATATAATACTTTAACCCAATTCTTGGGTTGTTTTGAATTCTTGGGTTGTTTTGGCATAGCATATACCATTTCTGGGTTATTTTCCAAAGAGTTACTCATTTTCTTTGTTACACACTAAAAACTCTTGGGTCATTTCTTCAACCCAATTACTGGGTTGCTTGTATTCGGTCAAAATTGTGGGTTATTTTTCAACGAGTAACCCATTTTCTGGGTTATAAACACATTTATAATATGAACAATCACACGTCTAGTGTTTGCCTGCCTGGTTTTTTTACTTTGCCTATAATCTTGGACATTGTTTTTTTGTGTTTTTCCCCTAACTAGTAAAGGAGTTATCGTCACTAACTGTTGGTTCTTTCTTCTGCTCCTGAATCTGAAGTTCATTCAAGAGTGTTACAGGAGGACTTTTGCCTCCAGAGTCTCCAGTGATCAGTCCAGACCATGGGGCCACAGAGCAGCACCAGTTCAAACCGTTAGTGCAGGCGGCAACAACAGCTTTATCTGATGATAAATACACTGCCCATCCAAAACAAAAAGTCACACCTTTAGCTTTGTTCTCAATGGGTTTAAGATATGAACTCATTGGATCAAATTTCTTCCTTGAAGATGATGGTTGCCCACTCTCCTTCTAGTCTTTAATAATGCGTTGGACAGTTCTTAACCCAATTTTAGAAGTCTCAGCAATCTCATTGGATGTTTTATTTGCTTGATGCCAATAATTTGACAACATCTCCTTCTCCACGACCACAGGATGTGTCTTCCAACATGGTTGTTTAAGAAATGAGACTGCATCAGTTATAGGGTTAAATAAGTTGTTGCCAGCTGAAACATAATCATCCATGAGGTAATTGAGGCTCGTCTTACCTATTAGCTTAGTTAAATCCAAGTGGTGACTTTTTTTGGACGGGCAGTGTGTATAAGTTTCATTTACTGAAATACGGTATTTGTGTTGATCAGTAACCAGAGTATTGAAGGCTTGAATCCTGCTGTGGGTACAATACATTTTAGCCCAAATGTTGGGTTAAAAGAACCCATTATGGGGTTATTTTTGACCCAGGAGTTTTTTAGTGTGCATGTTATTAAACAGAAGGATTAAAGTCGACAGGCTCCAGATAAACGTCTCACAGAGTAGTGATCAGAGATCTGAGGGGATCCAGAGACAATAAAACCAAACGCTGTCATCTCTGGTTCTTCTTCCTCTCTCAGGTTGTCAGGACCGATCTCACCTGTCTGAGCTCACACGCTCGTCTGTTTCCACGACAACGAAGCGTCTCTTTGTGACCAGGAGGAGAGAGGAGGACGAGGCAGAAATCTCTCTTTTTACAAGAACTTACTTGAGTATTAGATTTCTTTGGTACTTATTACTCTTACTTGAATACATTTCCAAGACAAATATTTTTACTTGTACTCGAATTAATTTCTAGGAAGGCTGAAAAGTACTCGTTACTTTCAGGTCTGCTCTTTTTTCTTTTTTCTTTCTAAAACACTATTGGACACAAGCTGTGTTTGTCAAAGAAGGAAACCACTGCAAAAACTCAATATCTTTCCAAGAATATTTGTCTTATTTCTTGTCAAAATGTCTCATTTCTAGTCAAAACTAAACCTTTTCCACTTTAAATAAGACTCATCACCTAAAAATTAACTTGTTTTTAGATCATTTTCACTTGAAATAAGTAGAAAAATCTGCCAGTGAAAGCAGGATTTTTGTTCTGTAATAAGAAAGAAAAACTTGCTCTACTATCAGATTTTTCTACTTATTTCAAGTGAAAATCTGCTTGAAATAAGTCAAACGTGTCTAAAAACAAGCAACTTTTTGTATGTATATGTATAAACTATGTATGTATATGTATAAATATACATATTTTAAGTATAATGAGATTTGTTTTAACTATAGAAATAAGACAAATATTCTTGTTAAGATATTGAGTTTTTGCAGTGCAGTGCACGCTCTCCACTGGAATCAACGTAAAAGCGGAAATACGTCACCCCTCCCCATAAGGATACCGGCAATAGCCTACAGTACTAGCCACACTCTCGACTGCGTTTGTCAACTCAAAACTAAACCGCAACAATGGCTGCATCAGGAGAAGAAAGAAAAGAATCCGCTGAGTCTCAGTCTGAATCTGATAATGATCCGGAGGAACTTTCAAAAAATCCTTGTTCTTATCTGAGTTCCTTCTCAGAAACAAGAGTTAAAAGGTCCTTAAATTCATTTAAATTTCATTTGAAAGCAAGTACTTTTTTACTCTTACTCGAGTAACATGTCGACTGAGCTACTTTTACTTGTAACGGAGTAAATTTTGACGAGTAGTATTTGTACTCTTACTCAAGTACTGGGGTCGAGTACTCTGTCCATCTCTGCACTGCAAAAACTCAAAATCTTACCAAGAATATTTGTCTTATTTCTAGGCAAAACAAGTCTCATTATACTTAAAATAAGACTCATCACATTAAAAGTAGCTTGTTTTTAGACACTTTTTTTTACTTCTTTCAAGCAGATTTTCACTTGAAATAAGTAGAAAAATCTGACAGTGGAGCAACTTTTTCTTTCTTATTACAAGCACAAACTGAAGAAAAAGATCTCCGCACACTTGGATCTATGCAATTTCACTTTATTACAAGCACAAAAAATTAGCTTTCACTGGCATTTTTTTCTACTTATTTCAAGTAAAAAACAAAAATCTTCGCACATCTATTTCTTAGGCAGGTGCGTCGGAGGGTGACAATTAAGGACGCCTCACACCCAGACGTGTGGGAAAGTGATTGGTTTGTGTCACACGGCCACTCCTATTTAAGATGGCTTCCTGTGGTGGCGCAAACATTTGCTTGAAAAAGGTCTAGCACCGAAACGTTGCAATACAATAAATTCTGCAAGTTGGCCATGTGTGCGGGAACTCTTCTTTTTCTAATTTGGACTTAATTGTCACCCTCCGACGCACCTGCCTAAGAAATAGATGTGCGAAGATTTTTGTTTTTTATTTGAAATAAGTAGAAAAAAATGCCAGTGAAAGCAAGTTTTTTTTGTGCTTGTAATAAAATGAAATTGCATAGATCCAAGTGTGCGGAGATCTTTTTCTTCAGTTTGTGCTTGTAATAAGAAAGAAAAACTTGCTCCACTGTCAGATTGAAGTGAAAATCTGCTTGAAAAGAAGTAAAAAGTGTCTAAAAACAAGCTGCTTTTTATGTGAGGAACTCTTCTTTTTCTACTTATTTCAAGTGAAAATTAGTTTGAAACAAGTGAAAATGATCTAAAAACAAGTTAATTTTTAGGCGATGAGTCTTATTTTAAGTGGAAAGAGTTTAGTTTTGACTAGAAATGAGACATTTTGACAAGAAAGATGACAAATACTCTTGGAAAGATGTATAGTTTTTGCAGTGTACCCCCTCCCCCTCCCCCTCACCTTGGCCTCCTTGATGCCGGGACACAGTTTGCAGATGGTGGCCACGGCGACGTCCTCGGTCACGATGCCGTATCCGTCCTCGTCCACCTGCGCGAACTCGGCCGTGAGCCACTCGCTCCTCATCTTGCTGCCCAGACTGCCCTCCACCGACAGCCCCCCCCCTTCGCTCAGCACCCCGCCGACTCCCCCTCCTCCCCCGGCGCCGGCCACCACCGAGGGGTGGGCCAGCAGGTAGCGCAGCCCCGTCACCCAGATGTTGGCCACATCTGCAGACAACGCCACCAGGTCCAGAGACTGTGGGAGGGACAGAGGACAGAGGAAGATCAGATCAGTAGCTGCGTTTCTATTTCACCTAGAAATACACAAAACCTTAAAGGGATAGTAGCATTTTTTTAAAAGTGGGGTTGTATGATCTCCAAATAGCCCCTAAGTACTTTAATTGCAGTAGAAGACTCTCTGCACTCCTCCCGTTAGCAACGCCAGCCCATAATAGCCCTGCCCAGAGATTTACAACATACAGTGTTGTGAACAGACCCAAAGAAACGGCCTATTTTCACGGCCTAAAAGAGGTTTTACCTGAAAAAAAATACACAGTTCCATTGTTCGCTATAATATAATTTTTTCCAGCCCCTCAAAGTGCAAGAAAAACACAGTTTTTATTTGGAAAAAATTATATTATAGCGAACAATGGAACTGTGTATTTTTTTTCAGGTAAAACCTCTTTTAGGTCGTGAAAATAGGCCGTTTCTTTGGGTCTGTTCACAACACTGTATGTTGTAAATCTCTGGGCAGGGCTATTATGGGCTGGCGCTGCTAACGGGAGGAATGCAGAGAGTCTTCTACTGCAATTAAAGTACTAAGGGGCTATTTGTAGATCATACAACCCCACTTTTAAAAAAAATGCTACTATCCCTTTAATATCGCAATAAAAAACTGCCAATAGAAACACCTACATTTGGAAAAACCTCTCAAATATCACTAAAACATTTTTACTCTCTCATGAGGTGGGTTTTTTCAGACGTATCGATATAAAAGTGTATCGCAAAAGTGTCATGGAAACACTAATTTCGGTTTGAGAACATCACACAGCTGGTTGAACATATCCGTTTCCATTTCATTCATTTCATTTCAGTTATTAGTTTATTGGTAATGGGACTCTGCATTTTCATGAACAGAAAATAATAATATGTTGCAGATTTAGCTCAAGAGTTAATTTCCCTCTGCAGTCCCATAGTCCACAAATAAAATTACAGTTAGACAAAGAGAAAACAAATGATGAGCATAACACAAATACAATAATCACACAATGGTTGCAGGAACAAGAGTTGTAAGATGTTAAAGTGCATTTATCCAACAATAAATGTCGTAAATGCTATTTGAGATTCACTAAAGTGCGTCATCAGGCTCTGTCATAAAGTGCTATTTTTAAAGTGCATGGAGTTGTTGTAAATACGAGAAAAAGAAAGAGAAAAGAAATTAATTAATAATTGATCCTACATGAATAGATACCTAAATATTTTGTGTATATATCAATGTAATTATATTTTGACTATATTTGATTTCACACATTCATAGTGTTGTGAAATTACTTAAACCAACACTAAGGAACTTTTCAACCTTCATATAATATTTTCAGAACTTTTGTGATGGTACATCGACTTACAACAAGTTGAATGACACCTCTGTCATGGCCTCAGGGGGTCTGTATCATTATGGTCTGTGTCGCCTTCACTGGCACTAAGCAGCTTTGAGGTGCATGGTAGGAACCCTGGCTCTCACTTAAGTTTCACTTTCACTTTTGCGAGTCACGACGAGGAGGGAGCAGCAATGCGGCACCTTTCTGTCAGATTGTGTCTGTGTGTTTACTGTGAAATGATCCTCTGGAAACAGAAACTTAGTTTGGACGTCTTCTGTTCATTTCCATGCACCGGGAGATCAGGATGTTTACGGGGCTACGCGCTAGTGCTCATGGGAAATGGAGTCTTCCTTCAGGCAAAACACTACCGCTTCGGGCCACTGCTGCCGCCAAACTCAACCAAAACTGAAAGTTCTTTAGTACTGCTTTAAAGCCCCTATACAGACTTTTCATTTAGTGTTGATTTTGGCGCCCCCTGTGGACAAAAGCGGTGGTGTTTTGCCGGAATGAAGACTGCGTTTCCCACTGTCATGAAGACGTTTGTGTAGATTTGTTTTGGAAACGTCGGAAAGAAGACGGCACTTGCTGGGGCGGTGCGTGGTGCAGTGGTTAAGGCGGCCGCGTCGGGCAGACCTTTCCTGCATGTCATTCCCCCTCTCTCTGCTTCCCCCTTTCCTGTCTATCTATACTGTGTGCTATCAAATAAAGGCAAAAACGCCAAAAATATACATAGAAGACGGCACTTGCTTTTTTTTTTTTTTTCAGCACCGTAATGTATCGTTTTGTCAGTGGTCCGACCCGACCAGGCCTTCCAGAGGTCTAGAATTAGACTACTTAGAAATAGTGTATCTTCACACTGATGGGCTCATTTGCTGTTGTAGGTAACAGAGACTTTTGCGTATCCAGTTAAAAGCTCCATACTGGGGCTTTAATGCATAATAATCGTGATTATTTAAGAAACTCTATAAAGGTGACCCCCTCTCCCCGCTCTCACCTGGTACTCGTCCCCGTGGATGATGGAGAAGGCCGCCTCCTCGGCCAGGTGCTCGGACAGCGGCCCGTTGTGGAGGAAAGTCTCGGTGCTCTTCCCGGTGCGGACCTCCCTGATGCTGGACACGTCCAGCCGGGCCCGGTCCCCGTCCTTCTTAGACGGCTCCCAGCGCAGGCAGCTCAGGTCCGGGTCCAGCGTGTAGAAGCGGCAGTAGACTCTGGAGTTGGGCCGGATCTTCTTCAGCTCGCAGCCGCCCTGCATGAAGGCCAGGCAGTCTGCAGCGCTGCTCACCTGACGACCAACAAGACTCAGGCTCAGGCTCAGGCTTATTTATTCATACCCGTACACTGCAAAAACTCAACATCTTACCAAGAATATTTGTCTTATCTCGAGTCAAAATGTCATTTTTAGTCAAAACAAATCTCATTCTACTTAAAAAAAGAATAATCACATTAAAAGCAGCTTGTTTTTAGACACTTTTTATTTCTTTCAAGCAGATTTTCACTTGAAATAAGTAGAAAAATCTGATAGTGGATCAAGTTTTTCTTTCTTATTACAAGCACAAAAAACTTGCTTTCAATGGCAGATTTTTCTACCTATTTCAAGTGAAAATTTGTTTGAAACAAGTGAAAATGATCTAAAAACGAGTTCATTGTTAGGTGATGAATCTTATTTTAAGTGAAAAGAGATTAGTTTTGACTAGAAATGAGACAAATATTCTTGGAAAGATTTTGAGTTTTTGCAGTGTAGGTAGATTTGTCCTGCAGTGAGTTGTAATTCACACATAGAACATTTCATCATACAAACATAATAAACCAGAAACCATGATAAAGACCATGGCTCAAACAGTAGACACAGATTTCCTTAACCCTTCTGTTTTCCTAGGGAGGAAGGAAGGGAAAGAAGAAAGGAAGGAAGGAAGGAAGGAAGGACGGACAAAGGGAAAGATGGGAGGAAAGAAGGAAGGAAAGATAGATGGAGTGAGGGAACAGATTGGGTCAATTGGGTCAAAAAGGAAGGAAGAAGGAAGGATGAAAGGGAGGGAAAAAAGATGGTGGAAAGAAGGAAGAGAAAAGAGAAGGAAAGAAAGATGGAGGGAGGGAACAAATCAGGTCAATTTGATCAAAAGAGGAAGGAAAGAGGGAAGGGAAAAGGGATTGTGGAAGGAAATTAGGAAGGAAGGGAAAAGGGATTGTGGAAGGAAGGAAGGAAGGAAGGAAGGGAAAAGGGATTGTGGAAGGAAGGAAGGAAGGAAGGAAGGAAGGAAGGAAGGAAGGAAGGAAGGAAGGAAGGAAGGAAGGAAGGAAGGAAGGAAGGAAGGAAGGGAAAGAAGGAAGGAAGGAAGGAAGGAAGGACGGACAAAGGGAAAGATGGGAGGAAAGAAGGAAGGGGAAAAGAAAGGAAAGATAGATGGAGGGAGGGAACAGATTGGGCCAATTGGGTCAAAAAGGAAGGAAGAAGTAAGGATGAAGAGAAGGAAGGATGGAAGGGAGGGAGGGAAGGAAAAAAGATGGTGGAAAGAAGGAAGGGAAAAGGGAAGGAAAGAAAGATGGAGGGAGGGAACAAATCAGGTCAATTTGATCAAAAGAGGAAGGAAAGAAGGAAGGGAAAAAGGATTGTGGAAGGAAGGAAGGAAGGAAGGACGAAGGGAAAGAAGGAAGGAAAGAAGGAAGGGAAAAGGGAAGGAAAGATAGATGGAGTGAGGGAACAGATTGGGTCAATTGGGTCAAAAAGGAAGGAAGAAGTAAGGACGAAGGGAAGGAAGGAAGGAAGGAAGGAAGGAAGGAAGGAAGGAAGGAAGGAAGGAAGGAAGGAAGGAAGGGGAAAAGATTGTGGAAAGAAGGAAGGGAAAAGGGAAGGAAAGAAAGATGGAGGGAGGGAGGGAACAAATCAGGTCAATTTGATCAAAAGAGGTAGAAAAAAGGGAAGGGAAAAAGGATTGTGGAAGGAAGGAAGGAAGGAAGGACGAAGGGAAAGAAGGAAGGAAGGAAGGAAGGAAGGAAGGAAGGAAGGAAGGAAGGAAGGAAGGAAGGAAGGAAGGAAGGAAGGGAAAGAAGGAAGGAAGGAAGGAAGGAAGGAAAGAAGGAAGGAAGGAAGGAAGGGTTAAACAGAAAATGACGAGAACAAAATGAGCTTAAAACAAGAATACAAAGAGTTTAAGAAAGATTGTTCAGCTCTATGACGGTGAAACTGTTGGGTAAGTTAACCCTTTAATTTACAGGCCGCTAATTACGTCATAATGTCTAGAAACAGCCAAGAAACAACGGTCAGTTTCATAGTAATGTCAAGTTTTTCATAAAGATAAAAGATTACACATAATGTGCTTTTCATGCTTTGAATCTTTTTGGGGCCAGAAAGTCCACTGCATTTGACCGATATTTCTGGCCTATTTCTACACAATCAATCGTTATTTCTTGGCTGTATTTCTCCACATTACTATGAAATTGACCGTTATTTCTACACATTATGACTCAATTACTTGTTATTTCTTGGCTATTTACTTGTATGGACATTATTACGTTATTAACGGCCTGTAAATTAAAGACTTATCAATATAACGTTGTGTGTTGTAGCTCCATCTGCAGCGGAGAAGCTGGAATTCACGGTTCAAAGGGTGAGAGTCATGATTTAAAACAGAAAAAGCAGCAATCCTCTCTGTAGCTGTCTGGAATACGGAGATGCTGAGGGAAGCTGAGACTCATTATTTGACTATTTGGTTTAAGGCATTCCTCCCTCTCTTTTAAAGGGATAGTTCAACATTTTCTGCAAATTGGCCCATTGCCATAATCCCTATAGTCATAGCAGTAGGTTTGTTACCTTTTAATTGTCGGTGTAAACTATTTTTAGAACGGCGGAGCAGAGCCGTGAGCTGCTCAGAGCTACGCTATGGAGGCTCATTATGGGATTTCTTGGTTTCTAACTCATCAAACTCATCAAATACACAATCCAACAACTCCACAACGCTCTGGTGGACAAGTTGTGACCTGCACATTCACCACGCTATGAGATAATAACACAACGTTACCACACAGAGTTGTTTTAGAGGGAAATACAGAGACTGTTGATGAAAAACTGTCCCTGAAGGCAACGCACATCAGCGGTTTTGCATGAATTTCCCTCTAAAACAACTCTGTGTGGTAACGTTGTGTTATTATCTCATAGCGTGGTGAATGTGCAGCTCACAACTTGTCCACCAGAGCGTTGTTGTGGAGTTGTTGGATTGTGTATTTGATGAGTTTGATGATGAGGGAAACCAAGAAATCCCATAATGAGCCTCCGTAGCGTAGCTCTGAGCAGCTCACGGCTCTGCTCCGCCGTTCTAAAAACAGCTTGCACCGACAATTAAAGGTAACGAACCTACTGCTATGACTATAGGGATTATGGCAATGGGCCAATTTGACAAAATGTTGAACTATCCCTTTAAGGCGTTCCTATATGTGACCAAACCGTGACACCAGATGAAATGCTACAGCAGGTCTCAACTCTACCTTCTTCTCCGACGGCATGCTGCTGAACGACACCGTCTTCTTCCTGCCTCCGCCCACCTTCTGCACCGAGGGATCCTGGGAAAACACAAGAGGACGAGAGGTGAGAAGGATGAAAGCAGAAAGAAAGAAGGTCGTGGAGGAGCTCGCAGCCAGGGCCGTTGTATAGGGGAGAAAGGTGATGATAATTCTAGGGGCCCAGCGCCCAGTGGGGCCCATAAAAAACCCCAGTAGTCTAATCTTTGTATGACTGATTTATTCTGTGTAAGACCCTGACTCATACTCATAGTACACTGTAAAAACTCAACATCTTTCCAAGAATATTTGTCTTATTTCTTGTCCAAATGTCTCATTTCTAGTCAAAACTAATCTCTTTTCCACTTAAAATAAGACTCATTACCTTCAAAATTAACTTGTTTTTAGATCATTTTCACTTAAATTCACAATAAATAGAAATATGTTTGGGCTTGTGTGGTTTCGGTAGCGAGAGCAGCACTGCAAAAACTCAAACTCTTACCAAGAACATTTGTCTTATTTCCAGTCGAAACAATCTAATTCTACTTAAAATAAGACTCATCATGTAAAAAGTAGCTTATTTTTAGACACTTTTTACTTCTTTCAAGCAGATTTTCACTTGAAATAAGTAGAAAAATCTGATAGTGGAGCAAGTTTTTTGTGCTTGTAATAAGGAAGAAAAACTTGCTCCACTATCAGATTTTTTCGACTTATTCTAAGTGAAAATACGCTTGAAAGAAGTAAAAAGTGTCTAAAAACAAGCTACTTTTAATATGATGTGTCTTATTTTAAGTATAATGACATTTGTTTTGACTAGAAATAAGACAAATATTCTTGCTAAGATACTTGAGTTTTTGCAGTGTAATGCTGCATTAGCATCAAAACAAAGAAGGCTAAATAAAAAACGATAATACATACGTAGTCTAAGGAAAAAAAAGGAAAAGTTAGGGGGAGGGGCCCACTTTAGTATTCTTTAAGGGGGCCCAGAATTCCTAGCAACGGCCCTGCTCGCAGCTCTGATCTTCTTCATCTGAAACACTTTTGTTTCATAAAGCTGCTGTCCTGGAAACGTTTACCAGGAATGTACCGATCATTAATTATCTGTTAATTATGGGAGATGTTTCCAGGAGAGAGCTGCACGACATGGAGCCGATCAGAGAGAGAAAACAGGTCGATGCACATGAGAGAAGCTCACGGAGACAGAAACACACACTCACACGATGCTCAAATGCTTTTGTACAACATTAAAAATATCTTTATTTATTGAGCACTTCTCTGAACCTAAGGACTGGATACTCACAGAACATAAACAGTGGTTAAATCCACGTTATAGACTATTGAAACGTTGCTTATGTTTGTTTACACTGTGTTAAGACTGAAGACTTATTTTCACTGTGTGTTTAGATTGAGACTGAAATCTCCCATTCAGTCTGAATGGTTCGACATAAACAGATCAAATCTATGAGCTCTGTATTTACAGTGTTTGAATGATGTGTATATGGAGATATCAGACGTGTTATTACTTTATATTTCTGCACATGGACGTGAGGACGTGAGGATGTGAGGACGTGGACATTCCTGCAGCAGCTTTACATCAGACATGTTTTCTCTTCACATTCTTGGTCCTCGGGGTGAAAACTTCAGTCTGAATCAGTAATAATGAAGTTCTGCTCTGGATCTTTTTGGGGCTTTTTGTGATGTTTTCACAGCTTCTCTGTTTCCACACTGCGGTCAGACACGGGGGCTTTTATTTTCTCAAACTGGTCCGGAGCATCACTTCCTTATTTAGTCGTGCGAGGGTTCACATGGAAACTCATGGTGCATGGAAGGCTTTTACAATAAGACTTCTCTCTGCATCAGTTCATACGTTAATTAACATTAAACTGTTCTTTATTTGTCATAATAACTCATCTTTATGGTCCTTTCTGGGATTGTGGCTGAATATTGAGGTTTAAAAGGAGCAATATTCTCTAATTTTCTCTCATTACTCCTCAGCTTGCTACATTGCACTGGTTGCCTGTCTCTTTTAGGATTGATTTTAAAGTTCTTTTACTCATTTATAAAGTTTTAAATAACCTTGCACCATCCTATATTGGTGATTTGCTTTCTTTTTATACTCCAATAAGAACGCTCAGGTCCTCCGCTGCCTGTCTTTTAACCATTCCTAAGGTGTCCAAGAAAACTGGCGAAGCTGCTTTCTGTTGTAACGGTCCTAGACTCTGGAACGCTCTACCCTTGGACTTGAGATTAGCGGACTCGTTGGCCATTTTTAAAAAGAAACTGAAAACGTATCCTTTTAATTTGGCTTTTAATAGGAGTTGATTTTATTTTTTTATCACTGTTACTGCTTGGCTTTGTTTGTTGATGACGTGTTGTGTTTTAAACTGTTGTTGTTAATTATTGTTTCTGCTTTGTTCAAGCACTTTGGGCTGCGTCGATGCATGAAAAGTGCTATATAAATAAAGATTATTATTATTATTAATGTTATTATTATTAATTTAAACATCTGTATTATTACTTTATGTAGTGAGCAGTAGACAAGTCTCATCAGACTGAAGAACATTAACACTGGACAGTTTAAAATGTGTGCTGCAGCGACGCACAAGATGAAAACCCCATCACAGTGATGTTGGTTCAATTCAGTCTTGCACTTTATGCACTCGTCACTTTAGCAAACGGCACTTTAATCAACACATCTTACATCCTCTTCTTTGTTCTTCATTTCAAGGCCGTAACCATGGAGTCAACATTGGGGGGGACCAAATCTCTCTCTTTCTATATATACTGTAGCTATATATACGTAAATTTACGAACACATGGGATACTTTTTTATTTTTTAATCAGCTAGCTATACATTGGGGGGGGGGATGTGTCCCCCCCAATGTATATGGTAATTACGGCCTTGCTTCATTTCTTGTTCTATTAACCACTCATGAGAGATGACAGGAGACCGTTTATACTCGTCGAGCTGCAGACAACGACTGTGTTGCTCCACCATTACTCATTTATTCAACACTTTTTTTACACATTCTTTACAACTCTTCACTTCCTCACTGCAAAAACTCTACATCTTACCAAGTATATTTGTCTTATTTCTTGTCAAAATGTCTCATTTCTAGTCAAAACTAATCTCTTTCCACTTAAAATAAGACTCATCACCTAAAAATCTACTTGTTTTTAGATCATTTTCACTTGTTTCAAACTAATTTTCACTTGAAATAAGTAGAAAAATCTGACAGTGGAGCAAGTTTTTCTTCCTTATTACAAGCACAAAAAACTTACTTTCACTGGCAGATTTTTCTACTTATTTCAAGTGAAAATCTGCTTGAAAGAAGTAAAAAGTGTCTAAAAACAAGCTACTTTTTACATGATGAGCCTTATTTTAAGTAGAATGAGATTGTTTCGACTGGAAATAAGACAAATGTTCTTGGTAAGAGTTTGAGTTTTTGCAGTGCTGCTCTCGCTACCGAAACCGCACAAGCCCAAACATCAACACAGACGGGTCAAAACGTGTTACTAGTCAACATAAATCAGCGCAAATGACGAAACAATAATAAATGGCGCTTACAAGCACTCCAGCACTTTATAACTCTCCTGTAATCTTTTGGTCTCGTTACTTTTGGCCAGTTATCTGTTGGTCTGTGTATGTTGTGTGTATGTTCTATATGTTTAGTGCCTGTGTCATGGTGCATTGCTCCTCCTCTGTGTAATCACTGCTGTCGTTCCAGCTCGTTACGACTCAGTGAGGCTCCACTAATGAAGCTCCCACTGACATTTACTCAGAGACAGAGCTGCCAATCAATGTGTGTGTGTGTGTGTGTGTGTGTGTGTGTGTGTGCTAGCTTCTAATTGGCTGATTGGAATTGATTGTGTGTAGATTACATCACCATCGTGCCGGTCTGACAGATTAGATGAGCTGTAAACATCTGTATTTCCCTGCAGCTCAGACCGAGGCCGAAGCTGCTGCAACGGTTTAATGATGAGAATCAATATCATGTCAAAATGTAAATGTTAAAAAAAAGTTTTAAAAAGTTAAAACAAAAGATATTTATACTTTCCTGCTGCCAGTCAATGCAGACTGTTAGTTTCAAACTTAGTTTTGACATTCGGAGGTACGAGAAATATTACTTCTGCCTGTTTTTAATCAAATATGATTTATTATTATTAGTCACTTTATTCTATTCACATTATTTTTAATGTAAAAATGTTGTAAAATGTATTTTGTTCTTTCATTATTAATTTCTTATCTTTTTTTTTTTGTTAAAGTTAGTTCAGTTTTAAATCTATTTTCTTTGTATGAGTGTATAATTGTAATTCAGTTTGGCCTTTTTACTTTTATCTCATCAGTCTGAAGTTCTGTTAATGTGTGAGAAGTTCTTTATAAATAAAGTTTGTTTGATTCACAGTTTGAGTGGAACAAAAGCATCCAGATGAAAAGCACTAAATTAAACTTAATTGTTGCCCCTTTTTTTTGGCTTTTAGGTTGCCTTTAGCATCTGGCCAGGGACAACGGACAAAAACTAGCCTTGTTGGCTAACTCTGGCCCACTTACAGTCTTTCTTTTAACTCTGTTGATTAGTGGTGCACTGTCCCTATGAAATAAACTAATAAATAAATAAAATAAATAAATAAATAAACTAAGTTGCAGGTTTTCAACAAGTCACCAGACCTAGAAACAACAGCATGGTGTCGTCTGCATAGAGACGGATACTACAGTCGGTTATAGAAGATATAAACACCTGATGATTCTGGTTCTGAGTCTCAGAGATTTACAATCACACCTGACAAACTGAAGGTTTTTCTTTTAAAACCATCGATCAGTTCCAGTGTTTCAGAGTTCAGAGGTGTGGACATTGACTGTGTGTTATTGGCTCAGTGACGAGTGGATCGGTGGATGGAGTTAGTTTGCTGCAGGTGGTTTCCAGCCTTCAGTGGGTTTTGTAGAGAATCAACAGAAGAGAAAAGTGTGAAACCACCACAGGTTCATGTGGATCATTAAACAACCGGCCTGCAGCAGCAACAGCAGCTCAGAGCTGATTAAGACCAGACACTACAGGAAAAAAACACTGTTTTTCATGCACGGATCAATTTTGAGATTTTGAGGCTATTTTTCTTCCTTAACATGTATTCTTTCAGAAAAGTCAAAAGAAATGGTATAAAATTCACAAAAAGAGTTTTTCAGACGGCTAGAAATCTCCACTTCAGCAGCACTTACAGACACCAAACCTTCCACTTTCCTTTCCTAACTTCCCTTTCTATATTCTGAAGGTTTTTGCAGAGGGGATTGTTGATATATCATTCACAGCCTGATTTATACAACATTTTATTCCTAAAACATGGAGACATTTGATTTTTTTAGGGCTGGTGACAGTATTTTCTCATTTACAGAGTGATAAAAAGAGATATCCACAATCCTCCTCTGTAAAAACTTCTGACTCTAATGTGTCGACAAAATAAAACAAGAATTTTGAAAGGGGCTTTATCCATTGTTCAGATTTCTGTTACGGAAATATAGGCAAATTAGCGCATCTGTCATTAGTTATCGCCTCATTCACATATTTAAACATAAAATTTGACAAAACTTGTAACACAAAAAATAATTGTCTTAATGTAAGTGATAAACTTGGGAAGTTTCATGGTGATATCTGTATTAAAGAAGCCAAAGATCAGAAACTGAAGCTGCAACGAATGAGATTCTGATCGATGTTGGTGTAAAATCTACTCTAACGCCACAGACACGGTGAGGCCTCCTCGGCTGGACCGGGTCTGCAGGCAGGGCCGTTGCTAGGAATTCTGGGCCCCTTTAAAGAATACTAAAGTGGGCCCCTCCCCCTAACTTTTCCTTTTTTTTTCTTAGACTACGTATGCATTATCGTTTTTTATTTAGCCTTCTTTGTTTTGATGCTAATGCAGCATTACACTGCAAAAACTCAAGTATCTTAGCAAGAATATTTGTCTTATTTCTAGTCAAAATGTCATTTCTGGTCAAAACAAATCTCATTCTACTTAAAATAAGACTCATCATATTAAAAGTAGCTTGTTTTTAGACACTTTTTACTTCTTTCAAGCTGATTTTCACTTGGAATAAGTAGAAAAAATCTGATAGTGAAGCAAGATTTTCTTCCTTATTACAAGCACAAAAAACTTACTTTCACTGGCAGATTTTTCTATTTATTGTGAATTTAAGTGAAAATGATCTAAAAACAAGTTAATTTTTAGGTAATGAGTCTTATTTTAAGTGGAAAGAGATTAGTTTTGACTAGAAATGAGACATTTGGACAAGAAATAAGACAAATATTCTTGGAAAGATGTTGAGTTTTTACAGTGTACTATGAGTATTAGTCAGGGTCTAAGCAGAATAAATCAGTCATACAAAGATTAGACTACTGGGGTTTTTTATGGGCCCCACTGGGCGCTGGGCCCCTAGAGTTATCATCACCTTTCTCCCCTATACAACGGCCCTGCCTGCAGGTCTCAGATCAGCTGCAGACAGGATCACGTCACTGAGCTCAGAGCTGATGAACATGTGTCCAGGGTTTTTGAACATCTGTGTTTTTTAAAGCTTAAACCCAGAAACAGTGAAAACACTCTGTCCTTCACACAAAGTGCAGACTGCAGAGCACTCAGTCAGCGAGAGCGAGCACTTTATTAGGAACGCCTGCTTAATCTGCTCAGCCAATCATGAAGCAGCAGCCGTGAACAGGGTGAGACTAGTTCAACACACACAGATTTACTCTGGACCAAGTTTCACTTTCTCTTGTTTTTACTGAACAAACTCAAACGTGTTTCTATGAAACAACATGAAGCTTCTGCACCGTCTTCTTTAACTCTTAGTGATGTCAGGATGTTTTACTGTTCCTCAACACTTTAGATTTTTTTATCTTGACATGATGTCTTAGTTTTTAGTTTTATTTAGTTTTTCTGTTTGCTTTTTTACTTGAGTTTAGTTTTAGAGGGTTCAACAAGTGATGAATACATTTTAGTTTAGTTTTTATTTGAGAGGAGTTGACTAGTTTTTATTTAGTCTTAGTTGTAGTTTTATTTAGTCTTAGTTGTAGTTTTATTTAGTCTTAGTCTTAGTTGTAGTTGTTCAGGTTTTAGGAGAAAGCCTCTGTCTGGTGAGATGAACTTTTTCCCTTTTAATTGCCTCCATCCCATAATGTTCCCATCAGTCCTCATCAGGTTCCATTCCCTCTTATCTCCCTGTGGGTCGTCCTCCCAGTCGTTTTCTTCCTGCAGCTTTAAGCCAGGAACACACCGCCACGACGCTTCCCGACGCGCCCCAACGCCGACGGCTTTGGCCGACGAGTCTGTCGCCTCTCGTCGGGAGAAAGGAAACAGTGAAACACACTGTGACCGCCCCGACTGCCGACCAGAGCGACTGAGTGGCGAGGACTCCCCCATAGAAATACAGACCCATACAGACCAGGGGCAGCTCTGCTCACTGTTCATTCAAACAAACGCCACTGCCACAGTTAATTTCATCAATGAGACCAACATTAATCTCCCCAAAACAATTTAACCAGCCACGTTTTAACAGCGCTAAAGCCGAAATTAAAACAGTTTTTAGCAGCTTACTGCTGTGGCTCGGTTGCCGCGAATTGGCGATAGCCGATGCTAATTTCTGTTAGCCCGTCTATGGTGTTTTACATTACACGTTAGCATTAAGCTAGCGGGCTTTATATGCTTAGTTGTGAGCTGTGTGTGTTTTGAACGTTGTTTCAAACTATGTGGGTTTGATTGAACATCTTTGATGTTTAAATATATATATATTGCCGCTTAATATATTGCTTTACTCCTCTTTTTATTTTGTATACCATTTTTACTGTAGGACAGGCTAGGACACCGTTTGTTTACTGTGGTCACTTCCGTCCCTCCCACACACCGCGCTGATTCGCTTAGGGCACCGCCAATCAGAATCGCCATAGCTAGCACACAGCCAATCAGAGTACCCGACGAGTCTACTCTCCCGACGGCCGACGAGTCCCGACTGAGCATGTTCAATCGGCCCCGACGAGATCCGACAAGAGCCGAGGCTCCCCGACGGAGAGGAACACACCAAACAGACGAGCTGCCGGCGCCGTCCGACGAGGCCAGACGCCCGACGGTCGGCTCGGTGTGTCCCTGACCTTAGACATCGACAAGAAAACTACAACTGAGCCGCTGTTATCTGATGGAACTTTACTTTACTGCAGTTTAGCATCAAACCTGGAGTTTGGAGTTAGGTCTCCTATTTGGAGAAACTGTCATTTTTATTTTTATTTCAGTTCACTAGATTATGTTTTCACTGCTAGTCTTAGTCTTAGTGAACTTTAATAACCTGATCGAGACATAAAAGCTCACAGAATCTTTATCTCCTGTGTTTGTCAGCATCAGTCAAAGAAAAAGAAGAAAGGTTGAAGTGGCTCCACATCTGGACTCATCCAGATGCTGTGAATAATGTGATGTTTAGTTCAACCAGAGCAGCTCCTTCTAAATGTGTCCTTCTTGTCCTGGGCAACAAAGGTGGAACCTCTGTGGTCCTACGTATCCCAGGATGCATTGCATGTTGGTAACGAAACCAACATCCAGTTCAACAGAAACTGTTAAAACCAAGTAGGCTATGTAAAAAAGAAGTTTTGTGGTTGCTAGGCAACAGATGCTGCGACTTTGTGACGCGGCTGTAGGGGCGGGAACGAGGAATGGACCACACCTGAATGCATCATGATGCAGCAGGGTTTCGAGTCGCCATGACAACGAAACCAGGTAAAGAACCAGCTTTAAAACTGCAGCGAACAACTGAACATCAACGGAGATCTGTGAATACACACACACACACACACACACACACACACGCATCTCCTGGGAGCCAGCAGCTGGTTCAACTGTGAATCACCGTGTGTGTGTGTGTGTGTGTGTGTGTGTGTGTGTGTGTGTGTGTGTGTGTGTGTGTGTGTGTGTGTGTGTGTGTGTGTGTGTGTGTGTGTGTGAAAGCTTCCTGTCAGTCACAGCTGATCTTTTGTCCACATGAGCCAACAAGCCGACTGACTAATTCACTTCCTACACCTCGACAAACCACAGACGTGTCGGTGAATCACATTAATCTACATGTGAACTGCTGATCCTCACCTGAGCACACGAGTGTTGTAGAGGGAAATACAGAGACTGATGATGAAAAACTGTCCCTGAAGGCAACGTGCATCAGTGGTTTTGCATGAATTTCCCTCTAAAACAACTCTGTGTGGTAACGTTGTGTTATTATCTCATAGCGTGGTGAATGTGCAGCTCACAACTTGTCCACCAGAGCGTTGTGGAGTTGTTGGATTGTGTATTTGATGAGTTTGATGAGGGAAACTCCCAAAAGAAATCCCATAATGAGCCTCCGTAGCGTAGCTCTGAGCAGCTCACGGCTCTGCTCCGCCGTTCTAAAAACAGCTTGCACCGACAATTAAAGGTAACGAACCTACTGTTATGACTATAGGGAATGGGCCAATTTGCCAAAATGTTGAACTATCCCTTTAAGAGTGAGAAGGGGCGGGGTCAGATCAGGTGTAAAACTTTGTCCTCTCACCTGAGGATTGATGAGTCTGTTGTGTCTTTAAACAGTAACTGAACATATAAACACATATTTCTATTTTTTTCTCTATTACCTTGTATTTTATTTTGAAGGACTCGTTCATTCCTCACCATGGTAACAACATTTTTTTAACCTGAGGGTCATTTTGTCTCAGAAGCTTTTTGTTGTCTGAATTTTTTTACTTTAATCACACAATTAAGAAAGAATTAAAACATAAAAGACACTTAAATTCAAAATCTGTTTTTCAGATTTGAAAATAAATCAGGTTCATTATTTTTTATTCATTTTCCACCAGAGGAACAAAAAGCCTCCGTTCATCTGCTGTTTGTCTCTGTTTTCTACTTGACTGGCTAAATTTAGCTGCACTCTCTCTCATATTAAGACTGTTGCTCAGTGACCTCGTCCACCAGATGTCCACTGTCGTATTAAAACACTCAGAGCTCCAACACAACGTCTCAGTCTCAGTCTCAGTCTGAGCCGAGGAAACGACTCTAAGAAGCAGGTGAAGGATCAGTCACTCAGGTGTTTCTACTTTATTATTTCTACATTTGACTGGTGACACAACAAACCAGCTGTTTCCAGATGTGGCTCCATCCAGATGTCAGCTGTTCCTCACAGCAGCTCATTTAAATACATGTAGGGTCTTAAAAAGCCTAAAAGAGTCTAAAATTTGAAAACTTGAATATTTAAGGCCTTAAAAAGTCTTGGTAACACTTTATTTGACGTCTATCTCTATAACGCATTATAACCATACTTATAATGAATTATGTAAGGGATAATGCCTGACGAGGTGTCCATTATCAGAAATTAATGGATGACGCGGAGGCGTGAACCGTCCGACGCGAAGCGGAGGACGGTTGCTTCCGCGAAGTCCATTAATCTCTGATAATCGGACACCTCGAAGGGCATTATCCCGCTTATACCATGGTCACTTACCAGATAAATACATATTAAATCAATTACTTGTAATTGAATGTTGTTTTTATGGTTAAAATGTTGTTTTTACCGTTAAAATCACACGTCTTTAAGCGGCTGAGCCGAGCGGACTATTTAATAAACTCGTCGGCGATAAAAGAGAAAAAAAGAGGGACCCGCTGTGACCGCAGCGTAACGTTACAGCCAGTGACTCTGCCACAGCCTGGTAGTTGATCAGTGAAGGGAGGTGAGGTGACGGCTTAAATGTTACATGACACAAAGTCTTTCAGAGGTCCAGTGCTTCTTACCGCTTGTGTGTTTACAGACTCCAGTGCCGTGATGCGCTGAAAAAAAGTTGTTTTGGTCCGAGTGTCCGTTGCCGTGGTTACCAACAAGCGTTTGAGCCAGCGCAGTAATATTTAGAACGTAATCAGGCTATTTTACCGGAACATCTTTATGGGTGTCCATTATCACTTTTTAATGGACACCCAGCAGCCAATCAGAATCGAGGATTCACCCAGACCATGGTATAATACGTTGTAACTGTTAGTAACTCGCTGACAATGACCAGATCGGTAATGCATAATAAGTTATAATGTGTTATAATTGGCTTATGAACATGTATAACTATCATTATAAACACTCTAGTCTATAACTCATAAGTACAGTATGGTTATAATGCGTTGTAGAGATACGCGTCAAATAAAGTGTTACCAAAGTCTTAAATTCACTGAAAGATTGTTTTCAAGTCTTAAATAACTTTGGGCAGGTCTTAATTTTCTTAACGCTACCTCAATAAAATGCTCCTGTGAAACTTCTTTGTGCTTTATTGAATGTATTTTCAACTAACAAGCCCACGCACAACTTATATATTGCAGCCAATTTACATTTCAAGTAATTTTGTGACTTTTCTTTTGTACATTTTTTGTTTGTCATGATATAGAAATAAATATATAATACATTTCATCCATAATGCTCTTAAAAAGGTCTTTAAAAGTCTTAAAACCTGCAAAATTATTATTTTTCTAAGATTATTCTTAGAATAATATCTTTCTGCCTCTGTAAACTCCTCCTGTACCGGACACCACATCTTAAAAACATAAAATAAAAACATCAAAGGATTAAACAACAAGTTTGTTCAGGTTTGTGTTTTTTATAAATCATGTAACGACCCTTTCAGATTGACCTGGTGACCCTCGACCAATCAGCAGCCTCTGACCGTCAGGCTGCAGTTCCTCTCCTGACCAGCAGAGTGAGTCTGCAGAGGCTCAACATGTTAAAAACACAGCTGGTCTTCATTTATTATTCAACTCAGTTGTTTTTTATTATTATGTATTATTTTATTAATTCTGAACTTCCTGCTCGGTTTTAAACTCTCTGCTGCTGCAGTTTGTGTTTGAAC
>NC_140927.1:31358101-31390601 GCF_045865225.1 Trachurus japonicus | reverse complement strand
TTCAAGTGTCATGTAAACGTACTGAGTGATGAACACACACACACACACACACACACACACACACACACACACAGACCAACACCTGGCAGTTGCGTAAATCCATTCCCAATCCCGTCCCATGATCCGGCTAATGATCCCTCAGCACATCGGCACTAGATTAGCACAATAGATTACTGCACTGCTGTCGGCATCCACAGACCTACAGCCGCTAATCCACACACACACACACACACACACACACACACACACAGACACACACACACACAGATGGCTGACACTTCATTTTAATTACTTAACTAAGATTATTATTTATGTAATGTTGTATGAAACGGCTCACGGTGGAAATAAAGCTTCTAAAAGGACAGCCCTCCTGTTGTCCTCTTGGGACAAGGAGGGAAGGAAGGAAGGAAGGAAGGAAGGAAGGAAGGAAGGAAGGACAAAGGGAAAGATGGGAGGAAAGAAGGAAGGAAAGATAGAAGGAGGGAGGGAACAGATTGGGTCAACTGAGTCAAAAAGGAAGGAAGAAGGGAGGAAGGACGGAACGCAGAGGGGAAAAAGGTTTGTGGAAAGAAGGAAAGGAAAAGGGAAGGAAAGAGGAGGGAGGGAATAGATTTGTTCAAGGAAGGAAGGAAGGACAAAGGGAAAGATGGGAGGAAAAGGGAAAGGGGAAGGTAATATAGAAGGAGGGAGGGAACAGATTGGGTCAATTGGATCAAAAAGGAAGGAAGGAAGGAAAGAAGGGAGGAATAGAGAGAGGGAAAAGGGATTGTGGAAAGAAGGAAGGGAAAAAGGAAGGAAAGATAGAAGGGAGGAATGGACGGAAGGCAGCGAGGGAAAAAGGATTGTGGAAAGGAAAGGAAAAAGAAAGGAAAGAGGAGGTACAGTAGGGAATAGATTTGTTCAAGGAAGGAAGGAAGGAAGGACAAAGGGAAAGATGGGAGGAAAGAAGGAAGGGAAAAGGGAAGGAAAGATATAAGGGGGGAGCGAACAGATTGGGTCAAAAAGGAAGGAAGGAAGGAAGGAAGGAAGGCAGAGAGGGAAAAAGGAATGTGGAAAGAAGGAAGGGAAAAAGGAAGGAAAGAGGAGGGAGGGAATATATTTGTTCAAGGAAGGAAGAAGAAGGGAAAGAAAGAAGGAAAGAAGGAAGGGGAAAGGGAAGGAAAGAAAGATGGAGGGACAGGGAACAGATCAGGTTAGTTGGATCAAAAGAGGAAGGAAGAAGAAGTAAGGACGAAGGGAGGGAGGGAAGGAAGGAAGGAAGGAAAAAAGGATTGTAGAAGGAAGGAAGGAAGGAAGGAAGGACTGTAGAAGGAAGGAAGGAAGGAAGGAAAGAAAGAATGAAGGGAGGAAGGAAGGAAGGAAGGAAGGAAGGAAGGAAAGAAAGAAAGAAGGAAGGAAGGAAGGAAGGAAGGAAGGATGGACTGTGGAAAGAAGCAAAGAAGGAAGGAAGGAAGGAAAGAAAGAATGAAAGAAGGAAGGACTGTGGAAAGAAGGAAGGAAGGAAGGAAGGAAGGAAGGATGGAGGAAGGAAGGAGGAAGGGAACAGACTGGGCCAGTCTGAGCCAGGAGGGTTACGGTGCGTTCAAGACGTCGGTGAGTCGCACGTTGTTTTTTTAAAAAAAGCTGAAAGTCTCGTGCTTCAATCAGAGCAAAGCATTCTGGGACGCAGCAGAAAACCTTTTTACTTTGGGAACATTATTTTCCAGCTCGTGCACAGACAGAAGCTTTTGAAATCAGCTGCAATGGGAACAAAAATTGCGCTGCGAGACATTTTTTTTTTGTCAGCGTGCCGTGCAGAGATGAGAGCGAGTGTTGCAGAGTGAAGACGCTCAGACAGAGTTCCTGTTGTTCTTCTGGCTGCACAGAGGAACAAAGAGCGAGTTCATCATTATTATTACTGTCTGTTATTATAATAATGATCCTCAGACACGGGAAATGTCAGAAGTGTTTTATCTCCGTGTCTGAAGTCGTCCAGATTTTATTTTAATGGTTTTAAAATGAGTCAAGTGAAGACCTCTGACCTCTGAACAAACCACTAAAACACTTCCCTCTGTTGTCTCTGAGTCTCACACTGCAAAAACTCTAAATCTTACCAAGAATATTTGTCTTATTTCTAGTCAAAATGTCTAATTTCTAGTCAAAACTAATCTCATTCTACTTAAAATAAGACTCATCACATTAAAAAGCAGCTTGTTTTTAGACACTTTTTTACTTCTTTCAAGCAGATTTTCACTTGAAATAAGTAGAAAAATCTGATAGTGGAGCAAGTTTTTCTTTCTTATTACAAGCACAAAAAACTTCCTTTCACTGGCAGATTTTTCTACTTATTTCAAGTGAAAATTAGTTTGAAACAAATGAAAATGATCTAAAAACAAGTTAATTTTTAGGTGACGAGTCTTATTTAAAGTGGAAAAAGATTAGTTTTGACCAGAAATGAGACATTTTGACAAGAAATAAGACAAATATTCTTGGAAAGATTTTTTGCAGTGCACCTGTCTGACTCACCTGTCTGTGGCTGAAGCTCACCACAGAGAACAAGTCCTTAACATCCATTAACATCTGACCTCTGACCTCTAGTTACTGTGCAAAACTCTTGGGACAAATCTGACAACTAGAGATGCACCGAACATTTCAGCTAAACGACTTTTAAAGGTACTCAGAAAAGAAAATTGATTTTGAGCCCAATTTAACATTAGTGTAATCACTCATCTATCAGACGATGGAGCCACAACTTTGTACAAAATTCTATTTTCAAGTAAATCTGGGGTGAAAGTGGGGTAGTTTTTTTTCCCGCATCGGATAATGCAGGCGCACAAATTATGCGTCACGTTGCTCACGATTCATCAGCCACTGATATTGGATCCGTCATCCGTCAATCAAACGTCTGAGACAAACGAGGAGACTCGTCCATCAGCACCGACACAAACTCTCCTCCGTCCCTATAGTCCACCATCCCTGCGCTCCATCACTTAGCCTCGCTAGCTAAGTTAGCAAGCTGTAACGTAGCAAGTCTACTAGCTAACATTTAGCTACGTTAGCTAAACACACACACATACACACACACACTCGCGCACACACGCATTCACCGAGCTCGGTCCCACCCCAAACATTGAATATCCCGCCTGATCGATAACAACCAATCAAATTCGTTTTCCTTACTCGGATAAACTCGTGCAGAAACTCGTGGAAGGAGGCGCGACAAACAGGACAAACGGCCATTTCTGAACACCTTTAACACCAAAACAACACGGTCGAAACAGGATGTTGTGATGAAAAGCGAAAGCCGGGGCCAGCACGTGGTTGTTAGCTCCGTTAGCTCTGTAGCTCCATTAGCTCCGTTAGCTCTGTTATCTCCGTTAGCTCTGTTATCTCCGTTAGCTCTGTTAGCTCCATTAGCTCTGTTATCTCCGTTAGCTCTGTTAGCTCCATTAGCTCTGTTAGCTCCATTAGCTCTGTTATCTCCATTAGCTCTGTTAGCTCCATTAGCTCCATTAGCTCTGTAGCTAGCTCCATTAGCTCCGTTAGCTCTGTAGCTCCGTTAGCTCCGTTAGCTCTGTTAGCTCTGTTAGCTCTGTTAGCTCCGTTAGCTCGGCTACAGACGAACTGGAGCAGTCCGTTTGAATGAAATGAGCAGCGCTACTTAAATAACCCGTGTAGTACTTGTGTAGTACGTGTTTTTAAAGTTTAGCGTTACTTCTCAGAGTTTCATTTTCATCAGGAGTCGTGTAAACATGATGTAGGGGAGAGCGGGGTAAGTAGTGCCAATTTTTACTTAAACTGCCTTTAAAGCAAGGGGATTATAATAATGCCCCCAACTAATATATGTACATATAGTTTAGGATGTTGTGCATCCCTGGGAACAATCACTTTGAATCTTAAATCAACCGTTTCAGAAATATAGCTTTAGAAAAAAAATAAAAATTCTGGCACAACTTGCCCCCGGTGCGGGGTAAGTTGTGCCATTAGAGAGAATACACTGGGGTAAATTGTGCCATTGATAATTGAAGTAAAACAGATAATTTTAATCTCACAAATGTTAATGCTATATAAAAGCAAGACATTCAATACAAAATTAAAGCCAGAAGCGGCGATGATCGGGCCCTCGCTTGTCCCCATGTAGTCGCGGGGGCCTGAGGCACGCTGGGGGCTGCGGCGCAAAGAAACGCCATGTTTTGTTCATCCACCAGGCTACGAGCACAACCAGACTGGGCAGGTGTGTTCAGGGGCTGTCCCCCATCACACATGTTAAGTTTCAAGCAAATCCGTGCCCACTGCCATGTTTCTCCTATACACAGACAGCACTGCCACTGGCACAACTTAACCCAGGCCCTTTGGCACAAATTACCCCAAGCCCAGCATTTTGAGAAAAAAGGATTCCCCAGCTGTTTTGAGCTGGCATCATGCTAACTGTATAGACTCATGGTGTAGCTTAATAAAGCACTAAAACATGTGTGAACTGTTTTCAAAGTTATCTATAATTGTTCAAACATGGCAATCAAAAAACCTTGATCATAGAAATTTTACTTTGGAGGGCAAAAACTTGTTTTTTGAACATAAATGTGCTTTCCTCTCAAGCCATGTGTCTCCCTTCTTGATAGGATGAATGAAATGGATGTCCTTCAAAAATATGTGGTCACATGACCAACTTCTTCTATGGTTTTCTAGATAACAGGGGTGGAACTACCTGCCCCATGGCACAAATTACCTCACTCTCCCCTACCACAAGTCTCAGTCGTCATGGAAACATCACGCTCTGCCAGCTGTGCTGCATTTAGACCAGAGTGAAAACAAACGTGTCTAACAGCTGAAAAATGAAACAAGGCATCACTGTTTAGCACTAGTATGTGTGAAAACACTGTGAACTTTATTTTATTTTTATATTGTGCAATTTTGTAATTGATTTCAATGAAGCATGAATATTAATTAATGCAATTGTCAAAAGGTCAAAGGTCAATATCACAGTGTGTGTAAAGTTAACATTAACTTTAACAGATCTGACAGAAACTTTAATATGAAGACAACAACACTTTCTCTTTGCCAAACACACACACACACACACTAAAGGAGCAGAAAGGATTAAAAAGAAAAAAAATCTAATTAACACTTTGAGGAGTCGTGTGAAACCAAAGTGATTAATTGATATCCATGGCCAGAGGTGTGTGTGTTTATAAATCTGTGGGTGGTAGAGAGAGTGTGTGTGTGTGTGTGTGTGTGTGTGTGTGTGTGTGTGTGTGTGTGTGTGTGTGTGTGTGTCTGTGTCTGTGTGTACTGTACCACTCTCTCTTCATCTCACCAATTGTTTAATTATTTCTTCTTTTTTTTTTTTCAATGAATGAAAATGAGTCGTCCGCCACCGTGGTTACCGAGAGGTTGTCACGGCAACTGGACCAAAGATGCTGGGTCTCCTATGAAACAACAGCTGAGCGACGGCCAGAGGAGCTTCTACAGACACGTTCAACACAACCATCCCATAATAATTTGTACACAAATGACACAGATATTGGGAATAAAGGGCTGATCAGAATAAAAATGCCTCATGTAAACACGTCAGTTGGAAGATTCTGGTCTGATTCGGCTCAATCTGAACCACGTCCATGTAAACTTAACACCTGTTAGAGCTGTCAACCAATATTTTAAATTTGAATATATATTTGAATATTTTAAAATATGGAGATTCAAATGTGAAAATTAATTTTCAAATGTGGGGAAAAAACACACAAGTGGCTGCTTTGCGAGTGGGCGCACTGACCCGTCATAGGTGTTGCACCTCCAAAGCGTCACTCACTGCTGAAAGTGAAAGTAAGACGCGACAAAAAGGTCATTTTCGAGCAGTTTCGACAGCCTTAAAGCTTCAGTTGGTAACAATTATTCAGTCATATTTGCTGGAACTGTCACTATATTCTGATGGTCAGACATTAAATGAGTAATTTAGGACAAAATCCAACTCCTCTGGCTCCACCTACAGCCTGTAATCGTATTTGCCAAAATCCACCGCGCCCGACGATTCTCCACCAGTCAGGTAGAGGGAGCAGGAGGAGCAGCCAATCGCCGCTCCTACACGTCGTGCTATGGGTACGGTACATCTTCTGTGGGTGCGTTTATGGCTACTTTGTGTGTGTCTGTGTGTGTGTGGGGCGCTTGGCAGAGGTTCATAAAGGGACCTGACGGAGTATTGTCTTGAAATTTCCGACCAAGTCGCGGAGTTTACTTTCACTTTCGTCAACTTACCAACTGGAGCTTTAAAGGGATAGTAGCATTTTTTTTAAAGTGGGGTTGTATGATCTACAAATAGCCCCTAAGTACTTTAATTGCAGTAGAAGACTCTCTGCACTCCTCCTGTTAGCAACGCCAGCCCATAATAGCCCTGCCCAGAGATTTACATCATACAGTGTTGTGAACAGACCCAAAGAAACGGCCTATTTTCACGGCCTAAAAGAGGTTTTACCTGAAAAAAAATACACAGTTCCATTGTTCGCTATAATATAATTTTTTCCAGCGATTCAAAGTGCAGGAAAAACACAGTTTTTATTTGGACCTATAACCAACTCACGTATCCCTCCGCCAAGGGTTAGCGCCCGCCGATCAGCAGTTGGTTAGGTCCAAATAAAAACATGAGATCTCGCGAATTCACGCATAATCACGTGATACCGCCGGCTGTACACTGCAAAAACTCAAAATCTTTCCAAGAATATTTGTCTTATTTCTTGTCAAAATGTCTAATTTCTAGTCAAAACTAATCTCTTTCCACTTAAAATAAGACTCATCACCTAAAATTAACTTGTTTTTAGATCATTTTCACTTGTTTCAAACAAATTTTCACTTGAAATAAGTAGAAAAATCTGCCAGTGAAAGCAAGTTTTTTGTGCTTGTAATAAGAAAGAAAAACTTGCTCCACTGTCAGATTTTTCTATTTCAAGTGGAAAATTTGCTTGAAAAAATTAAAAAGTGTCTAAAAACAAGCTACTTTTTAAATGTGATGAGTCTTATTTTAAGTATAATTAGATTTATTTTGACTAGAAATGACATTTTGACTAGAAATAAGACAAATATTCTTGGTAAGATTTTGAATTTTTGCAGTGTAGACTTTGGGAAGAGAACCACAAAGCCATTGCGTGGTGTCGACGGATGAAAAGACGCCTCGAACCTCTGACCTGTTTGCTGACTTCAGGTCTGTCCCCGCCCATTATGACTTTTCAAGTTATGAAACTTGATCCGAGGTAAACGTGTATGACAACATGAGTATTTTATTTTGAAAATCAACCAGGGTTTTATTTTGTATTTTGTACCCGATTTCCTGCTCTGTGCTGAATTGATGCGCAAGAGGGCTGCACAGGGGAATCAGACGACTCTGCTCATGTCAACATGCTGCTTGGTGCATGTTCACACACCTCACGATCAGATTATTTTGATTGTGTCTCCATGGAAACAGTGTTTTTAATCTGATTAAGACATTCTGTGTGCGGTGGGCGTGGCCTCCTGCATCCCACTTCCTGTTTGACTCTGGAGACTTGCTCCATCTGGGGACATGTCAACACACGTCTGAGGCACTGAGGTGTGTGTGTGTGTGTGTGTGTGTGTGTGTGTGTGTGTGTGTGTGTGTGTGTGTGTGTGTGTGTGTTGTCTCTCAGGAGCTTCGGCCTCACGCTGCTCAGGTGATTGTGAAGGACGACAGAGGTGACGGGGACGTTTCAATCACAACAGGTTTGACACCACAGGGTCTCACACACACACACACACACACACGTATAGCCTACACATACACACACACACACACATGCACACACACATGCACATGTACACACACCAACAGGCTCCTCTCTGGCTTTCTGCCCGTCTGCCCTCATATAATGAAGAGAATCTCTAAAGGATTTCAACAAGGCTTTCAGCTTCACCTCGGCTCAGTCCCTGCACACACACACACACACACAGACACACAGACACACAGACACACACACACACAGACACACACACACACACACACACACACACACACACCTGCAGAATTACTTCTCTCCAGTCTTTTATGAAAAATAAATCTACTGATTCTTCAGGTGTGGGGATCTGAGCAGACGTCTAATGATATGCAGACAGGACTCACACCTGTTCACCCGTTCACCTGTTCATCTGTTCACCCGTTCACCTGCTCTCATCCTCTCATCCTCTCATCCTCTCATCCTCTCATCCTCTCATCCTCTCATCCTCTCATCCTCTCATCCTCTCATCCTCTCCACAGCTCCTTCACCTGCTGATGCAGCTGCTGCTGTTGGTCACCGACTCTGTAGCTGCGTCTCAGTTCTGAGGCTACGTTCACATGGAAACAATCTCAACAGAAAACCCTGAAGTGGAGTTGTTGCGTTCTCACTTCTTATTTCGCGTTTAGACGAGCGTTTTTGGACTGGAAATCTGCGTGTATAAGCGAGATCTTTGACCAAATGTTTGAAAGGCTGGCTCATAGAATATCTTCATTTAAAGAGTCAAAACTAGATTTGGTTTTGTTTATAGTATTGATGTCATGATATATGTTCGGTCCTCACTAGTCTTTCTTATCTCCAGGTATGTTATCGGTTATAGGCAGTAGTCGAGTTGAGGGGGGATGAGGGAGGATGGCATCCCCCCTGAAATAAAAACGATCAAAATCATCCCCCCTGAAAAAATGTGTAATTATAGGCTGTCAAGTCAATTTTAACGGCGTCAATTTCTTTTTATCTATTGATAGTTGATTTCATTAAAAAACATTTGCACAAATCAAGCCTATCCACTTTTCCATGTTGATAAAAGTATTAAAATGATAATTCAAGGGACATTTAGGCGATAATAGATAAAAATGTGCGATTAATTTGCGATTAATCGCGAGTTAAGTACGACATTCATGAGATTAATCGGGATTAAATATTTTAATAGATTGACAGCCCTAATTATTTCATCATTAGAGAGTTGAATAAAAGAAATAATAAAATCTGAGGGCACAAATAAAAAAATTCAAATAAACTTGGCTTGATTTGATTTGAGAGGATTAAGAAGTCTTATTTTCAGTGTTTTGTTTTCATATCGAATTTACATGAATCACCCCCCCCCCCCCCCGTTTTTTTTAAGATGAAAAAAATAGACCATCCCCCCTGAATTTTTTTTACAACTCGACTACTGGTTATAGGTATCGGCAGTGTGCGGTTTGTGAAAAAAACAGAGGGGGGGATAGTTGTTGGCGGCGGCGGCGGCAGCAGGGGGGTGCGTTGGGGCATCTCCAGGTTGTGGACCTGTAGTTTATATAATACAGTCACATCCACATCAACTCACAATATGTTAATAGACAGGCTTTTATTTAATTTTGAACAAATCAGCTCAAAGATGGGAAATAATATAATCATAATATAATTCTCAACGGGCCGAACAACTCGACCGGACGCACCGGGTGCAGATAACATTTAATAACTCGGGTCGGGTCTTTTCTTTCTCTTTTTTTTTTTGCTGCGGACGAGAATGGACGAGAATTACTGCACCTGAGTCTGGCTGCATTAGTGGACCGGACCCGGTCGGGTCTTTGAGAACTGTAGCAGGAATGAAACACTTTGAGAGGTTTCGTTCATTCACTAGAACTTGTAGAAAACAGACGCGGCTTCTAACCTGGAGACAGACCCGACCCAGTGCAACCGGCGTCTCCAGACTCGCCTTTTTCTTTTTCTTTTTGATAATTTACAGTAGACTACATATGATGGTCTGGGAGACGCTGTGCGCTACTGTAGGGGGGATGAGAAGGCTCACGGTTCAAATGATGTAGACTTGATCTAAAGTAGGATATTACTCTGTCTGACCAGAGGGGGGGACAACACGTATCCCCACTGGGGATAGTAATAAATGAACAGAGGGGGGGGGGGGATCCCCACCATCCCCCCCGGCAAATCGCACCCTGGGTATCGGTGTCGGCCTTTGGAAGCAGAAAGTTATCGGTTATCGGTATCGGTTTCAAAAAAATGTTACCGTGCATCCCTAGTTTATTATTGACCACAGTAGCTACAGTGTTCTCCTGAAGCTGCAGTGGGTTTGAGCCCACAGGGCCACCGTAGTCCCCCCGCCCCCCTCTCTCCATCTCTCTACAGCAGTGTCCTGCACCACCTAAATTAAACTGTTGTGACAGCGGAGGACGAACCAAACGCACCCAGACAGACCTGTCCTCTTCGTCTCTAACCTCCTCCTCTTCCTCCTCTCTCCACTTCTCCCTTCCTCCCTCACATCCATCCTTCCTCGCACCCTTTTTTCCTCCACATTCCTCCTCCTCCTCCTCCTCCTCCATCCCAGCATTAGTGCTATCAAGGAAGGAAGGCCTGGCCTGCGGGGGTATTTAGGCAGTGGCCACAAGGGGCCCTGATCCAAGGCAATGACACACTTCCAAGTCAAGAGGACATTTGTTACGTAACAGCTTAAAGCTTCTGTGGCCGTGGTGGTTTGTCTCTGCCTCGGCTCACATCCACAGCCCGGCTCCCACTCAACACTAACACACAGAGAGAGAAGGAGGGAGGGAGAGAGGGAGGGAAGGGGAGAGGAGGGAGGGAGGGAGAGATTAAGCTTGAACTGAGATCAAGAAGAAGGGGAAGTGACAGAAGGGAAAAGAAAACACTGCAAAAACTCAAAATCTTACCAAGAATATTTGTTTTATTTCTAGTCAAAACTAATCTCATTCTACTTAAAATAAGACTCATCACATCAAAAAGTAGCTTGTTTTTAGACACTTTTTACTTCTTTCAAGCAGATTTTCACTTGAAATAAGTAAAAAAAAAAATCTGATAGTGGTCCTTATTAGTCCTTATTACAAGCACAAAAAACGTCCTTTCACTGGCAGATTTTTCTACTTATTTCACCTGAAAATTAGTTTGAAACAAGTGAAAATGATCTAAAAACACGTTAATTTTTAGGTGATGAGTCTTATTTAAAGTGGAAAGAGATTAGTTTTGACTAGAAATGAGACATTTTGACAAGAAATAAGACAAATATTCTTGGAAAGATTTTGCAGTGAAGAAAGGAAGGGGAGGAGAAGAAGGTGCAAGGAAAGAGAGAGAGGAAGTGAATGGAGAGGAGAGGAGGAAGAGAGGGTGAGACGAGCCTTAAAGGGGCAAAAATAAATGAATGAAGAGAGAAAAGAGAGGAAGCAGAAGAGAGGAGGAGGAGGAGGAGGAGGAGGAGAGGGTTGGACAGTCGCCCTGTGTTCTTCAGAAAAGGAGATGTTTAGTAAATGGCTTGATGAATCTTTCAGAGGGGAGGGAGGGGGAGGAGGAAGAGGAGGAAGAGGAGGAGGAAGAGAAGGAGAAGGAGGAGGAAGAGGAGGAGGAGGAGGAGGAAGAGGGAGAGGAGGAAGAGGAGGAGGGAAAAGCTCATTGTGAATAATTGACAGTGAAGGTTATTAAACCCAGATGAAGATCTCAGGTGGTTTAAGACGATTCATAATATATCTCAAAAATACATGTGGGTCAGAGTACAGTGTGTGTGTGTGTGTGTGTGTGTGTGCGTGTGTGTGTGTGTGTGTGTGTGTGTGTGTAACAGTGACTCGGCTCGGGCTGAGACAGCAGTTACATAACAGTCCAGAAACCAGTGGCCTCAGAAATTATTCAGACTGTTTCGACTTCACTGTGTGAGAGCTTTAATTTCATTTAAAGGAGACATACGTATGCTGCGTTCAAAACTACGGAAGCGTATTGCATTCACTTGAATAAAAACAAAAATCCGGTTTTTCTGAGTAATTTATTTTTTGGTCTGTTTCGAGGTAATTTTTTCTGGTTTTTTGAGTAATTTTTTCAGTTTGTCGTTTATTCCTCATTTATATTTCATATTTCTATGGTCTACCCTAGGGTTTCTCAACGGGGGCGGTACCGCCCCCTGGGGGGCGTTCTGAACTTTGTGGGGGGCGCTGGGAGCGTGAGGGCTGAGAGGGGGGCGCTCAGGCAAAAATGGGGGGCGCCACAACTTGGCTCCTACAAAGTTCATTTGAGCTCTACTTTTTCAACTTTAATGATTTCCCAACTTTTTAAGTGCAAATAACCGACATAAATAACCTACTTTTCAACTGATTTAACCCGCAAATATAACACTCATAATGCGGAAAATTCCCGCACACATGTCAAACCAACCATAGTGCGCACTACAGGAGCGCTGCGTCAGACGGTCTGAGTTAAATGACACACACACGTCTTTGTATAGTTTACCCATAGGCTACTGAATGAAGTTAGATGGATTCTTTATACCAAGTACAGCCAAACATTAGTGTAGGCTACAGGCTGAAGAAAGAGGAATAGCAGAGCTCCTGTGACTGCTCGTCCCTGCGAGGAGCAGGTGACCCGAGCCATCTTTTTTTTTTTTTTTTTAGCGGCGCCGTCTTTACAGGTGAAGCACACGCACATGTCCGCCTGACTTTACCCGACAGGGTTTTCCTGCCGATCTAAGGTGATTTTTGGCCGCCACCTTAATAGTTACAGGGTGCATGTTGGGTCTTTAGATATAGCATCGCCGTCTTGCACAAACACCTCGTTTGAAGAGGGAAGCCCGTAAATTACCAGCGGCGTAATGTCAATAGAAACCGAGGGGGCAGGTGCCCCATCAGATTGATGGATGATTTTTTTTTTTTTTTTTTAACTTACTTTACCTTACTTATTATTTTACCATCTAGCTATGATCAGTGGTCATATTGAGTTAAATGTATTACAAATAATGCCATAGTCCATCTCAAAAATACATCATTGCCTTTTTCCAAAAATTACAACCCCCCTCCTTTCTGATGGATGTGGTCTCTTCCGCCCTGACGCACACACGGGCACCTTGCCTGCATCAGTCCGTGCTTGGGGTAAAAAATAAAAAAACAGTCTGTGCTAGGGTAGGGGAGCCACCCTCAATGGAAATGTGAGAGCAGTGTAACATTAAACTAGGGATTTCAAATGTTTAATCAAAGAGGAACTATGGAAGTCCGCTGCTTTCCCGCTGTTTTGCTAGCAGTCCCTGGCCATGTGCATTTGTTTACAATGAAGCCGAAAAATCAATACTTGGCCATGTGCATTTGTTTACAATGAAGCCACGAAAAATCAATATATGGAGTGGTGAAATAAGTTTTTTGAAATACATCCACCTTATTGTTCCACATTGTTAGCCAAGATAATGTTTCTGAAATTCAGTTTACCAACTTTTCGGTCCCCAGTTAATGCCCAAAATAAGTGATTTGAGGGCATCCTCAAAAAAATTTTGCATGCACAATTGGACATTCTAGCACCAAATCAACAATCTTTTTTTTTTTTTTTTAAACCGCAACATAGGGTTCACGTCATGATATTTTGAGCATTAAAACTTCCATAGTCCATAGTTTTCTTTGTTTGATATGTCAAGAAACTTTTGGTTAAGTAACCATGGACAGCTCCGTCATCATTACCATCATTATGGGCAGTTTTTGTTCTAGAGACCTGTAAAAAATAAATAATTTAGGTCAAATGCTGGAAATTTGAAGTCCGCTTTTTGAAAATTTTCAAATCCCTTGTGAAAACACGTCATGAGGACAAACTGTTTTGGTGCTTGAAATATGTTTACCAGAGTCTTAGCTTCACGAAAGCAGTGAAATAGGCCTATGAATAAAGTAACAGATAAGTGTAGAAAACAAGTTTAAAGCGAAATTTTGTAACATTGTTTTTTTTTTCTGGGGGGGGGGGGGGCGGTCAGAGGACCATGGTATGGTCAGGGGGGCGTTGGTTCAAAAAAGGTTGAGAAACTATGGTCTACCCCTTCCCTGCTACATTGAGCAACAGGCTTACAACATGCCTTACAATAGAAGGATGAAGTCTAAAACATAACATAAGAGTATCATACCCTGTGTGTAACTAATCACATGCCTTAAAGGATCCATCACCTGAAAATCACTTTTTTTCAGGTTATTGCATGTATAACTCTGTAAATCTTCTCTGTCACTGACAATAGCTGACATGTTTTCACTCTCGCCTCCTCCCCCTTGAATTCACCAGGAGAGGAAAAAAACGCGACTTCTGATTGGGCTTCTCGTTGACGTCACAAAAAGCTGTTTTATTTCCTGCTGTAGCGCTGTTATTACGCCACTTTATTAAGTTTTAAGAGTTTTTGATGCGAGAAGGAAACCGTTTAGATCCAAATAACGGCTGTTTAGAAGTTCGCTCCGATGTTTTTCGGAGAAAGCGAAACTCCACCCAGTGTTTTGCTTCTTTCCTTTTTAAAGAGTGGCGGCGAGGGTGGTCTGATCAACGGGGGGTGGGGGTGCACGCGCGCGGGACCAGATTGTCCGACGGGGGGGGGGGCTGCGCGGAGATGCGGGGGCATTTCGGCGTCCAATCCTCCGCGGCATGCAGCGATCATTTCGGCGTTTGGTCTATTTTGTGCACGAGCCGCGAGCCACCGTGTCAATCTTGGCAGGAAGTCACACAAAGAAACACGAGAGAATCCGGTCAATTTTCAAAATAAAACACAGCGAATGACAAACACGTGAGGCCAATGTGTGTACGTTTGTAGCCTATTTAATAATCGAAACAGAGCGCGACAGATGAACACACACAGAGCTGAGGTGCGAAGCGCTTGTCCCCCGGCCGCCACAGAGTCGTTAATTAATGGTATAACACTGGATGCGCTGGTTGATACGTTTCGTTTTTAATGAGGAGGAAATAAAGAACTCAGCTGTGATTGAAAAGCATGAGTCGAAAGTTGTAACTGTGTAATGGAAAGGACTGCAAAGTAGCTACCTAATGGTAACTGGTTGTGGAAACCCTGCTTAACATTGTTTTACAGAGGTGGGAGAAAGTCCCTATGTTGCAAGTCCAAGTAGAGTCTCAAGTCTTTGCTCTCAAGTCCCAAGTCAAGTCCAAGTCCTAAGATTTTTTTTCAAGTCCCAACCAAGTCCTAAGATTTTTGTTTCGAGTCCCAAACAAATCGATTATAATTAATGATACGTAAAGATCATGACCACGCCTCAATTGTTAAGTTGTTTATATTTTATTGTTAATGTTCTGCCACTTATTCATCTGTTTATTTTTATTAATATTCTATTGTGATATGCTTTGTCAATATAAGCACTGCCTTCTCATGCCAATAAAGCTATTTTGACGTACAGTAACACGCCAGAAATCTTGTGTGATCAAACGTGATCTGACGTAGGCTACTCTGTTGATGGTAGCCATGGTGCATGGATGTATTATATAGATCCATGCCATGGAGCCGTTAGCCACACTGGTTTGTTATGCTACGTGTGCTGCAGTCAGCTGCTTCTTTATTGCTTACAAACAATTTCACGTCACATTCCGCAGAGCCGGTGACTCGAGATGGTCGGCTTCCCCCACACACAAGCCGACTTTTGATCCAAACGGTCACGATTGTTGCGACCAACAATCGTAAATACTGAACATGTTCAATATTTACGATTGTTGCCGCCGACCGTTTTACGAGCCGATCGTTGGGAGAATTTAAATCTTAACACACCACACACTACAGGAGAATCTCATAAGATAATATTAAGAGCCTAAGATAATCGGGCGATTTTTGTCTTTGGTCCGAAGGGGGAAAATCGGGGCAAAATCAGCCAGATTGTCTTTATGTGTGTGGTAGGCATTAGTGTGTTGGCATTAATTATACAACCAAGACTGATAACAGGACTGGGTTCTATAGGAACGTCTCTGGCTGGCTGCTACAGTATAACATTGATGTGACACTTTTTTAAATATTTTAATATTTGTGCTTGCTGCTTGTGACTTGACTTGAATTCAAGTCAAGAGGGTTAAGTCCAAGTAGAGTCTCAAGTCTTTGGCATCAAGTCCCAAGCGAGTCCAAGTCTTTTTTTGATTTGATCAAGCAAGTCTTAAGTCATCAAAATCGGGACTCGAGTCCAAGTCAAGTCTCAAGTCTCAAGTCCAAGTCCACACCTCTGTTGTTTTAACATTAAAAAATTTAAATTAAAAAAAATCATCATTCTGAAGGTGTGGATGCTTTTATTTTGCCGTGGCGGTGCGCCACGATCAATTACATGTAGCGGAAACCCTGCCACCTGTGGAGCAACGACCGCGACATCACAGAGGCAGCCAGCCGGTCTGCTGACGTGCTCGGCCGGCCAGAACTACGTCGACACCGCGGCGGACAAAACGTTTGTTAATTAACTTACCTGCAGGCTTTTATTGGTTTACCATCGGCTGATTAACTTCTTTTTAGGAGATAAATGCTGGTCTCATTGATGAAATCTAACAATTGTGGCAGTTTGTTGTGAATGAAAAGTGAAGCTTCCTGTGTGTACTGGACAGAGGAGTGGCGCTGCCTGGGGGCTCTGTATGTACAGAAATCACCACATTTACATCAATAAATACATGTTTTACAATGAACCGATCAGCCTGCATTACATTTTATTTATTTATTTATCCACCTTTTTCTGAACGTCAAAAACGTAAGCCGGTTTTGCTCTTCCGGTGGAATTTTATATTTACGTTTCCATGGTTTCAGTAGTCGCGGTAAATGCATGGAATTTTTTTTTTTTCAATGACAATCTGTAAAACAAGATCGCGTGTTTTTCTCGTGCGAGCAAAATTGGGTACACAAATAGGGATAAATAAAGGTGAATGTTACATATTATTTCTCAAAAATGTGCATTTAAGACCCTTTCAACACCTGAAACCAATATAAACACCAGGTGATGGATCCTTTAACTGACCCGGTACGGTATAGAGAGTTGAAGATGGGGCATAATGTGCGGAGCAGGAGTCACCATAGATGGGAGTCTTGCAGGTTGGATGTTCTCGCGAGATTTCGAAGTATCTGAGAGAAAAAAAATTGCACGAAAAACAGAAAAAAAATACTCACAAAAACAGGGGGAAAAATTACCTTGAAAAACAGACCAAAAAAAAAATTGCTCAGAAAAAAATGATTTTTTAAATTTTTTTTATTCAAGTGAATGCAATATGCTTCCGTACAAAACAGCTCAGATGTCGGAAAAAAACGAGCTCCAAATTGTCAACAAAAAAAAATGAATTGAACGGCGTCGAACTCGGAAATTACAGGTCGGACAACTCGGGTGTCATTTCAGAGCTCCGATTTTACGATTTGCCGCCACAACAACATCAAAACATGGCGGCCTTCGTCTTAAACGGTTAGAATTTAAGTTATTTGTTGAGGTTTTAATGCATATTTTTGTGTATTATTGCAGTAGCCTATATAAAATACGTTTATATTAAGCTGCGATTGTTGTATTGTGTGAAATTGTGGTTCCTCATATGTAACGGAAATAACGTTTAATGGTTATCTAGGACGTAACGTTACATGTGCACTCATCTGTGGCGTCTCAGCGATTTTTTTTTCTTATGAGTTCCTGCAGCGTGAACACAATGATAAAATCGGAAAATTTCGGCGTTGGGAATTCCGATTTCCGAGTTGTTTTGAACGCAGCATTATTCTGTCCCTTTTCCAATAAATTAAAACAGTTCCCAGCGGTTACCGGGCCGTGGATCATCATTCTACCTCTCTGTCTCTGCGTTTTGTTTTGTATATCAGGTTTTTGTTCTTGTTGCCTGTTTTGAATGTTTGTTAGAACTTCTTTGTACCTCTGATCCCTGTGTTTTGCTCTGTCGAGTTCTTATTGTACTGTCTGTTTTACTTCATCTGTCAATATTGTGTCTGATTCTATGTCTGTCTTGTCTAATTGTAATGAAATCTTCTCTATGTAAACTGCCAGAGGACTGCGGGTGAAAATTTGCTAATCCCGGTACATTTACGTTGGGCTTCCTCTTTTCTCTTCCTTAAAGAGAGAAAAGAACTGATGTTATTAATGTACATTGTCCTTTTTAAATAAATACAATAAATAAATAAAAATATACCGGGCCGCAGAGAGACAATGAAAAAATATTAAAATAATTTGTTTTGTCTAATTTACCCTTTTGCCACTTCCATCTATGTCTCTTCCCAGCGCTGCGAAACAGACAGGAAGGTCCACAAGCGTAAAAGAGTAAAACACAAAAAAACACATCGCTGGGAAAGACTCAATGATGAGACGACAGAAGACCCGACGACTGTCAACAAGAAAAACCAAGAGTCCTGTTTAAGTTACGGGTTCATTGCAGCAGGTGATTCACACTCCAACCTCCACTGTGTGGAATAAACGTGGCGACCAACCGGCTCTAAACCGCTTCATCACTTCATAGAAAACTTCGTGCATCAGCGGTTTTGCATGTATTTCCCTCTACAACAACTCTGTGTGGTAACGTTGTGTTATTATCTCATAGCGTGGTGAATGTGCAGCTCACAACTTGTCCACCAGAGCGTTGTGGAGTTGTTGGATTGTGTATTTGATGAGTTTGATGAGGGAAACCAAGAAATCCCATAATGAGCCTCCGTAGCGTAGCTCTGAGCAGCTCACGGCTCTGCTCCACCGTTCTAAAAACAGCTTGCACCGACAATTAAAGGTAACAAACCTATATACTGCTATGACTATAGGGATTATGGTAATGGGCCAATTTGCCAAAATGTTGAACTATCCCTTTAAAGCAGAATAAAACCTGCTTAAGCAGAGTTTCCTGCAGCAAAGACTGGACCGTCACCTCCAGATGACTGCTTATATATTATATTATTATTATATGATGGTGAGTTGCAACAAAGAACGTAATAACTGAGTTAAACACGTAAGAGAAAAGCATGTGAGCAGCAGGTGACACACCTGACCTCCGTCTGTGGATGAAAGGATTTCACTTCTTTTCTCTTTTCTTTTTTTTATCATAAATCGACAAAATGTACAAACATGTTTTTCCTTTTGTCATGGTGGATTATTGAAGATTAAATCGGTAAAATAATAATAATAAAGAGTTTTTTTTATCCTTTTATAGTCAAATCTAGAGCAGAGAGAGGAAGACACTGTCTCACACACACACACACACACACACACACACACACACACACACACACACACCACACACACACACACACACCACACACACACACACACACACACACACACACACACACACACACACACACACACACACTTTGCTCTGAATGCTTCTGTTTTCAATAAGGTTTCTGCTGCTGCCTAGCAACCAGGTGAAGGACACTAGACAGGATAATGAAAATGTGATGGTGACGATCTTTGTCTCTAAGTGACCTCACAAGAAGAGGAGGAGGAGGAGGAGGAAGAGGAGGAGGAGGAGGAAGAGGAGGAAGAGGAGAGAGGAGGAGGAGGAGAGAGGAGGAGGAGGAAGAGGAGGAGGAGGAGGAAGAGGAGGAAGAGGAGAGAGGAGGAGGAGGAAGAGGAGGAAGAGGAGAGAGGAGGAGGAGGAAGACGAGGAGGAGGAGGAAGAGGAGGAAGAGGAGAGAGGAGGAGGAGGAGAGAGGAGGAGGAGGAAGACGAGGAGGAGGAGGAAGAGGAGGAAGAGGAGAGAGGAGGAGAGAGGAGGAGGAGGAAGAGGAGGAAGAGGAGAGAGGAGGAGGAGGAAGACGAGGAGGAGGAGGAAGAGGAGGAAGAGGAGAGAGGAGGAGAGAGGAGGAGGAGGAGAGAGGAGGAGGAAGAGGAGGAAGAGGAGAGAGGAGGAGGAGGAGAGAGGAGGAGGAGGAAGAGGAGGAGGAAGAGGAAGAGGAGGAAGAGGAGAGAGGAGGAGGAGGAAGAGGAGGAAGAGGAGAGAGGAGGAGGAGGAAGACGAGGAGGAGGAGGAAGAGGAGGAAGAGGAGAGAGGAGGAGAGAGGAGGAGGAGGAGGAGGAGAGAGGAGGAGGAGGAGGAAGAGGAGAGAGGAGGAGGAAAAGGAGGAGGAAGAGAGAGGAGGAAGAGAGAGGAGGAGGAGGAGGAAGAGGAGAGAGGAAGAGGAGGAGGAAGAGGAGGAAGAAGAGGAGGAGGAGGAGGAAAAGGAGGAGGAAGAAGGAAGTAGAAGAGGAGGAGGAGGAGGAAGAAGAAGAAGAGAAGGAGGAGGAAGAGAAAGAAGAACAGAAAGAGGAACTCAGGTTCAGGTTTTAACTGTGAACAGCCCCTCCTCCTCTTCTTCCTCTTCCTCCTCCTCCTCTTCCTCCTCCTCCTCTTCTTCCTCCTTCTCCTCCTCCTCCTCCTCCTCCCTGCACACTCTCAAGTTTTAAACAGAACCAGAACAATAAATATTCAAAGTTCATAAGTTTTGGATATTTTTCTTTTTATAAACAAAATAACTTCAGTTCAAGACTTCAAGACAGGAACCGACTGGGGATCGGTTTAAACCATAGACTGTAAAAAGAATGGACGTAGCGTTACCCATTGGTTTTGGGGAGTCGTTTTTGTGACTCCAATATGGCGGCCTGAACAGCGCCATGTTGGATTGGCCGGCCGAGAACCCGCCCACTGGCCTCGAAGCAGCTGTCCACGGAGCTGCTCGGACCTGTCACTCAACGTTTCCGCGCCCTAATTGGCCAGAGTTTTAACCTAATAACAGTAAAACGGTAGAGTTAAAAAAAAATTCACCCCCCTCAGAGTGTGTGCGGGGGTAGAAACTATCGATTGAGACCAAAAAACGTTCTGACACCAGGCTTTTAACATGTTTACTGAGGATGTAAAGTCGGCGATTTTAACATGGGGGTCTATGGAGAATGCTGCTTTCTGACACCAGCCCCCAGAGGAAGCCGAGGGGATTGCAGTTTGTTGAACGCGGAGGTGAGCTTCACTTCTCAGACCAACAACTGCCCCCTTGGTTCTGACCTTTCCCTCAGGACTCAGAACTACAACTTCACCAGAGACAAACTGAAGCTGCTGCTGGTTTCCTCTCGCGGATAGGAACTCCACACAGAGACAGAGACAGAGAGAGTGATAGAGAGAGGGATGAAGGAGCCAACAGAGACAGATGGAGAGAGAGAGGGGGAGACGACGTGATGGAGGGAGCAGGGACAGCTCACATTAAACGACAGGATTTCATCACATCAGAGACATTAGAGACATTATCAGAGCTGGAGACAGAGAGGACAGAGGGACAGATGCACTGCAAAAACTCAAACTCTTACCAAGAATATTTGTCTCATTTCTAGTCAAAACTAATCTTATTATACCTAAAATAAGACTCATCACATTAAAAAGTAGCTTGTTTTTAGATACTTTTTACTTCTTTCAAGCAAATTTTCACTTGAAATAAGTAGAAAAATCTGATAGTGGAGCAAGTTTTTCTTTCTTATTACAAGCACAAAAAACTTTCACTTTCACTGGCAGATTTTTCTACTTATTTCAAGTGAAAATTAGTTTGAAACAAGTGAAAATGATCTAAAAACAAGTTAATTTTTAGGTGATGAGTCTTATTTTAAGTGGAAAGAGATTAGTTTTGACTAGAAATGAGACATTTTGACAAGAAAAAGGCCAAATATTCTTGGAAAGACTTTGAATTTTTGCAGTTTGCTGTTTGTCCCAACACCACGTCCAACCTTAAACGGGAGGAGGAGGAGGAGGAGGAGGAGGAAGAGGAGAGGAAGTGGCCTTGAGATAGAGGGAGAGAGTGAACTGATAAGGAAGAACAAAAACAAACTGTTGGAGAGGGAAACACTGTGTAGACATTGTAAACAGTATTAAAGTGTTTACTTCATTTTAATAGTTTGTAAACTAAACATTTGCTCGTTAGACATTAGACGTTAGTGGTTCAAGTTTCTAAACATGTGATTTAAAGTGTTTATACTGTAAAAAAAAAACAAAAAAAACTCAGAATTAGTTTAATCAATTAAACTTTTCTTTCATTTCTTAGTTTAAACTTAAGTTGACTAATGTCTCTGATGGATCATTAAAGGGATAGTTCAACATTTTGGCAAATTGGCCCATTGCCATACAGTAATCCCTATAGTCATAATAGCAGTAGGTTTGTTACCTTTAATTGTCGGTGCAAGCTATTTTTAGAACGGCGGAGCAGAGCCGCGAGCTTCTCAGAGCTACGCTACGGAGGCTCATTATGGGATTTCTTGGTTTCCCTCATCAAACTCATCAAATACACAATCCAACAACTCCACAACAACGCTCTGGTGGACAAGTTGTGAGCTGCACATTCACCACGCTATGAGATAATAACACAACGTTACCAGACAGAGTTGTTTTAGAGGGAAATACAGAGACTGATTGATGAAAAACTGTCCCTGAAGGCAACGTGCATCAGCAGTTTTGCATGAATTTCCCTCTAAAACAACTCTGTGTGGTAACGTTGTGTTATTATCTCATACAAAATGACAACACAAAATGACAAATTTGACAAAATGTTGAACTATCCCTTTAAAGTTAACCTCAGTGTTTATACTGTAAAAAAACTCAGAATTATAGTTTTGTCAATTAAACTTTTCTTTCATTTCTTAGTTTAAACTGAAGTTGACTAACGTCTCTGATGGATCATTAAAATTCTGTTACAAGAGGCACTGTTAGTTGTTGTTAGTTTTCTTTTTTTTTGCATAGACTTCCCAGCATGCATTGCATTTGTGTTCAAATTATAGATGAATAAACTCCAAGTTCATTTGAGAATTTCTACTTGGTTCAAAATCTGAGCTGCTTTAACACGGAGAGAATTTATAATGTTGTCAAACTTAGATGAACAGTTTAATTATGAAGGCAGTAAACTTCAGTGAGACTTTGAGTGTTTAACTGAATTTATCAAGACACGCTGAGGAGAAACTTTAAAACAATGACTCAAACTCATCAAATCAAATGTTTCTAAATAAATAAACCATAATAATAATATTATTCAGTATTATTTTCCCTCTCTGATATAATTATGTTTTATATTTGTGTGTTTGGTGCCTCGTTGAAGTGACAGAGTGAGACGTCACGCTGGTTTTAAAGGTGTTAAACACACTCACAGCTGAACTGGAGGAGCAGCAGCTGAAACACACACAGTCCAAGTGTGTGTGTGTGTGTGTGTGTGTGTGTGTGTGTGTGTGTGTGTGTGTGTGTGTGTGTGAGCGGCTGCCAGGTCGTTATGTAAAGACGCAGCGACGGAGGTCAAAGGTCACGGTGCTGAATATTCATGTTGATGTACACAACGGCCGAGCTGTCAACAAGGAGCTGCAGCTCTGATTGTGAATATATTGATTGTGGAAAAAAGAAATCACACTCCCACGACCGTTCACACTCCTCCACGTCCAACACTCACACCCAGGAAAATATATATGATTACTGTGTTTTATTAAGACGAGAGCAGAGCAGAGTGACGTGAGCTGTTACAGAACCACAGGAAACAATGGGAGAGAGAATTCACTGTTTAACGTGTGACTGGACTTTTATGAAGCGTGAAAAATTAATGCCACAAAGAAAAAACTGTTTGTTCAATAAGAAAAGACAAAAAGATAAATAAATACGTATATGTTTAAAGGGATAGTATCATTTTTTTAAAGTGGGGTTGTATGATGTACAAATAGCCCCTAAGTACTTTAATTGCAGTAGAAGACTCTCTGCACTCCTCCCGTTAGCAACGCCAGCCCATAATAGCCCTGCCCAGAGATTTACAACATACAGTGTTGTGAACAGACCCAAAGAAACGGCCTATTTTCACGGCCTAAAAGAGGTTTTACCTGAAAAAAATACACAGTTCCATTGTTATATTATAGCGAACAATGGAACTGTGTATTTTTTTTCATACAACCCCACTTTAAAAAAATGATACTATCCCTTTAAGTATGTATATGTATGCATATACTGTATATATGTATGTGTATAAGTGTTATGTATGTATACTATTTGGGGTGAGAGCTAACAAGCTATACTTCTTCTCACTCCTTTTCGAATATGTCACTTATTTTCCTTTTTTCTGTTTTATTTTATTTTATTTTATTTCTTTGCTTCCTCAATGCTCATTTCTATATTATGTTGGACAAGAATTTGTTCAGTAGCAAATCGGGAAGCCTTTTAATAGTTTCATATTCAAAATACAAAAAGTACAAAACAAAGACAAAACAAAAGAATAAAAACTTCTACAAAATATCAATAACTAAAAAGTTAATGTTGTACAATAATGTGAAAGTATTGATTCTGCTATATTTCATTTTAAAACATTTATTTACTTTGATCTTTGTTATATTACTTTACTGTATATGAATTCAATTATATATTTATCAGTAATTTCAGATGTTATTATTACTGTCTATGATTATTTTTTGTTATTCTCATTTTATTTCATCTGTCTGTGAAAAAGTGTGACAGTATGAGGTGACATATTTGTACATCGATCTGATATTCACTTGATATTTCAAGAAAAATATTGTTAACAGATAATTAAATGTTTTTTAAATCCTCCATATTGAGGAAGAATTGGACTTTTAAATAAATAAATAAATACTGTAGATAAAAAGTGAGCTGCTCCACTGTCGCCATCTTGGCAGCACCTGACTCCACCCACTTCTTCATCTAAATATGGTAAAAGGGGAGGGGCCTATTTGGACCAAATAGGCCCCTCCCCTTAGTCCTCCACAACTCTAGTGGTTAATAAAGTGTAAACAGGAACTCTGTGTTTTGTGTCTTTTAAATTGTATGAATCTGAAGCTCCTGATCTGAGGTCGACGCCTGAAACTGGTAAAAAAATAAATAAAAATGAAAATATTTTCCTTGTTGCCATGGTTATCAACAAAAACAAAAGGACACGACCCCGTAGTAAAAAAAAAAACAACACAATACAAGGCATTATGGGTAACAACAATCAGACGTTGATGTTGCTCCTGGTGAGAACACAATGAACCACAGGAAAGTTACAACCTGGACCGGTGCTCGCACACACACACACACACACACACACACACACACACACACACTGGTGGGAAGAATTCAAAAGCTTTGTTCAAATAAAAGTTTCTGTGGGAATTAATCAAACACCGGTGCAATAAAACTGAACTATAAACTCCACTTTCTAGTAGAAGAACTCACACGCTCAGGTTTTAATACATAAAGACTTCACTTCTTCTTCCCCAGTGGTGCGTTCACTGTCCTGAAACTGTGTCGGTCAAACTGGACTCAAACTCCTTTCACTGCTTTCATGCAAAAAAAAAAAGATAAAGAAGATTCAAGGACCTCGTCTGAACTCCTACGGCTCCACGTGTATAGACACGAGGACAGAGGAGGAAGAGGAGGAGGAGGAGGAGGAGGAGAAGAAGCCTTCAGACAGAGGTCAGGTGTGTGTGTCACCTGCAGCTCAGACCTTCACAATAAAAGCCTGTGATGAGGTTCAGATCGGGGCGAAGCTGTGAAAGCGTTTGTGCAGCTGTGATGTGATCACTGAGAAGACAGTCGATAGAGTCTGAGAAAAAGAAAAAGACGACAATGACAACGAAGAAAATGATGGTGATGAAGAAGAAAAAAAAAAAGAAGACGATGACAGCCAGAACGATGAAGAGGGTAGCTGGTAGCTGCTGACTTTTTTTGTTACATGATCACAAAATCTGTTCCTGACAAAGTTTTTGAGAATATTTTACCACTTTTTTTTATTATTATAATTTAACTTATTTTTTCTTCAGATTGTACCACTTTTTGTAGAATTTTCTTTTTTACTTGTGTGTAGAAATTTTAGCAGTTTCTTCTAGAATTTTGTAAAACCATTTTTTTTGAGAAATTGTATCACTTTTTTCTAGAAAATGTTTTTTTTTTTTTTTTTTTTTTTTTTAGAAATCTTACCACTTTTTTCTAGAATTTTTTGGTCTCCTAAAGGGGGCGGGGTCATGGTCTGCTGGTCTCCTAAAGGGGGAGGAGTCATGGTCTGCTGGTCTCCTAAAGGGGGCGGAGTCATGGTCTGCTGGTCTCCTAAAGGGGGAGGAGTCACGGTCTGCTGGTCTCCTAAAGGGGGCGGAGTCTTCTTTTTTTGAGAAATTTTACCACTATTTTCTAGAAATGTTTGAACGTTTTTGGAGAAATTGTACCAGTTTTATACAGAAGTTTCTCTACAATATTTGCTGGTCTCCTAAAGGGGGCGGAGTCACGGTCTGCTGGTCTCCTAAAGGGGGCGGAGTCTTGGTCTGATGGTCTCCTAAAGGGGGCGGAGTCACGGTCTGCTGCTGGTCTCCTAAAGGGGGCGGAGTCACGGTCTGTTGATCTCCTAAAGGGGGCGGAGTCACGGTCCGCTGGTCTCCTAAAGGGGGCGGAGTCACGGTCTGCCGGTCTCCTAAAGGGGGCGGAGTCACGGTCTGATGGTCTCCTAAAGGGGGCGGAGTCACGGTCTGTCGGTCTCCTAAAGGGGGCGGGGTCACGGTCCGCGGGTCTCCTACAGGGGGAGGCGTCACGGTCTGCTGGTCTCCTAAAGGGGGCGGATCTGCCGGTCTCCTAAAGGGGGCGGAGTCACGGTCTGCCGGTCTCCTAAAGGGGGCGGAGTCATGGTCTGCTGGTCTCCTAAAGGGGGCGGAGTCACGGTCTGCTGGTTTCCTAAAGGGGGCGGGGTCACGGTCTGTTGGTCTCCTAAAGGGGGCGGAGTCACGGTCTGCTGGTCTCCTAAAGGGGGCGGAGTCATGGTAGCTGCCGATTTTTTGTTACATGATCACAAAATCTGTTCCTGAAAAAGTTTGAAAAGGAGAGATTTTACCACTTTCTCTAGAATTGTCTTTTTTACTTGTGTGTAGAAATTTTTACCAGTTTCTTCTAGAATTTTGTAAAAAAAAATAATTTAACTTATTTTTTTCAGATTGTATCACTTTTTCTAGAATTTTCTTTTTCACTTGTGTGTATACATTTTTACCAGTTTCTTCTAGAATTTTGTAAAAACATTTTTTTAAGAAATTTTACCACTTTTTTGAGAAATTTTACCACTTTTTTTCTAGAATTGTTTTTGAGAAATTTTATCACTTTTTTCTAGAATTTCTTTATTTTTTTTACTTTTTTTTGAGAAATTTTACCACTATTTTCTAGAAATGTGTGAACGTTTTTGGAGAAATTGGACCAGTTTTTTGGGGGAATTTCTCTACAATATTTGCTGGTCTCCTAAAGGGGGCGGAGTCACGGAGAAACCCACGGGATGTGTGGAGCGTCTTGTTTCTAAACCGTCTTTGGTGGAAGTTTGGATGCAATGCATGCTGGGAGGAGGTGGAGGAGGATTTCTCTGTCGTGGTTCATTGTGTGTGTCTGTGTGTGTGTGTGTGTGTGTGTGTGTGTGTGTGTGTGCTGCTGGAGACAGATGTTGAGCCAGATGTGGACTAAGTGCATGTTGGAGTCGGTTCACACCTGCACAGCGACGTGTGCGTGTCAGGGGATCGGCTCTGACCTTTGACCTCTGACGTGTGTTTGTGTGTGTGAATGTCGGCGACGAATCTGAGGATGTTGTTGTCGTCTCCAGGTGTTACCGCGGCAGCGCGTTCACATGACGACCGACCTCCTCCCCGCACAAAGGAATAAAGACGGAGAGACCTCGTCTACAGGAGGGTCTGCTCTCTCTCTCCCTCCTTTCTCTGTTTCCTTTCCTTTTCCATCTCCTCCCCTCCTTCTTCCTCTCATCCTTCTTCCTCTCTCTCTCTCTTCCTCTCTCTCTATTTCCTTTCCTTTTCCCTCTCTCCTCTCCTTCTTCCTCTCATCTCTCTCTGTTTCCTTTCCTTTTTCGTCTCTCTTCCTCTCCTCTCTCTTCCTCTCTCTCTGTTTCCTTTCCTTTTTCCTCTCCTCCTCTCCTTCTTCCTCTCCTCTTTCTCTGTTTCCTTTCCCTTTTCCTCTCTCCTCCTCTCCTTCTTCCTCTCCTCTCTCTTTCCTTTCTCTGTTCCCTTTCCTTTTCCCTCTCTCCTCTCCTTCTTCCTCTCTCTCTGTTTCCTGTCCTTTTTCCTCTCTCCTCCTCTCCTCTCTCTCTGTTTCCTTTCCTTTTTCCTCTCTCCTCCTCTCTTTCTTCCTCTCCTCTCTCTCTGTTTCCTTTCTCCTCCTCTCCTTCTTCTCCTCTCTCTCACTCTGTTTCCTTTCCTTTTTCCTCTCTCCTTCTTCCTCTCTCTTCCTCTCTCTCTGTTTCCTTTCCTTTTTCCTCTCTCCTCCTCTCTTTCTTCCTCTCCTCTCTCTCTGTTTCCTTTCTCCTCCTCTCCTTCTTCTCCTCTCTCTCACTCTGTTTCCTTTCCTTTTTCCTCTCCCCTCCTCTCCTTCTTCCTCTCTCTCTTTCCTTTCTCTGTTTCCTTTCGTTTTTCCTCTCTCCTCCTCTCCTCTTTCTCTGTTTCCTCTCCTTTTTCCTCTCTCCTCCTCTCCTTCTTCCTCTCCTCTCTCTCCCTCTCTCTCTCTTTCCTTTCTCTCTTTCCTTTCCTTTTTCCTCTCCCCTCCTCTCCTTCTTCCTCTCTCTCTTTCCTTTCTCTGTTTCCTTTCGTTTTTCCTCTCTCCTCCTCTCCCTCTTCTCCTCTTCCTCTCTCTCTTTCCTTTCTCTGTTTCCTTTCCTTTTTCCTCTCTCCTCCTCTCCTTCTTCCTCTCCTCTCTCTGTTTCCTTTCCTTTTTCCTCTCTCCTTCTCTCCTTCCTCTGCCCTCTTCTCCTCTCTCTCTCTCTTTCCTTTTTCTCTTTCCTTTCCTTTTTCCTCTCTCCTCCTCTCCCTCTCTCCCTCTCTCCCCCTCTCTCTCTCTTTTTCTCTCTCAGAGCATGACGGTGCAATTTGTGCTCAACTGGATTTCATTAAAGGGCGGCAGCGCTAATCAAGCAGATCTGAGTTAATCATCTTTTCCGTTAATCTCCCCCAGATAGACGCTGCAGCGATCTGCACCTCCGACCAGAGCGGGAGAGTCTGACGAGAGAGGGGGGGGGTTGGGGTGAGGAAGGAGAGAGGAAAAAGGAAAGAGAGAGGAGAGGAAGAAGGAGGAGACAAACTGATGATGGAGAATAGATGTGTGGTCACAGACAGAGGAGGCGGCGACGCAGCAGAAAGAAACAGATGATGATAAATGTCAGTTTATTAGAGTCATAGATAGATAGATAGATAGATAGATAGATAGATAGATAGATAGATAGATAGATAGATAGATAGATAGATAGATAGATAGATAGATAGATAGATAGATAGATAGATAGAACGATAGATAGATAGATAGATAGATAGATAGATAGATAGATAGATAGATAGATAGATAGATAGATAGATAGATAGATAGATAGAACGATAGATAGATAGATAGATAGATAGATAGATAGATAGATAGATAGATAGATAGATAGATAGAACGATAGATAGAACGATAGATAGAACGATAGAACGATAGATAGAACGATAGATAGAACGATAGAACGATAGATAGATAGAACGATAGATAGATAGATAGATAGAACGATAGATAGATAGATAGATAGAACGATAGATAGAACGATAGATAGAACGATAGATAGATAGATAGATAGATAGAACGATAGATAGAACGATAGATAGATAGATAGATAGATAGATAGATAGATAGATAGATAGATAGATAGATAGATAGATAGATAGATAGATAGATAGATAGATAGATAGATAGATAGATAGATCATAGTAGATCATTACTATTGTTGTTGCTGTTGTTATTATTATTATGGGATGTTTGTACTTGTTGCTGAACACGTTGGACTGGTAGTTTCCTGTGAGAGAGATGCAAATGTGAATGAAAAGAGGAACCGGTGTGTGTGTATAAGTGTGTGTGTGTGTGTATAAGTGTGTGTGTGTGTGTGTGTGTGTGTATATGTGCGTGTGTGTGTGTGTGTGTGTGAGACAGAGAGGTAAAAATAGACGGTAAAGAGAGAGACAGTAGAGTGAGAGCAGGAGCAGAGAGAGTCGTCTCCAGCTGTGAGCATCTCACCTTCCTCACAGCGGGTTCTGACTGTGTGTGTCTGTGTGTGTGTGTGTGTGTGTATTAGGGGTGTAGCTACAGTGAGTGCACTATTTGTATTCGGATTTAGGCTTTTTTTAAAAACTTGGGATTCATATTCGTATTCGGGAAGAAACCGGAAGTGGGCGCAGTGACTTCAGCCGAGCTAGTGCTACGTCGAGCTAGCCGGCTAACTTCCGCTTTAGCTCTGGGCTAACTAGAACGGGAATAAAATAATTTAATGGTGCGGCTCTTCTAGACTTTCCAAACGTAATCGGACTGAACGGATCAGATTTCACGGGGGTTGTGACACTCAAAAACAATTATCCACCATTTCATAGCTGCTGCTAGAAGTATCGGTGAGCACTTCCTGTCTACTGTAACGCAATGCATGCTGGGAGATGCTGTTTCTTAGCAACCCTAACGTGAACTAGACAAAAAAAAATTTTTTCATAGGATAGGTCCGGGAAAGTCCCGCCTCTGATTGGCTAGATGAGCTCTCCTCTGATTGGTTACTCGATTTGGCCGTCCAACGTCATCTCAAAACAGTAGGGGAGACCGGGGTTGGTTGGCTACAGGGGTTGGTTGGCACACCCCTGTTTTCTGGCCTCCTGTTGGTCACAGACTCACAAATGTGACATCAAAATGATCATCTTTTTGAGCTGCACTTATCTAGTTTGTTAAAACATCTGAAAATTACTCACTTTTTTGCTGAGGGCAAAAAATCTGTTTTTTAGTACCAAAAGTAAAAAATTGCCCCCCGCACTTAAAGTGTTATAAAATTGCTTTGGATAAAGATATTGGAAATGTGTTAGGAGTCAGCTTCAATTTGATATGAAACTTGAAAGTCTTTGATGAGTGATGTTAACTGGGCAACATCATATATTCACAAAAGTGGGTTTGTTTTGGTCGGGGTTGGTTGGCACACTCATGTCGGGGTTGGTTGGCACACACAAACCAACCCCAACATGCAGTATACATATATTAAATGTGATTAAACATAATTTCATACAATTCAGTGCACTGAGTGCAAGAAATGGGCACATGATTTATGCAGTGAAATGGGCCACACAGCCTGTATGCCAATACTGTAATTCCAGTGATTCTATATAGGCCTTAATGTAAATAATCTGCTTCCACCCCACACAGCAAATCTAAAACACAGTGAGATGGAAAGAAATAAAAATACAAAGAGGTGATATGCTATATTTAAGAATAAATTATATGTTCATTGAATATTTTCTCTTTAAAAAAAAAAAAAAAGAAGCTCAAATCATTTACTGTTTGATGTTCTGTGTACGTGTTATCTTGTTTGTGGCCTTAAATGCCCTGTTTTAGTGTTATACATGCAAATATATGCATGCACTATGCTATCTCCTTAAATTTGAATATATTGGAATTAAATTTCCAATTTATTATTATATTGGTTGCTTCATCCATTCATTTTTACATTGTGCCAACCAACCCCATGAAGTGTGCCAACCAACCCCGTGTTGGGGCTGGTTGGCACAAGTGCGCAGTATGATTTTATTCATAAATAAATTGATTTTAGAATATAACTGTGGACATGGAAATGTGTTTAGTTAAAGCTGACACCTTAACCTTTCATTTGATGCTGGTTTGAGTATTCTCACATAAATGATGCCAGAGTGCTATGGCAAAGAGTGAAAAGTGTGCCAACCAACCCCGGTCTCCCCTACTGCAGTAAACTAAAATAGCACTAACTGAAATCTTTAGTGTGTTCTGACGCCATGACGAAGCGGTTTGCGTTTTCACCTGCGGTGTGGTGAATCCAAGTTCAATCCCCGCTCGTTTCACTTTCCGAAAAATGTATATTCCAAGTTTACATTTTGAGTTTGAGTGAGAAGTGTAATTGTGCCATTGGTTAGGTTTACTCGTGTTGTGCTTCTATGGCGGTTGCACCAACGTTAAGCTGCATTAGCGCCACCTACTGTGTTGGAGTGTGAACCAGAGTCACCTGGTTATGTTGCTGCTGCTGATCCAAACGTTTCTTTTTCTGCAGAAAAAAGCTCCCGAATAATGAGGAGGAACTTCGGACAGCAAAACTAATCTGGATCAAAGAATGATCTGTGAACTTCTGACTACGTATTCAGGTTTGGGTAGCTACACTCCTAGCCTGTAGCTGCTCAGACCTCCAGGAGCTGTGAGGGTTCAGACCTGGTTCTGGGCAGATTTAGAGTCGGAGCCAGGGAATGTTTTCTGTCAACGAGGCAGTGTGTGTGTGTGTGTGCGTGTGTATATATATATATGTGTGTGTGTGTGTGTGTGTGTGTGTGTGTGTAGGTATGACTGTGCTTGGGTGCAAACTGGGATCTGCAAACAATGGAAAAACCACCCAGGGGTTGTACTGTAGGTGGATGCCGGGGGGGGGGGGGGGGGCTGCCAGCTACACAGTCAATGCTGCACACACACACACATACACACACACACACACACACACACACACGTGCACATGGGCACACATGCACACAACATACACACACACACACACACATACACACAATTTGAAACATTACTGTTTGTTTGGTCTCCTTGAAAAAGGAAAAAAAAAAAAACGTTACATAATCTAATCTCCTTATGTAACACACTGAAGTCACTACACACACACACACACACACACACACAATTGTTAAGAGAAATACACATGTGGGACGAATGCAGGATACAAGGTCAGACCGGTGTAAAGCTGATCTAAACACACACACACACACACACAGAGCATTAGATATAAACAGCTGCTGTGTGAACACACTGAGCAGATGTTTATTGTTACTGTTGTTTAGTTATTTATTTATTTATTT
>NC_140927.1:31335601-31353101 GCF_045865225.1 Trachurus japonicus | reverse complement strand
TTGAAGCCTTCAGGATTTAATCATCCATGCGACTCGACTTGGAAGGAGGTTTAGATCCACCTGTCCTGTTCTCTCCATCTCCCAGCATCCACCTGTGTCCTCGCTGTCTCCGTCTCCAGGGAAACCTCCTCCCCTCCTCCCCCTCTCCCTCCCTCCTGCTCTACTTTCACTGTATTTTATTTCACTTCCATACATCACACACTCCTCTTCCTCCTCCTCCTCCTCCTCTCAGCTGGATAAGGACACACACAGGGCGGTAATGAGAGCACACAACCGTGTCTGCAGGAGAGACACACTTTCATAGGCCATCCTGGATCACCGTAACCATGGAAATAAGTACTAGGCTACTGTGGTGGTGACACACACACACACACACACACACACACACACACACACACACACACACACACACACGCTGGCTCCTCAGACACTAAATGCATTCACAGGAGAAAATCTTTATCCGAGCGGTTGTGTCACCACACAGATCCACGGGAGCAGCTCGACTCCCGAGGACACGTCGATGTCGCTATAGGAGACGGAGACGAAGACACGAGGACGAAGACGAGGACGATACGAGGACGAACTCCGTCTTAAAGAGACGGAGAGACAGAGAGACAGAGGTCTGGGGGACACGATAAAGCGAGGGACCGGTCTGGGGCCTTGAGTTGTTCTTTTTCTTGACTTTAGAAGTTGTGCAGCTTCCTGTTAGTGGTTTGACAATAAGCTGAGTTTTTTTGGTTTATTACAACGTCAATATCACATGATTCACATTGTATTGATCATATTAGCTTAGCATTAGCCTTTAAAGGGATATAGTTCAATATTTTGGCAAATTGGCCCATTGCCATAATCCCTATAGTCATAGCAGTAGGTTCGTTACCTTTAATTGTCGGTGCAAGCTGTTTTTAGAACGGAGGAGCAGAGCTGTGAGCTGCTCAGAGCTACGCTACAGAGGAGGCTCATTATGGGATTTCTTGGTTTCCCTTCATCAAACTCATCAAATACACAATCCAACAACTCCACAACGCTCTGGTGGACAAGTTGTGAGCTGCACATTCACCACACTATGAGATAATAACACAACGTTACCAGAAAGAGTTGTTTTAGAGGGAAATACATGTAAAACCACTGCTGCGTGTTGCCTTCAGGGACAGTTTTTCATCAACAGTCTCTGTATTTCCCTCTAAAACAACTCTGTCTGGTAACGTTGTGTTATTATCTCATAGTGTGGTGAATGTGCAGGTCACAACTTGTCCACCAGAGCGTTGTGGAGTTGTTGGATTGTGTATTTGATGAGTTTGATGAAGGGAAACCAAGAAATCCCATAATGAGCCTCCGTAGCGTAGCTCTGAGCAGCTCACGGCTCTGCTCCGCCGTTCTAAAAACAGCTTGCACCGACAATTAAAGGTACAAACCTACTGCTATGACTATAGGGATTATGGCAATGGGCCAATTTGCCGAAAATGTTGAACTATCCCTTTAAACTGGGTTTGTTATAATATTAAATATGTCTCATGTTTAGTTTCTTTCATCATGTGATCCTCCTCTTCCCTGCAGCGACATCCCAGATAGTCTGGTCCCTGTGTGTGTGTGTGTGTGTGTGTGTGTGTGTGTGTGTGTGTGTGTGTGTGTGTGTGTGTGTGTGCATACAGAGTGTGTGTGTCATCGTTGTTGTTGTTGTTGTTTATTGAAAGTCTGTAAATTGCAGCCGGTGAAGGGAGAGTGTGAGGCCGACGAGCTCCACTGCTCCTCTAATGGTTTAGTCCGACAATGTTGTGGGTCACGCTGGTACGAATTCCAATTACATCAGGTGAGAGCGCGCGCACACACACACACACACACACACACGCACACGCACACACACAGACACACACACACGCACACACACAGACACACACACACACACACACACACACACACACACACGCACACACACAGACACACACACACACACACACCGTGTCAGCTCTCAGGTGAGCAATAAGAGCATTTGCATTCACCCCAGTTTCACGCTTCACTGACGAGCTCACGACTAAAGTAGCTCAGTGAGATAAGAGACGACTTCTCTCAGTGAGGAGAGGCTCATTACTCACCACACACACACACACACACACACACACAGAGACACAGACACACACACACACACACACACACACACACACACACACACACACACACACAGAGACACACACACACACACAGAGACAGAGAGAGAGGAAACAGAGCGGTGGCCTGCAGCAGCTTCTCGTCCACACTGAGTCTCTGTGTTATTGACTTTAATAAGACGTCTAGACAAGACGTCCTGCAGCACAGAGAGGAAGAGGGGACACAGGGATGGAGGGAGGGAGGGAGGGAGGGAGGGAGGGAGGGAGGGAGGGAGAAAAAAAGGAGTGAAAGAGTGAGGGAGTGAAGAAGAGAAGGACGGAAGGAGAGAAGGAGGGAAGGACGGAAGGTGTGAAGGGGAGAAGGAGAAAAGGAGAGAAGGAGTAAAGGAGGGAAGGAGAGAAGGCGGGAAGGCATGAAGGAGTGAAGGAATGAAGAAGGAGTGAAGGAGGGAAGGAGAGAAGGCGGGAAGGCATGACGGAGTGAAGGCGTGAAGGAGTTAAGGAATGAAGAAGGAGTGAAGGAGTGATGGAGTGAGGAGGTGAAGGAGTGAAGAACAAGTTAAGGAGTAAAGGAGTGGGGAAGTGAGGGAGTGAAGGAGGGAGTGAGGAAGAAGGAATCAAGGAGGGAGTGAAGGAGTGAAGGAGTTAAGGAGTGAGGGAGTTAAGGAGTGGAGGAGTGAGGAAGTAAAGGAATGAAGGAGTGAAGAAGGAGTGAAGGAGTGATGGAGTGAGGGAGTGAAGTAGTGAAGGCGTAAAGGAGAGAAGGTATGAAGGAGTTAAGGAGTGAAGGAGGGAAGGAGGGAAGGAGAGAAGGTATGAAGGAGGGAAGGAGTTAAGGAGTGAAGGAGGGAAGGAGAGAAGGTATGAAGGAGGGAAGGAGTTAAGGAGTGAAGGAGGGAAGGAGGGAAGGAGAGAAGGTATGAAGGAGGGAAGGAGTTAAGGAGTGAAGGAGGGAAGGAGAGAAGGTATGAAGGAGGGAAGGAGTTAAGGAGTGAAGGAGGGAAGGAGGGAAGGAGAGAAGGTATGAAGGAGGGAAGGAGTTAAGGAGGGAAGGAGGGAAGGAGAGAAGGTATGAAGGAGGGAAGGAGTTAAGGAGTGAAGGAGGGAAGGAGGGAAGGAGAGAAGGTATGAAGGAGGGAAGGAGTTAAGGAGTGAGGGAGTTAAGGAGTGGAGGAGTGAGGAAGTAAAGGAATGAAGGAGTGAAGAAGGAGTGAAGGAGTGATTGAGTGAAAGAGGGAAGGAGGGAAGGCGTAAAGGAGAGAAGGTATGAAAGAGGGAAGGAGTTCAGGAGTGAAGGAGGGAAGGAGGGAAGGAGAGAAGGTATGAAGGAGGGAAGGAGTTAAGGAGTGAAGGAGGGAAGGAGGGAAGGAGAGAAGGTATGAAGGAGGGAAGGAGTTAAGGAGGGAAGGAGGGAAGGAGAGAAGGTATGAAGGAGGGAAGGAGTTAAGGAGGGAAGGAGAGAAGGTATGAAGGAGGGAAGGAGTTAAGGAGTGAAGGAGGGAAGGAGGGAAGGAGAGAAGGTATGAAGGAGGGAAGGAGTTAAGGAGTTAAGGAGGGAAGGAGAGAAGGTATGAAGGAGTGAAGGAGTTAAGGAGTGAAGGAGTGAAGAAGGAGTGGAGGAGTGAAGGAGGGAAGGAGAGAAGGTATGAAGGAGGGAAGGAGTTAAGGATGGAGTGAATAGTGAGGGAGTAAAGGAGTTTAGGAATGAAGAAAGAGTGATGGAGTGAAAGAGTTAAGGTATGAGGGAGTGGAGGAGGGAAAGATGGAGGGAGTGAAGGAGTGAGGGAGTGAGGAAGTAAAGGAGTGAAGGGGTGAAGAAGAAGTTAAGGAGTGAAAGAGTGAGGGAGTGAAGTAGTGAAGGCGTAAAGGAATGAAGGAGTGAAGGAGTTAAGGAGTGAAGGAGTGAAGAAGGAGTGGAGGAGTTAAGGAGTGGAGGAGTTAAGGAGTGAAGGAGTGAAGGAGTGAAGGAGTGAAGGAGTGAAGGAGTGAAGGAGTGAAGGAGTGAAGAAGGAGTGGAGGAGTGAAGGAGTGGAGGAGTGAAGAAGGAGTGAAGGAGTGAAGGAGTGAAGGAGTGAAGGAGTGAAGGAGTGAAGAAGGAGTGAAGGAGTGAAGGAGTGAAGAAGGAGTGGAGGAGTTAAGGAGTGAAGTTGTGGAGAAGTGAAGGAGTGAAGAAGGAGTGGAGGAGTTAAGGAGTGAAGTTGTGGAGAAGTGAAGGAGTGAAGAAGGAGTGGAGGAGTGAAGGAGTGGAGGAGTGAGGAAGTAAAGGAATGAAGGAGTGGAGGAGTTAAGGAGTAGAGGAGTGAAGGAGTGAAGAAGGAGTGGAGGAGTGAAGGAGTGGAGGAGTGAGGAAGTAAAGGAATGAAGGAGTGGAGGAGTTAAGGAGTAGAGGAGTGAAGGAGTGAGACAGAGTGACAGGGTGACAGGGTGAGGACATGGAGACTCGTCCCTCTGATTCTCTCCATCAGTAAAACCCAGAGGAACAGAACAAGCTGATGGATCAATACCTGTAATCACGTCCAGTGTGGTTACCACCAACTTCCATCCCATAATCACACAGAGAGTGAGTTCATGAGCCGAGCAGCTTATTGATTATTGATTGGTGCTGATTGTTTTCAAGTAGCCAATCACACCGACTCTTTCTCCTGGTTCAACACTTAACCAGCTTAACCAGCTTAACGAGCTTAACGAGCTCTGAACGTCGACTTGATTCAGAAGTCGAGTTGAACTTGACCAGCTGAGTGATGTCACAGTGATGTCACAGATAAAGAAGAGGAGGAGGAGGAGGAGGAGGAAGAATCAGAGGAAGAGGAGGAAAAAGAAGAGAGAGAGAGGAGGAAGAAGAGGAGGAGGAAGAAGAAGGAGGAGGAGGAGTGAAGAGGAGGAGGAAGGAGAGAGGAAGAGCATGAGGAAGAGGAGGAGGAGGAGGAAGAGGAGGAAGAGGAGGAGGAAGGGGAAGAGGAGGAGGAGGAGGAGAAGGAGGAGGAAGAAGAGAGAGAGGAGGAAGAGGTGGAAGAAGAAGAGAGAGAGGAGGAAGAAGAGGAGGAGGAGGAGGAAGAAGAAGAGAGAGGAGGAGGAAGAGGAGGAAGAAGAAGTAGGAGGAGGAGTGAAGAGGAGGAAGAAGAAGAGAGAGAGGAGGAAGAAGAAGGAGGAAGAGGAGGAGGAAGAGGAGGAGGAGGAGGAAGAGGAAGAGGAAGAGGAAGAAGAGAGGGAGGAGGAAGAAGAGGAGAAGAAGGAGAGGAGGAGAAAGAGGAAGAGAGAGGAGGAAGAAGAAGAGGAGGTGGAGGAGGAGGAGGAGAGAGGAGGAAGAAGAGGAGGAGGAAGAGAGAGGAGGAAGAAGAGGAAGAAGAGGAGGAGGAGAAGGAGGAGGAAGAGGAAGAGAGAGAGGAGGAGGAGGAAGGGGAAGGGGAAGAGGAAGAGGAGGAAGAGGAAGAGGAGGAGAAGAAGGAGGAGGAAGAGGAGGAGGAGGAAGAAGAAGAGAGAGAGGAGGAAGAAGAGGAGGAGAGAGAGGAGGAAGAGGAAGAGGAGAAAGAGGAGGAAGAAGAAGAGAGAGAGAGGAGGAAGAAGAGGAGGAGGAGGAGAGGAGGAGGAAGAGGAAGAAGAGGAGGAGGAGGAGGAAGAGGAGAGAGAGGAGGAAGAAGGAGGAGGAGGAAGGAGAGGAGGAGGAAGAGGAGGAGGAGTGAAGAGGAGGAGGAGGAAGAGGAGAAGAAGGAGGAGGAGGAAGAGGAAGAGGAAGAGGAGGAGGAGGAGTGAAGAGGAGGAAGAATCAGAGGAAGAGGAGAAAAAAGAAGAGAGAGAGAGGAGGAAGAACACACAGGGACACACACACACAGAGCTGCTGGGGTTGCCAGGTTGGACTGAGAGAAACCTCCTTTTACATTAATCTTTTATCTCTTTTCTTTATTCCATTTATTTCTTGTATTTGGTTATTTTGTTGCCAGCTGTTGGTTTCATGGTTCTGATTTTATTGTTTCAGCTGTAAAAACACACAACAAGTCTGATTTATAATATCCAAACATGCAGGTGAGGACGATGCCATAAAGGAACAGTTCACCAAAAATGAAATTCATCAGTCATTATTGCCTCCCCCACATGCTGCTGATGAATACTGCGGAGTAGTTTTTTATTCCTCAAAGTGCATCTGGAGACCCGGGAGGCCGGTTCAACGTAGTCCAACCAAAACTTTATATGAGAGTCAATAGGGCCCGACACAAAAACGTCCATAAAACTACACAACAACCCTTTAACATTCCTCCACACTGCTCGTCCACTGCAATCCAAGTGTCCTGAAGGGAGATAGTCCAGAGTTTACTGGAAACTACCTCATTTAGGCAAGTCTGGTCTAGGGATGTCACGATTATTGTCAGAGAAATAATCACGTTATTACGATTATCACGATTATTATGCATCAATTCATTTCACAACACTATGAATGTGTAAAATCAAATATAGTCAAAACATAATTACATTACTGATCTTTTAATAAAAGGACCAGTTATTAATCCCCCAGGGGAAGTGTTCGAAATATCTACGTCTTTAATTGTCATCTATACCAAATGTTTAAGTTTATTTTAATCATTTTTTTTACAATACAAATTACATGCTAATATTAAATGGTTTTTGTGTAGTTTTATGGACGTTTTTGTGTCAGGCCCTATTATAATCTCTCATATTTGAATGAATCTGTTTTTATTTCTTGCAAAATTTCACATTCATAAAAGTAAATTTTCTAAGAAAACGCCTTGCTTTTATGTTTTTCAAAAGAGAAATGGAACTTTACTTTAAGCTATAATCACCAAAGCAACAAATGAAAAGGCTTTTAAAACCATATATAGACTCTTGTAATATGTACAGTATGACCTCGTTGTATAATGAACATCACCACTGGCACATGTTCTCTGTATTTTCCTTGTATACTATTTGTATTTATGTCAACTCCTTTTAAATAAAGCTGTTGAGAAAAATAAATAAATAAATAAAAAATAAAAAATACTCTCATATAAAGTTTTGGTTGGACTAGGAACCGGTTTCCCGGGTCTCCAGATACACTTTGAGGAATAAAAAACTACTCCGGTGTATTCATCATATCTGATTCATCATCAGCATGAGGGGGAGGCAATAATGACTGGATTTCATTTTTTGGTGAACTATTCCTTTAAGGCATCGTCCTCACCTGCATGTTTGAATATTATAAATCAGATTTTTTGTGTGTTTTTACAGATGAAGCAATAAAAAGAAGGAATGGGGAGGAATAAAAAACTACTCCGGAGTACTCATCATTTGAATTTCATTTTTTGGTGAACTATTCCTTTAACTGACGGACGATGCCTTCACTGACTCACTTTGTGCATCGAGAAATAAAGAATTAAACAACAATCGGTTCTATTGTCTGAAATCTAAAGAGCTGTTGATCCGTCACAGCTGATGGACAGTTTGTATTCACACCGCCCACGCACCGCTTCTGTGTGTGTGTGTGTGTGTGTGTGTGTGTGTGTGTGTGTGTGTGTGTGTGTGTGTGTGTGTGTGTGTGTGTGAGTGTTGCATCAGGTGCTGCTGCTGCTGCACAGGTGGTAAATGACACACGCTGCTCTGCCGCCGCTCACTGAGCTTTAAGGTGTAACCGTCACACACACACACACGAGATAATTACCACTAATTGGCGACAGTGTGTGTGTGTGTGTGTGTGTGTGTGTGTGTGTGTGTGTGTGTGTGTGTGTGTGTGTGTGTGTGTGTGTGTGTGTGTGTGTGTGTGTGTGTGTGTGTGTGACAGCGACTCCGTGTGTCAGCCATGTTTAAATTCATCCCAATTAGCGTCTCGTGTCCCCAATAAGTCAAAAGCACCAAAGTGTATCGTCAGACTCTCACCACGACGATGACGATGCGTTCAGACGTTCCTGGGAATTCTCTATACTATATGTGACGCGCTGGGATGTAACGAACGTCTGAGAGCATCAGGATTTCACCGTCTTTAGAAACACGCGGCTATTTTCACCTCATTGATCCTCAGACTCAGAGTCCACGCCACGGGGAAGAGGACGAGGAGGAGGAGGAGGAGGGTGAGGACTGACCGACAGCCAGGGCTTTTATTCTGAAAGGTAAAATCCAACATGGAGTCTGGAAAATAAATAAACGCCTCACTTTGAACCAATCAATCAATTAACTAATTAATAATAATCCAGAACTGATCAGATCAATACTGTTGAGTTTAATAATGTTAGAAAAAAGACAAGTAAAAAAATCCTCCACATGCTATAATTTACAGATGTCCCCTGAACGCCTCACAAGAAGACGATTAGCACCCAAGCAACAATTATTCACTAAATACTTTAACTGCAAACTATCAGTAGACACTCCAATTTACAGAAGTCCATTAAATGTCTCTATGTAATTCAACAGTAGAAACTGCAACTTACAGATGTCCATTAAATGCCTCATATACAGATTATACACTTTACAGATGTTCCATGAACACGTCCAATGCAAGCTATCAGTAGACGCTGCAATTTACAGATGTCCATTAAATGCCTCACATGCAGACTATTAGCAACCATAAACACTTTAAACATAAACTGTTAGTGATGCTCTAATTTACAAATGTTCCATAAACGCTTCACATGCAATACTTCAATAGCCTCATATGTAGAATATAGGACGACACTGGGATTTACAGATGTCCCCAAACACCTCAAGTGGAAACTACAGTTAACAGATGTCCACAGTTAATAATGTCACATGCAGCAGACTATAGATAGAAACTCAGAATTACAAATGTCCCTAAACGCCTCACATGCAGATTATTAGCACCACAGCAACAATTATTCACTAAATACTTCAACTGCAAACTATCAGTAGACACTCCAATTTACAGAAGTCCATTAAATGTCTCATATGCAGACTATTGGTGGTGCAAAAATTTACAGATGTCCCTTTAACGCCTCACATACAGATTATACACTTTACAGATGTTCCATGAACGCGTCAAATGCAAGCTGTCAGTAGACGCTGCAATTTACAGATGTCCATTAAACGCCTCACATGCAATTAAATGTGTCACTTAAACTACAGTTAGTAGATGTCCAATGTCACATGCAGCAGACTATAGATAGAAACTCAGAATTACAGATGTCCCTAAACGCCTCACATGCAGACTATTAGCAACTGTTAAACTGTTAGTGATGCTCTAATTTACAAACGTTCCATGAACGCTTCACATGCAAACTATCAATAGATGCTGAAATTTCCTGATGTACAGTTAACGCCACATATATGTAGAATAGCTATAGGACAGCACTGGGATTTACAGATGTCCCCAAACGCCTCAAGTGGAAACTACAGTTAACAGATGTCCACAGTTAATAATGTCACATGGAGCAGACTATAGATAGAAACTCAGAATTACAGATGTCCCTAAACGCCTCACATGCAGATTATTAGCACCACAGCAACAATTATTCACTAAATACTTAAACTGCAAACTATCAGTAGACACTCAAATTTACAGAAGTCCATTAAATGTCTCATATGTAAATCAACAGTAGAAACTGCAACTTACAGATGTCCATTAAATGTCTCATATGCAGACTATTGGTGATGCAAATATTTACAGATGTCCCTTTAATGCCTCACATACAGATTTTACACTTTACAGATGTTCCATGAATGCGTCAAATGCAAGCTATCAGTAGACGCTGCAATTTACAGATGTCCCCTAAACGCCTCACAAGAAGACGATTAGCACCACAGCAACAATTATTCACAAAATACTTCAACTGCAAACTATCAGTAGACACTCAAATTTACATAAGTCCATTAAATGTCTCATATGCAGATTATTGGTAATACAAAATTTTACAGATGTCCCTTTAACGCCTCACATACAGATTATACACTTTACATGTTCCATGAACGCGTCAAATGCAAGCTACCAGTAGACGCTGCAATTTACAGATGTCCATTAAATGCCTCACATGCAATTAAATGTGTCACTTAAACTACAGTTAGTAGATGTCCAATGTCACATGCAGTAGACTATAGATAGAAACTCAGAATTACAGATGTCCCTAAACGCCTCACATGCAGATTATTAGCACCACAGCAACAATTATTCACTAAATACTTCAACTGCAAACTATCAGTAGACACTCAAATTTACAGAAGTCCATTAAATGTCTCATATGTAAATCAACAGTAGAAACTGCAACTTACAGATGTCCCTTTAACGCCTCACATACAGATTATACACTTTACAGATGTTCCATGAACGCGTCCAATGCAAGCTATCAGTAGACGCTGCAATTTACAGATGTCCATTAAATGCCTCACATGCAGACTCTTAGCAACCATAAACACTTTAAACATAAACTGTTAGTGATGCTCTAATTTACAAACGTTCCATAAACGCGTCACATGCAATACTTCAATAGCCTCTTATGTAGAATATGGGACGACACTGGGATTTACAGATGTCCCCAAACGCCTCAAGTGGAAACTACAGTTAACAGATGTCCAGTTAATGTCACATGATGCAGCAGACGATAGATAGAAACTCAGAATTACAGATGTCCACTGAACGCCTCACATGCAGATTATACCAGCTTGGTGTTGGTCTGCATGGTTTCCCTCAGAGATAAAACATGATGAACCTGAAGTTGTGTTTCATGAGCGACGGTGACGAGGAGCAGGAATATATTAGTATATTTATATATTTATATTATTAATATTGATATTAACATTAATGTCACTGTTCTGCAGCAGCGTGAGGCCTGAGGTGCAGCTGTTCCTGGATCAGCTCCACACACCTGTCGCTCCTCACCGTGCTGCAGCTTCATGTTTGTTGTTGCTGCTGGGCTCATTAAATCCATATTTCTACAATATTAATGAGTTAATTGTGAACATAAATGTAGAGATGACTGAGTGGGCGGAGCTCAGCTGCTTCTCTCTACATTTATCTCTCTCCTCTCTGGTATCACACGCTCTTCAGAACCAGAGCTCGTTAGAGTGTTAAAAAAGAGAAAAGAAAAGAAATAAATGAACAACACGTCACGGCAGCAAAGAGTCCATGTGACACAGGCTGTTTTCGAAACCGCATACTACTGCGTTAGTATGTACTGTATACTAGGGGTGGGAGAAAAAATCGATTCACATAAATATTGCGATATCTTTTTTGTTGATTTTTAAAATCGATTTTTTTTTTTTGAATTTTTTTTTTTTTTTGAATTTTTGGGGATTTTTTTTTTTAAATACTGTGCAATGTGCATGTGTTCGCCTTTTTTACATACAGAGAGTCCAGGTTTTGAAAAGGGTTTAAGTTCACTTTATAATGGAGTATGTTCATTTATAGGCTCCTACAATATTTGTGAGCAGATAAATGTTAAAAATGCTAAAGACTAAAAATCGAGAGAATCGGCGATATCATAGAATCGCAACTTAAATCGAATCGCCATCCAAAACATCGTAGAAGAATCGAATCGGGAGAAAAGCGTATCGTCCCAGCCCTAATGTATACTGCATACTGAATGTAGGACACCGTTCACACCACGGTATGTAGTAGACGAGTTTCCCAGAATGCATTTAGCTGTAAAACAGGTGAAAAGCTGTTTTATTTCCCGCTTTAGCGCTGTTATTATGTAATTTTATTAAGTTTTAATATTTTTTCATGCGAGAAAGTAACTGTTAAGACCCCAAATATACGGCCAGTTTATCCAAACGACGGCTGTTTCATCACAGAGGCAGCAGCCGCTCTGCAGAGCTGCTCGGCCGGCCAACCTCCGTCGTCATCCCGGGGGAGAAAACCATTGCTAATTAACTTACCCGCAGGTTTTTAGAGGTTTACCACCGGCTGGTTAAATTATTTTTTAGGAGATAAATGTTGGTCTCATTGATGAAATGTAACACCTGTATCAGTAGCATTAGTTTGTTTGAATGAAAAGTGAAGCTTCCTGTGTAGAGCTGGTTTACGGTACACCGCAAAGATACTTCATATCACTGCTCTAAACCGTCTTTGGTTGCGGTTAGACGTCAGGGGCGCATTGCATTGTGGGATACAGTACGCAATGTAGACTGGTCAGATGCATACTGGAGATATTTTCCGAATCACTACGACATCCGGGAATTTTTCGCATACTGCAGATTTTGCTTTTGTTTGCATACTGCATACTGCATTTTGGCCAAATCAGTACGTATTAGCAGCATAGTAGGCCTGGGACGATAATAAATTTTGCTGGACGATATATTGTCCAACAAATTATTGACGATAAACAATATTATTGACACGTTTTTTTGAGAACAAATTAACCACTAATATAATAATAATATTTAATAATAATGCAAGTAGACCCTTTTAAATGCGATAAACTTTTATTTCTCATGAGTATTTTTTTTAACCATTGTAATTGGAATGACAAGAACTTATATAGCTACTATCCTAAATAAATAAAATAAACAAAAAATAATAAACAGTGCAGTGCAGCTCTTCTGTCCAATAACGTTACACACCTGAAGCTCCACTTTTCATTCAAACAAACTAATGTGACTTCCACAGATATAAGATTTCATCAATGAGACTAGCATTTATCTCCTAAAAAGTATTAAACCAGCCGGCGGTAAACCTCTAAAAACCTGCTGATAAGTTTTCTAGTCGTTTGCTCCCCCAATGACGGAGGTTGACCGGCCCGTGAGCTGCTGCAGACCATAATACATCCATGCTGCAGACTGTGGGAAGCCCCGCTCCTCCTGCTCGCTGCTACCACATTAGCTCCAAAAACGTGGGAGGAAATCTCCCAACAGGCGATATGTGGATAAACTGACCACAGACTGGGGCTCTGAACTGTGACTTTCTAGCATGAAAAAATATTAAAACTTTAAAAAGTGACGTGTTAACAGCGCGGCAGCAAGAATTACGATAAAATAGCTTTTAGCTGCTTAGCTTTACAGCTAGCAGGTTGCTGCCAAATGCATTCTGGGAAACAAAGATCCTGGATGACTGAAAAGAGGGTTCACTCCTTTCATTCTGCAAAACAAACGGCCCAGGTGCTGAGACTGATGCACAGAGTGAAGCCTCTTGTCATCCAGCCTGGTTGGAGGCCAGAGACCAGGAAAACTAATACGTGCGCATGCACATGGCGATTTATCGAGGCCAGAAAAACTATCGAATTAATTTTCATTTATTGTGCGATTAATTGATTTATTGATTATCGTCCCAGTCCTAGCAGGAGAGTATGCGGTTTTGAATTCAGCCAGTGTGTTGGTTGACAGGCTGCTGCTGTACTCTCTACTACACCTGTGCTTCCTGACTGGAGGAGGCTTCTGTGGCTGCTGCTGCTGCGTTCATGCTCTCCCCAAATAGAGAGGATTCCCCGTACAGGGATGAGCAGGTATAAAAAAGTTGAATGGACGGACGCGAGGTAGCTGCAGTAATCCAGTCAGAGTCAGCTGCAGCAGATTATCTCTGCAGCACCGTGACAATCATCAATAACATGCTTACTGCCCCCCGGGTCACACAGGCAGAGGGGAGAGCACGCTAATAGGATTGGAGAGTCATGGATTGCTGCCTTGTTTAGTTGCCGTGTCACAGCAAAGAGCACACCAACATAGCATGAAGGCACCGATATAGTGTAGAAGCTGGTCTGAGATCAGCCTCTGTTCCCCACAGCAGGGTCTGCACTTCTGTCTGAGGCGGCGTCAGATGGATTTCACTGATGGATGAATCTCTGTGTCTCAATCCATCACATACACACACATATATATACACAATAGAGCTACAGCAGTTCTTCATCTTTTTCTGTATCGCTGGTTTCAGGTGATGAAACACAGGAAACTCTGCTCACTGTTAAAGGGATAGTAGCATTTTTTTTTTTAAAGTTGGGTTGTATGATCTCCAAATAGCCCCTAAGTACTTTAATTGCAGTAGAAGACTCTCTGCACTCCTCCCGTTAGCAACGCCAGCCCATAATAGCCCTGCCCAGAGATTTACAACATACAGTGTTGTGAACAGACCCAAAGAAACGCCCTATTTTCACGGCCTAAAAGAGGTTTTACCTGAAAAAAAATACACAGTTCCATTGTTCGCTATAATATAATTTTTTCCAGCCCTTCAAAGTGCAGGAAAAACACAGTTTTTATTTGGACCTAACCAACTGCTGATCGGCGGGCGCTAACCCTGGGCGGAGGGATACGTGAGTTGGTTAGGTCCAAATAAAAACTGTGTTTTTCCTGCACTTTGAAGGGCTGGAAAAAATTATATTATAGCGAACAATGGAACTGTGTATTTCTTTTCAGGTAAAACCTCTTTTAGGCCGTGAAAATAGGCCGTTTCTTTGGGTCTGTTCACAACACTGTATGTTGTAAATCTCTGGGCAGGGCTATTATGGGCTGGCGTTGCTAACGGGAGGAGTGCAGAGAGTCTTCTACTGCAATTAAAGTACTTAGGGGCTATTTGTAGATCATACAACCCCACTTTAAAAAAATGCTACTATCCCTTTAAACTCTGGATCACGAGCCTGGAAGCTGCATGAGTGTTCATGCAGTGATTTGACGTCCTGTTACATCAAATGAACTTGACAGCACCTTATTAGGTCACATGACCTGAGGACTTTCTATTAGTTAAAGCTCCATACAGTATAAAGGTAGATGTTTGTGTTAAAGCTCCATACAGTATAAAGGTAGATGTTTGTATTAAAGCTCCTTCAAAATAAAGGTAGATGTTTGTGTTAAAGCTCCATACAGTATAAAGGTAGATGTTTGTATTAAAGCTCCATACAGTATAAAGGTAGATGTCCATGTGTAGTGTGATTATAAAGCAGCTCTAGGTTCTATATTAATACTGTGAAAGTATCAAAGCCTCAGTCCACAGAGAAATGCACACAGCCTGTATTCAGAAACTGAGCCTTTAAAAACCAGCCGTCAGGACTTCCTGTCACTTTGTGATGTCACAACTAAGCCCCGCCCCCTCACCACCTGGACCCACCATCCAACAACAACTTGCAGGATTTAGTTTCTCTGTTTTATCCTGTTTTTTATTGGCTCACTCAGAAAACAGTGATGACATTGCACCATTTACTAAAACATCATCGAAAAACTCTCACTAAATGAATATTTTTTCATTAAACATATAATAAACTACAAACAATAAAAACCATTTAGTGTGTTTATCTCCAAGGTTGACTGTCATTCACTCATTCAGAAACAGAGATGAACTGTGACTAAACTAATTATTGATCCAAACAAAGCTTTTTTATTCTTTTATTGAACTCAATGTTCAATAAATAAATCTTTATCTGCGGGTCTGAGATCTGAAGCCGTGAAAAAGAAGTGACCATGAAGGCAGCATCAGCGATTATGACTTAATGGGAGAGATGAGAGAGGAAGGAAGAGATGTTCATGTCATCTCAGGAACGAATGGACTCCTAATGATGCAGCAGCAACACACACACACACACACACACACACATACACACACACACACACACTCAGCGAGAGACGGGGAGAGAACATCTTTTCATGCCAGAAAAGTGGTAATTATTTTAATTAGCCCTTGTTTAAATGTGAATAGAGGCCCAGAGCTGGAGTTTGTAGCACAGACGTGAGAGACTCATGTTTGTGCGTGCGTTTGCATGCATGTGTGTGTGTGCGTGCATGTGTGTGTGTGTTTGCATGTGTGTGTGTGTTGTGGGTTATTTTGGGGGAGAAATTTAATTCATAATTGGGGGAAAAGGGGCTGATATGTGGGTCAGTGGCTGCTGAGGTCAGGGTCAGTCTCCAGGAAATGAATGTAAGTGTATGTGCTGTCCCCAGGAACCACCAGTCACAGTGCGTGTGTGTGTGTGTGTGTTTGTGTGTTTGTGTGTGTTTGTGTGTGTGTTTGTGTGTTTCTATCCTCCGGTGGAAGCGCTGCTCTGCACAGATCTGTTTACGGCCGACTGTCCGTGCACCAGCCGGCCCTCTGCTGCTCATTAACAACAACATCACCAGTCAGTCCCAGTGATAAAAGGCCGAGAGCCTCCAGAAGACGAATTAAAAACTTACATTTCCTTCCAAATATTGAACCAACTTTAAACAAATATCCAGAAAAATGCAAATGAGCACAGAGACTCAGACTGTATTAAATAAATATACATTTAGTCAGATGATATGAACCCACTGCTGCAAACCCCAGAATGTGTCTGAATCATTTCTGGAGCGAAATATCAAACTAACTTTTTAATTATCTGATGATTTTCTGAGACGTTTTGAATCAACTTCACTGAAGTTTCACTCGTCTCATGGATGAAGAAGAAGACGAGACGATGGAGCAAACGCTGAAGCTGTGACTCACAACAAACATCACTGATACTGAGGCTAAAACCCTTTAAAGTAGCATACCGTACATTATGTCAATAATATTATTGGGGTTTTTTTCATAATGATTAAAAAAAAAAAGACAGGGACAGAGGTTCAGCTCTGTCAGACACAACTCAGATAAACGGAGTCTGAATTCATCTGTTGCACATGTGGAGCAACAACAACAACAAAAAATGGCCGACAAAAAATAAATAAAAAAAAATAAAAATATAAAAAAATTCAGATAAATACATTTAAAAAATGAATTAAAGATTTAAAATTTAAAAAATTAAAAAGATAAACGGAGTCTGAATTCATCTGTTGCACATGTGGAGCAACAACAACAACAAAAAATGGCCGACAAAAAATAAATTAAAAAAAATAAAAATATAAAAAAATTCAGATAAATACATTTAAAAAATGAATTAAAAATTAAAAATTAAAAAAATTAAAAAGATAAACGGAGTCTGAATTCATCTGTTGCACATGTGGAGCAACAACAAAAAAAAAAAATGGCCGACAAAAAATTAATTAAAAAAAATTAAAAAAAAATTTAAATTTTAAAATTTAAAAAAAAAAAAAAAAAAAATTCAGATAAATACATTTAAAAAATGAATTAAAAATTTAAAATTTAAAAAATTAAAAAGAAATTAAAAAATAAAAAATAAAAATGGCCGACAGGAACCAACCAAACTCAATCATGGTTTATGCTTCTGCATCAACTCTACGTCGTCGTGCCCCTTATGAAGTTCTGCATCAAGGGAACGCGTCACTGTGCAGTTCACCGCCATAACACCGGGCGTAGCCGACCAATCAGAGGCCTTGTTGTGGTCTGAGTCACCTCAACGTGTAGTTAGAATTTTTTGGCAACAGTGTAGAGTTTTGCGGCGACGCAAAGCAAACCACACCGTCGACCTGTGACCAGTTCCTCTGTGACTTTGATGAGATCTGGAAGACGAGGATTTGGTTCCTTTAAAGAGGAACTCTCTGTAGTATTTCCACCTTAACTCTGTAGTATTTCCACCTTAACTCTGTAGGATTTCCACCTTAACTCTGTAGGATTTCCACCTTAACTCAGCTCC
>NC_140927.1:31313101-31330601 GCF_045865225.1 Trachurus japonicus | reverse complement strand
TATAGTGCTAGTGTTAGCATTATGTTGCATTATGCAGTATTAAGTTCTTAAGGTCTGGAGGAAAAGTGTTGTTTCTTTATTAACTCAAAGAATATAAAGAATTTTCTATTTAATTTGTGTACATTTTGGTCATTTAACATTAAAAACACACTCTTTTTGTTAGGAAAATAAGAATAAAAGGTAAAAAAACACAGAATTCCCAAAAATTAAAACGGAATTTTCAAAAATTAACACGGAAAAAACAGAATTTGGGGAAATAAAACAGATTTTATAGGACCCTACAATCAATGAATCAATCAATGAATCAATCACCCTTAATCTGTGAGGTGAAGCTGCTTTAATCAGAGTTTACGTACGCTGTGTGTGTGTTTGTTGTTGATCACTGAGCTCCAGGTAAAAAACCACCGACACCACAGGAGACAGTCAGACAACAACTCCCATGATGCATCGCTGCAGGACTTTTTCTCATTTCCTCCTGAACAAACTGGGTAAATTGAGATGTTGAGACCATGAACATGAATCCTGGCTACGTCGAGCAGCACGTTCCTCGCCAGGAAGTCAGAGACAGAGGAGGAGGATGAAGGTGATGATGATGAAGGTTGGTTAAAGGGATACGCCAACATTTTTTTTTCATGTCTTGCCTCACTCCCGAGTCCATGACCAGCAGATAGACACCATCCTTTCGACTGTGCGTGCAGTAACAAGGGAGATAGAGCCGTATCACCGCTAATTAGCTTAGCTCAAACACTGGAAGTGTATGGGTAGTGTTAGCCTGCCTCCACCTAAAGTCGCTAATTAGCTTAGCTCAAACACTGGAAGTGTATAGGTAGTGTTAGCCTGCCTCCCACCCGAGCCGAAATCAGCAGTCAGAAGCTGATTTCATTTTAGCTCTAAACTCTGTAAATATATCACTTTATCCACATTTCAAACATGTCGAGAAAGTAGCGGTTTAGATCAGCAGTGTGTCGTTAATTTGTCTAAATACCAGCTGTTTACAATTTTGTTGGGACGAATTCGGCGCTACTCAAGCTAGCCGTTGTGACCAACGCACTTCCGGTTACTTTCACAAAATAAAACACGCGTTGCCCTTTCAGAAAACCATGACGATAGAATTTGTGCTTTTACTTTGAAATAGGAAGCTAACCTACCCTCGATGTAGCTAGCTTGAACCAAACAAACCGTCTTTGCTTGAACCCTCCGTTTTGACCGATCTCGTCCCGTTAGCGGCATTTGACCGCTCAAGATGCCTTACCGGAGAGTTTTGTCAGCTCTGAGACGAAGATCGGCCCGCCGGTTTCCGTTTAGAGTTGCTGAAGAGTTTCTCTGATGACTTTAGGTGGAGGCAGGCTAACACTACCCATACACTTCCAGTGTTTGAGCTAAGCTAATTAGCGACTTTAGGTAGGAGGCAGGCTAACACTACCTATACACTTCCAGTGTTTGAGCTAAGCTAATTAGCGACTTTAGGTAGGAGGCAGGCTAACACTACCTATACACTTCCAGCGTTTGAGCTAAGCTAATTAGCGACTTTAGGTAGGAGGCAGGCTAACACTACCTATACACTTCCAGCGTTTGAGCTAAGCTAATTAGCGACTTTAGGTAGGAGGCAGGCTAACACTACCCATACACTTCCAGTGTTTGAGCTAAGCTAATTACGGGCGATACAGCTCTATCTCCCTTGTTACTGCACGCACAGTCGAAAGGATGGTGTCTATCTGCTGGTCATGGACTCGGGAGTGAGGCAAGACACGAAGAAAAAAAACGTTGGCGTATCCCTTTAACTCTGGGAACTAGCAGCACAGGAGCAGAAGAAGAGGAAGTGTGTATTATTTTGGGTAAAAAGCAACGCGAGTGTTATTTTTACTGCAGCAGAGAGAGACAGAAAGCCGGTCGGTGTAGATGTAGATGTGTTTTCTGTGGAGGCTGCTCTCTGCTGCGCCGCTTCTTTTGTTTGTCTATTTCCAGTCCTCATGCTGCTGCTGCTGCTGCTGCTGCTCCTCCACACCATGATTCACAGCCTTCAGCAGCACCTGACCGTCCCTCTGCACTCCACATCCACCACCACCCTCCATGTCATTATCAGCTCCCCCCTTTCTTCTCTCGCTCTCCCACAATTCGTTCTGCAAGACTGAATAAAGCCGGCCACCGAGACAGAGAGACAGAGCTCTGGTGTTAGAAATGTACAAACGTCTGAAACTATTTCTTCAAACAAGTCGATCACAAAATTGAAAAGTGAAGTGAAGCGACGGCCCGGAAAAGAAGGTCAAAGTTTCTGAGGAGAAAACTGTTGAAAAGAAAGAAGCCCCAAATGTTAATTTATGGTTTAATAAAGTGTCGTCTTTTTTAATCGAACATTAGCAATTCAAATTTATATTTAAACTTCACCACCAGCGTCTGCACATGAAGATGTCAGAGCCTGGAGACTGTTTACTACTGCCATGTCTCATTATACTGCACAGCCTCCACATGAGGAAATAATCCATCACTGCAGATTAGAGAAGAAACTTCTTCTGTTTCTCTTTTCATTGACTGGAGTACAGAATAAAGGTAGATGTTTGTGTTAAAGCTCCATACAGTATAAAGGTAGATGTTTGTGTTAAAGCTCCATACAGTATAAAGGTAGATGTTTGTGTTAAAGCTCCATACAGTATAAAGGTAGATGTTTGTGTTAAAGCTCCATACAGTATAAAGGTAGATGTCCATGTGTAGTGTGGTTATTAAGCAGCTCTAGGTTCTATATTAACTCATTGAGTGCTGCGCTCCTTTCCAAAGTTTTAGTCAAGTGTACCGGCAATTTAGACCATTTTTGACGATTTTTGTAGAGCCACAGTGTATTCTATATTATTGCCACCAACACATACCATGGCTCATTTGAAAGGTGAAACTTTCTGCTTCAAATGGCCACAAACCGTTTGTTTCTACGTGCCTCCGTTCCTGAGAAAACTCAAGCTAAACATGGCTGGGTTTCATCAAAATCCCTGCTTTTTTTCTAGAAAAGGAGTTTTTGATCATCATCTATTTCAGTTCTGCTCGTTGTAGAGTCCCCAAATTTACACATAAAGGTGTGTTAAAGTGTCTATTTTCATAATTTAAAAAAATGTAAAATTACGTTTTTGGCACTCAGCGCATGGGAACGAAAAACGAGAAATTACGTGGTTGGCACACAATGAGTTAATACTGTGAAAGTATCAAAGCCTCAGTCCACAGAGAAATGCACACAGCCTGTATTCAGAAACTGAGCCTTAAAACCAGCCGTCAGGACTTCCTGTCACTTTGTGATGTCACAACTAAGCCCCGCCCCCTCACCACCTGGACCCACCATCCAACAACTTTGCAGGACTTTTAGTTTCTCTGAGTGTTTTATTCTGAAATCTCATCTCTAATTTAATTGGATCAATTTAGAAAACAGTCAACAGCCAATCAGATTGGCTGACACCGACCTGTTGTTACTAGAGCTCCAGAGAGAAGCTGAGAGAGAGAGGAGATGGAAAACTACAGAGATGGTTTTTAGATCTTCTCATGGATCAGCCCTTCAAAATAAAAGACAGAAAAAGAAGAAGAAGAGGAGGAGGAAGAATGTGCAGTTTGACTTGAACCAGAGTGAAGCTCTGCTGTGAGTCGTTAAAACACTGTGACATCGTTGAATTAATAATTAAATCCGGTCTCAAAATAACTCCCCTCAGCACATTTACTGTATATTTGTCTGAACCGTCTCAGTTTAAAATGTGACAGTGAGATGTTTACGGGGCGTCTTCATCGTCTCCTCCTCCTCCTCTTCGTCATAATGAGTGGAAATCAAAGTAAAAGTGATTCTGATAAACAGCTGCAGCTTCTGTTCTCAGAGCCAAACACTTCATTCATGTTGCTCTGTATTTTAATCCTGATGATAACTTTCATCTTAAGACGTCAGGACTGGTGTTGACTCATCAGGTCAGCTGACAGGAAGTGAAGGAGGCAGACGACACCTGTTGGTAAACGTAATGTAGAAACCATGCAGCTTCCAACTAATAATGCTGCAAAATGATAAAAATACTAAGAGGAGGTGGTTGTATAGCTATAAATAGGATATAAATAGGATATATATAGGATATATTCATATCTTAAATAAAGCTGAATGTAAAAGCAGCAACACCATTCATGTCAAACCCTCAGCGACAAAGCGAATAACCACTAATTTAATTTCCCACGAACCCTTGTTGCTGTCGAGGAGACGATCTCCCACACAGTCTGCATGTGTGTGTGTCTGTGTGTGTGTGTGTGCCTGCTCCTCTGGTAACCATGGAAACACATGTGAGCGTCGACACAGGAGCGAGAGGGAGGGAGGGAGGGAGGGAGGGAGGGAGGGAGGGAGGTGTCCCCTGATCCAGAGAAAATGAAAAACGGATCATCAGAGTTGTGTTTTGTGTTTGTGATGTTCACCGTCAACACACGGCCGCTCGCCAGTCGCTATGGAAGCCTGTGTCACCTCCATAGCAACCGTGGTGGTGCTGGTGGTGATTATGGGCTGTCGTAGAGGTGTCGATCTCACAGCTCAGAATCTATTCTCCATCACAAAGTGAGTGGAGAGACTCAGGTTGTCTCATTATCTACGGTACGGTGGCCCTGAGAGGTCAAAGCACCGCAACACATGGACACAAACATCCCATAACAACATCTCAACGCCTGCAAATAAACCAACCAACACCCTGCAACAGGAAGTGATTCTGGGGACAGGGACAGGATAAAGCAAGGGACCGGTCTGGGGACACAAAGTTTCTTGAGTTTAAAGGGATAGTTCAACATTTTGGCAAATTGGCCCATTGCCATAATCCCTATAGTCATAGTTTAGTAAAAAGACTAAGACATCAGATTTCTGGTTGACTCATGTTTCACCAATTCGAGCCACAACAAAAACTTTGACCTTGGGCGAGTGGCCTAATGCTGGGTTTGGTAAAGTTTTACATTTTAAATTTTTATTCATAAGATGAGTCATACCTACTTTTTTTGTTTACATTTTTCTCTCATTATTATTGTTTATCTAACGTTGCGGTTGTACGTATATCTCAAGCAACTAAATCGTATTTTTCATGCTGCATTCACGTGAAATTGGGCAGACGGCAGACGGACGACAGCCGCTGCAGGTAACGGCATAAACAAGCCTCAGTAGGTTTGTTACTGTTTTAGAGGGAAATACAGAGACTGATGATGAAAAACTGTCCCTGAAGGCAACGTGCATCAGCGGTTTTGCATGAATTTCCCTCTAAAACAACTCTGTGTGGTAACGTTGTGTTATTATCTCATAGCGTGGTGAATGTGCAGGTCACAACTTGTCCACCAGAGCGTTGTGGAGTTGTTGGATTGTGTATTTGATGAGTTTGATGATGAGGGGAAACCAAGAAATCCCATAATGAGCCTCCTCTGTAGCGTAGCTCTGAGCAGCTCACGGCTCTGCTCCGCCGTTCTAAAAACACCTTGCACCGACAATTAAAGGTAACGAACCTACTGCTATGACTATAGGGATTATGGCAATGGGGCCAATTTGACAAAATGTTGAACTATCCCTTTAAAAGGTAAAGAAACACCAACATTGTGAAATCCAGAGCAGCAGCGAACACACTGTCACTTAGTTTAATGGTTGAATTGTTCTATTCTGTTTATTTATCGGCCTCATGCCTCATGGGAAATGTAGTTGTTAAAGGCCACGAGACATTTAACCTTTATTCTGACTGACGAAGGTCCGGGACACGACGAGGATTTCTTGGTTTCCCTCATCAAACTCATCAAATACACAATCCAACAACTCCACAACGCTCTGGTGGACAAGTTGTGAGCTGCACATTCACCACGCTATGAGATAATAACACAACGTTACCAGACAGAGTTGTTTTAGAGGGAAATTCATGCAAAACCAGCTGATGCACGTTGCCTTCAGGGACAGTTTTTCATCAAACAGTCTCTGTATTTCCCTCTAAAACAACTCTGTGTGGTAACGTTGTGTTATTATCTCATAGCGTGGTGAATGTGCAGGTCACAACTTGTCCACCAGAGCGTTGTGGAGTTGTTGGATTGTGTATTTGATGAGTTTGATGATGAGGGGAAACCAAGAAATCCCATAATGAACCTCCGTAGCGTAGCTCTGAGCAGCTCACGGCTCTGCTCCGCCGTTCTAAAAACACCTTGCACCGACAATTAAAGGTAACAAACCTACTGCTATGACTATAGGGATTATGGCAATGGGGCCAATTTGACAAAAATATTGAACTATCCCTTTAAAGCTGGTCACTTTAACCACAGATGTAGTTGTGTCCTTCAGCCTATTTTTCTTCACTTGTTCACATGTTTTTCCCTGTAAGCCGTGTAGCTACTTTCACTCCACTGTACCCTACCAGGCCTTCTACATGTACTGTATGTGGTTGCCACGGTTACCACATAACTTCTCCCACTAACACGTCGGTTCAGTCTGAAACAATCAGTCACAGCAGAGTCAAGTGTTTTCTAAAACACAGCAAGGTTGGGATTAGAGGAGGGTGGGTTGATTATGGTGGGCAGTGTGTGTGTGTCTGTGTGTGTGTGTGTGTGTGTGTGTGTGTGTGTGTGTGTGTGCGGTTGCCGTGGTAACAGGTGTGTGGTGGGTGCCAGGGAGATCTCCACTGGTCCCAGTGAAGTCACAGCGGCCGAGTCTGGCAGCCACGCAGCATTCCTGCTGTCTGAGCGCTCACACAAACACACACACACACACTGTGACACACACACACACACACACACACTGTGACAGACACACACACACTGTGACACACACACACACAAACACACACACACACACAAACACACACACACACACAAGTTCATAACAACCTGCGTGTGTTTATTTTAATTGAACGCAACAACAAACAGGCTCAACTTTCTTTCTGGTAAATCAGGGACACACCCAGTATGAACACACACACACACACACACACACACACACACACACACACACACACACACACACACACACACACACACACACACACACACACACACACACACACACACACACACACACACACACACACACACACACACACACACACACACAGAGAGAGACAAGAAGACAAAGAGAAGCCGGTCCGGTCCAGCTGCTCTGAGATCAGCTCTCTCTCTCTCTCTCCAGCTTCTCTCACGTGGCGGCGAGCGATGACATCACCGGTGACGTCACTCGCAGTCGAACACGGGAGATAAAATACCTCGGTGCGTAGACGGAGATAAGGTAACGTCGCTGTGTGTGTGTGTGTGTGTGTGTCTGTCTCAGCTGCTCCCTGTCACACCGAGGTCACCACCGCTGCTGCTGCTGCTGCTGCTGCTGCTGCTGCTGGGGCTTTTCAAAATAAAAGCACCGCATTCCCCTGCAGCGAGTCGTTTCTCTCTCACACACACACTTCCAGGTTGTAAAGTTACAGAGTTCAGTCTTAAATTACAGTTAATCTAATATATATATATATGGATCTATGATGACGTCAGCGGTGGATCCAAAGGAAAACATGATTTTTGTGGAAATATTTACTCAATTAATCCAGAAAATAAGTGGGTCAGAGGTTTCAGGTTACAGCCGGTGTTACAACAACAGGACCAGAGCTCTGTAGAGACAGACACCGACACCGACGCTGGCTGTTTTTTGGTTGTAAATCATCATAAAAATGAAGATATTTGTGTTTTTAATGACATCACCTCCAGATAGCATGAACAACTTTAATGAAATATGAGAATTCAGTCTTAAGTTAAAGTGAATCTGAGGATTCTGGGTTCATATGGACGTCTCCTCCTCCTACAGGAAATATGAGATTTTTATGGAAATATTTTCTCATCTAATCCAGAAAATAAGTGGGTCACAAGTTTTACGTTACACAAGTTCTTCTGTTAAAGGGATAGTTCAACATTTTTGGCAAATTGGCCCATTGCCATAATCCCTATAGTCATAGCAGTAGGTTCGTTACCTTTAATTGTCGGTGCAAGCTGTTTTTAGAACGGCGGAGCAGAGCCGTGAGCTGCTCAGAGCTACGCTACGGAGGCTCATTATGGGATTTCTTGGTCATCAAACTCATCAAATACACAATCCAACAACTCCACAACGCTCTGGTGGACAAGTTGTGAGCTGCACATTCACCACGCTATGAGATAATAACACAACGTTACCAGACAGAGTTGTTTTAGAGGGAAATTCATGCAAAACCGCTGATGCGCGTTGCCTTCAGGGACAGTTTTTCATCATCAGTCTCTGTATTTCCCTCTAAAACAACTCTGTGTGGTAACGTTGTGTTATTATCTCATAGCGTGGTGAATGTGCAGCTCACAACTTGTCCACCAGAGCGTTGTGGAGTTGTTGGGTTGTGTATTTGATGAGTTTGATGAGGGAAACCAAGAAATCCCATAATGAGCCTCCATAGCGTAGCTCTGAGCAGCTCACGGCTCTGCTCCGCCGTTCTAGAAATAGCTTGCACGGACAATTAAAGGTAATGAACCTACTGCTATGACTATAGGGATTATGGCAATGGGCCAATTTGCACATAAAATGTTGAACTATCCCTTAAAAGGTAAAGAAACACCAACGATGTGAAATCCAAAGCAGCAGTGAACACACCGCCACTTATAGTTTAATGGCTGAATCGTTCTATTCTGTTTATTTATCGGCCTCATGCCTCATGGGAAATGTAGTTGTTAAAGGCCACGAGACATTTAACCTTTATTCTGACTGACGAAGGTCCAGGACACGACGAGCTGAGTTGAACAAACATTAAACCTCAGATGAGCAGATCAGATAGAAGGAAGAAGGAAGGAAGTGAAGTGTGATGATGGCAAATATTGATTATTGATCATTATTTCCTTATATAAACACACACGAAGCAACCGACCGTTCGACTTCCTGCTGAGACTCAAAATCAAACAGGTTTTTATTTTCTCACGTCGTTCTGCAACAGAAAAGTGAAACTTCACACTGAGGTCAGAGGTCACTGGTGTGTGTGTGTTGCTGACAAATAACAACAACAACCCGACGTGCTGCAGTCTCTAGAGTTTTCTCCCCCCACCCGGACCCCGGACCCCTCCCACCCTGAGGTTAACACCATGCACGACTGAACACACACACACACTGCATCTCTCTGCCCAACCCTCTGTTCTCAGTTTTACTTCTCTGCTGCGCTTCACTTTCTACAACCTGTCCAAACACATTCAGCGTTTTTATCTGTCTACAACCTCCTCCCTCACTGCAAAAACTCACAATCTTTCCAAGAATATTTATCTTATTTCTTGTCAAAATGTCTCATTTCTAGTCAAAACTAATCTCTTTCCACTTTAAATAAGACTCATCGCCTAAAAATTAACTTGTTTTTAGATCATTTTCACTTGTTTCAAACTAATTTTCACTTGAAATAAGTAGAAAAATCTGAAAAGGAAGTTGTTTGTGTTCGTAATAAGAAAGAAAAACTTGCTCCACTGTCAGATTTTTCTACTTATTTCCAGGGAAATTCTGCTTGAAAGAAGTAAAAAGTGTCTAAAAACAAGCTGCTTTTTGATGTGGTGAGTCTTATTTTAAGTAGAATGAGATTTGTTTTGACTAGAAATGACATTTTGACTAGAGCACTTTGGTCCACTGGGTTTTTAAAGTGCTTTATAAATAAAGTTGGTATGTTATGGTATGATATGATATGGTAGAAATAAGACAAATATTCTTGGTAAGATGTTGAGTTTTTGCAGTGCGGCCTCCTCTGAAGATGCTCCTCCGCTCTTATTTCTGGTTTTCTCAGAGAAGAAACTCAAAAGGCCTGGCAGAGACAGAAAGGAACGACAGCTGTGCAACTGAGAGATGTGTGTATGTGCATGTGCATGTGTGTGTGTGTGTGTGTGTGTAGGGGTGGGGGGGGGGTGGGGGGGTTTAAACAGGAAGTGATTTGTAGATAAAAACGTCTCTCTGCTCTCTGGCAGCAGCCGACTTTAAACTGAATCCTCTCTGTGCTCTGAGACCTTGGAGCTGGACTGAAGGTCACGCTTTAAATCCCACATCGTCGGCATTAACTCCAATAACCGACCTCAACCCCCCCTCACACACACCCACACACACACACACACACTCACACACACATACACACACACACACACACACATACACACACACACACACATCAAAATAAAGAGAGAGAGATTGTTTCATATGAGTGCTTCATTCAAATTCCTGTCATCCGGTCGCAGCGTGTTTCTCTCAGCGTCGGTAAATTAGCTCAGTGACTGAATGTAGGACGTTTCTGATTGTTACACTGTAAAAAAAAAATATATATATAAAACTTTATCACAGACGGCGTTAATCCAAACAGAGCAGAAGAAAAGATTTAAAAACACATTCACACATCGACTGCTCCTCATTTTTATCATCAGGATTCAAGACACGTGAGCTGACGGTGTTTTATCAAACTGCTTCGTTCCTCCTGAACTCCTGCATCATCAGCTTTTATGTCCTGGAGAAACTGTAAAATGATGAATCAGAGTAAATAAGGACGACATTCTCTAGGTACAAACACCTGTACAGTATGTAATGAAACACTGAGGCTGTGAAATCCAGAGGGGCAGTGAACGCACCGTGTCACTCTGGCTGAATCTTTCTACTACTGTTTTATCTGCATCTTCTACAGGATGTGAACGCATCGTGATCTCCTGAACATCAAGGCCTCGTGGGAAATGTAGTTGTAACTACTTCATCGAAACTTTATTTAACCTCGTTAACCGATACGAACACCTGTCTCCACCTCGGTGCTGAAGGCCTGGTGCTGCAGACGTATCAGACGTGTTAGAGACAGACGGAGCTGCAGCTGCACCAGGATTCATCATGATTCAACTACTGCACATGCCACTTTTAACACTTCTAACATTTTAACTGTGATTCTTTTAAATATAAAAATAGTTATTTTTTGCATGAGACACTTTCATATGCACACAGAGCACTTTATTGACTGACCGACCTCACTTGTCTTGTTTTTAAATTTATTTATATTTATATATACATATTTTTTTGTTTTGTGCCAAGAGTCAGTGAAACGAAATTTTGTTCTATGCACACTGTGTCTTTGAATGACAATAAAGTACCTATTTTATTCTATTCTGTTATATTCTACAACCTGTGAAGACGCAGCTGGTTGACGACAGAACTGAGACCGAGGCCGAGTCGAGCTGAACCGACTCAGGACGATGTCAGTGTTCACAACCAGTTCAGCAGGAGATGCTGGTTTTTACCAGCTGATGTAAACACACCTGTGACCTCTGACCTCTGACCTCTGACCTCTGACCTGCTCTGTGCTCAGGATGGAGAGAGAAGGTGCGTTTCCATCAGCTGTTTAGATGCATCGAGATGTATCGCATCGGAAAATGATGATGGAAACGCTGTGATTCGCATTAAAATCCTCTGATTCGCACAAAATGAAATACGCTCGCTACGGCCGGGTTTTGGTTGATTCGAATGGGATGGAAACAGCTGTATGCGAATCAAGTGTGACGTAGCGCACCGTCACCCCATCTGCTCCCATGTTGCAGTTCACTCACAAGACAACATCAGGGTTTCCGCTGTCACACAACAATTAATTAATTGTGGCACATCGCCACGGCAAAATAAAAGCCCCCACACACCTTCATATGTGATTACGCCTACTGCACAGTTCTTCATAGTTCCTCCTCAGTAAAAACCAAACTTATCAACCAGCGCATCCAGCGTTTATCATTAATAAAGTCTGGGGCGGTGCAACTCTCTCTCTCTCTCCCACACACACACACACACACACGGGTCGCGTTATGACGGTAATAAACATACGCGCTAAATCGTGCTAATGTGTTCAAATCAGACCGTCCGTCCGTCCGGCCGGGAGGGGGGGTGGGTGCAAAGTCCGTAGATGGAAACATTCGAATTTCTTTTAATGCGCATTTCCCAGTAATTCGAATCTCTTTGGATGGAAACATGGCTAGAGAGAGATGGAGCCTCAGAAGAAGTTTGTTTGTTAGTTTGTCAGTCACATGATGAGGAGGCTCCGCCCCCACAGGGATCAGACTGATCCAGGGTTGGATTAGGGATGGGCAATGATTTTCGAATATTCAAGTAGGCGTTCAATAAAAAAAAATCCAATAGTTTATGAGACTAAAGTCTTGTCTGAAAAAATTTAAAGGGGTAGTTCACCCAAAACAGGGGGTCTCGGCGTAGCAGTGTAGGCGGTTGCAAATGGATACCAACTGTCTTCATAACAAAAAGACACACCAAAAAACATCCAGATACCTCCATGCTGCTCGTATGTAATGTCCCTCTTGTATTGAAGCCCCGACATGAGAAATTGTCCCAAAAAAAATTTAATAAAGTCTATATTTCAAGCTTGTTTTGTAGCGGAAGCTTCTCGAAGCTCCTCTTCCCGGTTCGTCAAATTTGGACAAACTGGGAAGAGAACAGACCCCGGTTCGTATTAAATGAGAATTGCGATTCTTATGTGAATCGATTTTTTGGCCCAGTCCTACTCATAGACATCAGCTTCAGGAACCAGGTCCTGGTCCTGGTCCTGGTCCCGGTCCAGCTGAATAAAGATGCAGCTGCTGCTTTAATGGAAAACTGAGTCACACATGAGACCAACATGTTCAACCTGCAGCAGGTTTATGTAACGACACACAGGGGCCGACTCTGTGCTGCACACACACACACACACACACACACACTGATGCAACACACACAGATGCAACACACACACACACACACACACTGATGCAACACACACACACAGCCCCATGAATGGGCCCTTGTACAACGTCCCGCTGCAGAGGCCACACGTCAACGCTATGAGGTCGTCTCAGCAGCAGCACAGGTGTTTCTATGGTGTCGTTGACCTGTGAGTGTGTGTGTGCGTGTGTGTGTGTGTGTGTGTGTGTGTGTGTGTGTGTGTGTGTGTGTGTGTGTGTAGCTGATATGTTAATAGTGATAATGAATAACAAACAAACGAGCAGTCACACACCCTGACTCCTGACCAGCAGCTGTGATGAGGTGGTGGAGGCACCAGGAGCAGAGTGACACTCAGAGACAGAGAGTCCTCAGTGCACACACACACATTACACACACACAGAGAGAGAGACACACACACACACACACACAGACACACACACTATACACACTATACACACATTACACACAGACACACACAAACACACAGGGGACACATTGTCATTACTCCTGACTGGTTTCCAGGAGCAGCTGTAAACATCATTGTTGGAGAATCAGAGCAAAGAACGGAGCAAAGTGAGAACAAGGAGGGAGATGGATGGATGGAGGGATAGATGACGGAGGGATGGATGATAGAGGAGTGGATGATGGAGGAGTGGATGGATGATGGAGGAGTGGATGATGGAGGGATAGATGACGGAGGGATGGATGATGGAGGAGTGGATGGATGATGGAGGAGTGGATGATGGAGGGATGGATGATGGAGGGATAGATGATGGAGGAGTGGATGATGGAGGGATGGATGATGGAGAGAAAGGAGAGAGAACAGAAAAAGAAGGAAAAAAAGAGGAAGATAAAGGAGCAACAATGCCAAGTCTGAGCTGGATAAACCAGTCCACTGGTGTCAGAGGTGAAGAGGATTCACCAAGACCTGGTCCTCAAAGTCCAGGACTTCACCGTGATGTTCAGTAATGAAACTCTCTCTCACAAACAGCTCTTCACACAGTACGATGTATAAACAGGTAAATAACCAACTTGTAAGTGAGGTAGAAACCAGCAGCAGTGACAGGTACCAGCATGGTTGGTTGCTCAGTTACTTTGGTTTGGTTGGTTTGGTCTGGTTGGGTTCAGTTCAGTTTGGTTTGGTTTGTTGGGTTCAGATAAATATTGTTATTTGTCGCGTGCAAAGCTAAAGCCAAGGTTCAAAAAACTGTGCAGTGCAATGCAGAAAAAATATTCAGTTTGGTTTGGTTTGGTTGGGTTGGGTTCAGTTTGGTTTGGTTCAGTTTGGTTGGTTTGGTTGGGTTCAGTTGGGTTGGGTTGGTTCAGTTTGGTTTTGTTGGGTTGGGTCCAGTTTGGTTGGGTTGGGTTGGGTTCAGTTTGGTTGGGTTGGGTTGGGTTCGGTTTGGTTGGGTTGGGTTGGGTTCAGTTTGGTTTGGTTGGTTGGGTTGGGTTCGGTTTGGTTGGGTTGGGTTGGGTTCAGTTTGGTTTGGTTGGTTGGGTTGGGTTCGGTTTGGTTGGGTTGGGTTGGGTTCAGTTTGGTTTGGTTGGTTGGGTTCAGTTGGGTTGGGTTGGTTCAGTTTGGTTTTGTTGGGTTGGGTCCAGTTTGGTTGGGTTGGGTTGGGTTCAGTTTGGTTGGGTTGGGTTGGGTTCGGTTTGGTTGGGTTGGGTTGGGTTCAGTTTGGTTTGGTTGGTTGGGTTGGGTTCGGTTTGGTTGGGTTGGGTTGGGTTCAGTTTGGTTTGGTTGGTTGGGTTGGGTTCGGTTTGGTTGGGTTGGGTTGGGTTCAGTTTGGTTGGTTTGGTTGGGTTCAGTTGGGTTGGGTTGGTTCAGTTTGGTTTTGTTGGGTTGGGTCCAGTTTGGTTGGGTTGGGTTGGGTTCAGTTTGGTTGGGTTGGGTTGGGTTCAGTTTGGTTGGGTTGGGTTGGGTTCAGTTTGGTTTGGTTGGTTGGGTTGGGTTCGGTTTGGTTGGGTTGGGTTGGGTTCAGTTTGGTTTGGTTGGTTGGGTTGGGTTGGGTTGGTTTGGATTGGTTTGGTTGGTTGGTTGGTTGGTTGGGTTCAGTTTGGTTCAGTTTGGTTGGTTTGGTTTGCAGCAGCACTGAACACAACCAGGCTCCAACTATGTCACAATTACAGATTTTCTAGGTGCAATTACTGTCAGAGAAATAATCACGGTATTCCGATTATCATGATTATTATGCATCAATTAATTTCAAACACTATTAATGTGCAAAATCAAATATAGTCAAAATATAACTACATTGCTAATTATTTCCACAAAGTATCTATTAAAATATGACTAATTATTAAAGTGTTTGAAATATATAAGTAATTAATTGTCACCTATACCAAACGTTTAAGTTAATTTTAATCTTTTTTTTATTATTACAAATGACACTGACTCTAGCATTTAAATTCCTACCAATTCAATGTTACGTATGGACCAGTATCTGAGCATTTACCTTTACTTTGGTGCCACATCCGCCACTACGGTTCATACATAATCCTTTTATGGAAAGTGACGGTATTTAGGAATCTTTACGATCAATTAATTGTGGCGTTTAATACCGCGATTAATTGTGAAAACAAGTAATTGTGACATCCCTAGCTCCAACACCACATCTACACAGAGACCACGTCCTTCAGCAGCAGACAACACACACACACACAGTGACGGACACTCAAGGGACTCCAGTGTGTGTATATGTGTGTGTGTGTTTGTGTGTGTGTCTGTGTGTGTGTGCTGCTTTAATGCTCTGAGCTAATTGCTGATGGTTTGCTGGGGGAAAATTAATATAACAGCCTGAGCCTAATGTGTTTAACTTGATTGAGATTAACGTCCCTTTAACTCACTCTTAATGCGCGATGAAGCAGCTGCTCCCACTCACACACACACACAAACACACACACACACACACACACACACACAAACACACCAGTGGCTGAATAATAACAACAATGCACAGACGAAGCAGAGGCTCCTGAACCGTCAACATTACTGGTTTCTTCTGCTCTGAGGACACAGGCTGCACATGTCATTGTTTTCTTATTAAAGCAGAGAAAAAGAAGAAGTAGAAGAAGTTATTTCTGTCCGGAGGGGTCGAGAGGTGACGACTGCTGGAGCGTTTTCAAGGCCTCGACACAGACACACAAACTCCCCCCGATAAATCACACACACGCCGACAGACTCGGTTTTGTTGGACACAAAACATCACATTCTGATACCAGATAATCTGATTCATTAATGACGACTTCAAAGAGTCGAGAGAGCTGAGATAAAGACAGAGACTCCAGCTCCCACCGGGAAAACTGGACCTCAACCTCCATCTCTCTCATCGCTCCCTCTTCCCCTTCACTTCCTGTCCACTTCCTGAACATCAAAGATTCATGGTGCCTTCATGTGCTATGGTAATTATGGTAAATACCAAAAGACGACGTGAAAAGTGCACATGAACACCCTCTCATGTGGTATTTTCCACTGGGCAGCTATTCACTTTATGTATGCCTGCATGTACAGTAAAAAAAAAAAACGCTTTTAAAAAGCTAGCCAAATAGCCAGTGCTAAATCTCCATGAATATTAATATTTACCGCTTGAGTTTTGATGATTCATCTTCTTGCTGTAAGAGATGAACGAGGCAATCCAAGATTGTTTTACCCCATACACATAGATGCCGCACGTGTATATATCTATAGTTTTACCCAAGTAACAAGTCTGAATCTGTGTGTCCACCATCTTTATTTTCTCTGTACAACAACAAAAGCACATGAACACAACGCACTGGTAAATACCAGGGTCACAAGTGGAAAATACCATCTGTACCATAGCACATGAAGGCACCATCAATTAAGGAAAAAAAATATATATAAAAAAAAAAGTTAGAAAGACCCGGATGCGAGGAAATGCAGAGATATAAGAGCTTTTGCCCTGGCAGGTATTAAATCAATAAAAGACAAAAAGCTGTGCCAGATCATACTTGCCTTTCAAACGTACTGAATAAAGACGCAAAAACTTCCACCGCAATCTGTTTCAGGTTTGGTAAATCACGTTGCGTTCGCTAAATAAATCTATTTGCATCTACTCCTCCCAATATTTTGCAAGTTCTGGCCCATAACGTCCATATTTGCATATTCATCAAGGCAAACGTGCTAAATGCTGTTTTGCCCGTTTGAGAGACGCAATCCTCAGCTTGCACGTTTCTTTGCGGGTGACATCAAGTTTGCACAGGTTTTTATACAAGCAAACCTTTAGTAGATCAGGCCCTAAGTGAGGAAATAATGAATTGATATCATCAGCGGTTTCCCACGGCGACGACGTCTCTGCATCAACTGATCAGCTACTATCAGAAGATCTGGTGATTGATTTCCTCTGACAGCTCTCACTATAACGAAGGAAACGTTCAAATGCAGAGTCACCGTGGGAACAAACACACTTGAGTCGACCTCATTTTATTCTGAAGTTCAGGTGATTTGATTGTGACTTTTATAATTTCAACAACGGTGTCGGTGTGAAACGTTCAAACTGCAGAGGTGGATTATGGGACGATGACGTCACTGCTCCGGCTACAGACTGCATTTCAGACTGTATACAGCATTTCAAAACAACATCCACACCTGAAGACACACACATACCTGAGCATTCAGCTGGAAACAGGAAGTAAACAGGAAGCTGAGCAGCAGAGTTTAAAGAGGAACCGAGCAGGATTTCTCCCGTGGCTATGCTACATTTTTACCTGAGTAAAAAAAGCTCCAGAGTCCTAGTTCTGGTTAAATCAATGCCTTGTAACTAGTTCCAGGGAGAATGGAGGCTCTCTGCC
>NC_140927.1:31275601-31308101 GCF_045865225.1 Trachurus japonicus | reverse complement strand
CCCTCCCTCCGCTGACATGAAATACAGCGCTGGACGACGTGAGCGTCAGATGTGAAGCGGTCTGAGAAGGTCACAGACCAGAGGAGCGTCGGCCCGTTCCTCCCTCAGCTGCTCCCACGTCACTCGGTCCGGTCGTGACCTCGTCCACACAAACACTCACATCACTCACTGGAGGAAGAGGAACAGCAGCAGCAGGACAGAGAAGAGAACTGCTGCTCACACACGTTCAACCAGCTAAACACCGCACGGTTTAAAAAGGAAACCACTTCTTCTACGCAGCCTGACATGTTACATTATATTAACACCAAAGTATGAGATGTAACTTTAAAGCTCCAGATGCTTTTATTTTGAAAGAAGGAAAGCTCTGAGTCTCTCTTCTGATTGATCCAATAAAAACAGAGCAGATTTCAGAATAAAACACTCAGAGAAACTAAAAATCCTGTAAAGTTGTTGTTGGATGGATGGTGGGTCCAGGTGGTGGTGAGGGGGCGGGGCTTAGTTGTGACATCACAAAGTGACAGGAAGTCCTGACGGCTGGTTTTAAGGCTCAGTTTCTGAATCCAGGCTGTGTGCATTTCTCTGTGGACTGAGGCTTTGATACTTTCACAGTATTAATATAGAACCTAGAGCTGCTTTATAATCACACTACACATGGACATCTACCTTTATACTGTATGGAGCTTTAATACAAACATCTACCTTTATACTGTATGGAGCTTTAACACAAACATCTACCTTTATACTGTATGGAGCTTTAATACAAACATCTATTTAGAGGTTCATGTGATCAGTGGATAAACCTACGCAGGTGAACAGAGACAAACAGTCTCAGTCAGTAACTCCTGACCTTCTGCTGAGAGGTCACATCATGAACCACTGCTCCGCTGCGCCTCATCTGTCACTCACTTCAGTCATTTTTCAATCTGCTGCAGCTTCATGGTGATAAATCAACCACCAAACCATTAAAGGACGTCTCCTCCAGCTTTGAAACAATCAAACAGGTGTTTTTGACTGATACTAGCTATATTAAGTTCAGTTCAGTTCAGTTCAGTTCAGTTCAGTTTTATTCATATATCGAGGGAAATTGGATTTGCAGCAAGCATTACAGACACAAGACAAAAAAGACAGCATCCAAGACATCAACATGTCACCAGGCACACCATAGTGCAGTAATACATTAAAAACAGTACGAGTAATAGAAACATACTACTAATAAATTACTGTTGATAATAATAATAATAATAATAGCATACATAATACATAATGCTCTGCGCAAGTAAGAATGCGGTAATGAGGTGGTTCCCAAAACGAAGAAACAAAACAAAGTTCAGACCCAGATATCTCATTAAACTTTCCTCCCATTTTTGATGTTTTGAGTTGGTTTGATCCTGCAGCTTCAAACCTGTTGTCATGTTGTTACAGACACACACAATTTCTGGTTCTTGAGGCACAACGGCCTCAACATCTAACTCACGCACCGACCCCCTGAACCAAGTCTGCTAAACTACACAAGCACAATTCATCCTAGTGTTTTACACTGAGCACATCAGTGTTCAACTGGTCCTTATAAATGTCTCGTCATATGATGGTTTGTGTGTCATTTGAGACTAAAACAGCATTTTGAGAATAAAAAACATTGTTTTGAATGTAAAATTTCATTTAGCAGGTGAAGTGAGGGGTTTTGCCCGTTGTGTTGTGTGTGTTTTTGGATTTGTGTGTACAGTTCTGAGAGTATGAGGCATGCTTTCAGAAAATAGGATAGGATGGATAGGTTTTATTTGTCATTCTTATGCGTCACATAAAAACGAAATTATGTTTCACACATCCACCGTTCGAGATCAAGATCAGTGCATTCATTTCAACAATAAATACTGTAAGTAAAACATGTAGGCTATAATTAAAAAACCACATATAAAATGAATGATCATAAATAAAAGAGAATAAAAATGATCATTAGATAAACACTCTAAAAAAAATCAGTTTATGCAATTCACATTCTTTTGTTAAGGAGTGTGATCACTGTGGGGAAGAAGCTGTTCACATGTGTGTAAATCAGGGGTTCTCCACTAGTCTCACTCTGGGCTCCACATCTTCCCATGGTCAATAAGTCGCGACCCACTTTTAGCCTTTAAAAAGTCATTTAGCTCTTTATTGAGCAAAGTGCATTTCAGAGCACATAAATGAAACTGAGGAGTTACCATGACAACTGCATGTACGGAAGTGAATAAAAAAATATCAAACTGCACAAAATGGAGACCAACAAAACGATATATTTGACTTCTAATGCATCTCTGCATTCAGAGCATGTTCACAAAAGTGAATAAATATCAAATTGCACAAAATAAAGACCCACAAAACAAAACAAGATTCACTGCATCAGGCCACATTAATCAGAAAGTGAGGAGGAGCATTACAACTGTATGTGTTCACGTTCAATATAAGTTATTTTTCAAAATAAAAGACATGTCCAACATCAGATGTGCATTAAATATTATTTACTTTTTTGACCAGCTGTCCGCGACCCATCCAGAACGGGTCCACGACCCACTTTTGGGTCCCGACCCACCAGTTGAGAACCACTGGTGTAGACAATCGAGGAAAACTGTAATGTAAAGAGCCGAGCTGAGCGGAGCGAGGAGCAGCTAAACCTTTATCAGAGCGCAGGAATGAAAACAGAGCGGTGATGAACCTGCAGCTGAGTCAATAACACTACACTCCACCACATTCCTGCTCCTCCTGCTGCTGCTGCTGCTCCTCACCTGGGGAGGAGGAGGAGGAGGAGGAGGAGGAGGAGGAGGCCATGACACCTAAGACAGGTGAGCTAATGATGCTAACACATGATCCTCCTCCAGTGACCTGCAACCTGAGCACGGCCAGGTGAAGTCACCGTGATGTCAGATGTGCTCGGGGGCTCGGGGGCTCGGTCAGGTCCGTCTGTGGGTCAGTAGGTGAGGGCTCTGCTGCCTGTCATATGTCGTTGTCATGGTGATTAAACCTGTCAAACTGACCCTTAAGATGCTTTAACAGTGACTCCCCCCCACCACACACACAACACACTGCTGCTGGTGCGTTCACTGTCACCCACAGGAGTCAGAGGTCTGAGAATGTGGCGTGTCCGCTCCACTTCACACGCTGCAAAAACTCTAAATATTTCCAAGAATATTTGTCTTATTTCTTGTCAAAATGTCTCATTTCTAGTCAAAACTAATCTCTTTCCACTTAAAATAAGACTCATCACCTAAAAATGAACTTGTTTTTAGATCAGTTTCACGTGTTTCAAATTAGTTTTCACTTGAAATAAGTAGAAAAATCTGCCAGTGAAAGCAAGTTTTTTGTGCTTGTAATAAGAAAGAAAAACTTGCTCCACTGTCAGATTTTTCTACTTATTTCAAGTGAAAATCAGCTTGAAAGAAGTAAAAAGTGTCTAAAAACAAGCTGCTTTTTAATGTGATGAGTCTTATTTTAAGTAGAATGAGATTTATTTTGACCAGAAATGCCATTTTGACTAGAAATAAGACAAATATTCTTGGTAAGATGTTGAGTTTTTGCAGTGCAGCTGGATGATTGACAGGTGGAGGCGAGAAGACAACCACACCGGAAATGAGCCTTTATGAGAAAGAATAAGAAGAGAAAACAAAAGTGGCACAAGATGCAAACATGAGCAGCTCCAGAACCAGGACCAGAACCAGGACCAGGACCAGGACTCAGCGGACCTGACCTGAGACACTTGTTGCATCATCATCATCATTTCAACCATCAACAACTCTCTTTTAAAAAGCCAAACCGAAGCAGAACCGAGCCATGCACAATGCACACACACAGGCTACACGCAGACTGACCCACCTTGATGATGCTGCTCCTCCGCGGCGCCGCCCGCACCGACTCCAGCAGGATGGTGTCCTGGTCCTGACCCCCTCCACCTCCACCTCCTCCACCGGGGAGAACCACGCCGCTGCGCCGGCCGCGGGGCACCCTGGGCGGGATAGGACAGTCCGCCGCTCCGTCGCCGTCTGCAAACCCATCCCGCTCCGACGACATGGTGGTGATGAGTGAGTGAGTGAGGAACAAAAAGGCGGTGTAGGGTTGTTAAAAAATAATTAAATAAATAAATAAAAATAAAAAAAGAAATTCAAAAAAAAGAAAAAGAAAAGAAAAATGTGGGATGAAGCAGTGAGGTTCACGGATCAGAGCCGAAGAGGAAAGTTTGCGGCTCCTTCGCTGCAAGAAACTCAACTCCTCCTCAGCCCGGTTCGGTTCATGACGACCGGTCCTGGTCCTGGTTCTGGTCCTGGTTCTGGTCCTGGTCCTCGGTCTCAAATCAAATCAAATCAAATCAGATCAGATCAGATCAGATCAGAGCATCGCAGGTTGTTCCGCGTCGAGTCGACAACACCAGAGACGCGCAACAAGTCCTCACTCCCTGTTCCTGCTCCCCGGGTGCTGCTGCTCTCCGACGCCGCCTGACGGAGCCTCCTGCCCGGGTAAAGGAAGCAGCTCGGACCGGCGGAGCTCCGGAGCTCAGCCAGCAGCAGCAGCGGTGTTCACAGCGGAGTGTGGCCGGGTTTCAGCTGCCTCTGCTCGGCTGCTGCTCCGCTGCTGCTCCGCTCCTCTGGAGGAACAACACCGCGATGTCAAAGTGCACAAGGAGGAGGAGAAATAAAATGAAATAAAACAAAACAACAAGAAGAAGGAGTGAAGTTCCGCCGCGGCTCGCTCGCGCCAGCAGCCAGGTGAGTGTCCTCCTGTCCTGTCCTCGCGCAGCGCCGGACCACACCACGCGCACGCACTCCTCGGAGCAACAACAGCCGAGTTTGGACGCGGAGGACTGGGACACAATTGACAGTCGTTCCGCCCCCCACCTTCATCATCCTCCTCCTCCTCCTCCTCTCCCTCCTCCTCCTCCTCCCTCCGCGTGGCTCCGCCCACACGCCGCTCGTGGGAGCAGCCGCGGCCTGTGATTGGAGGAGAGCCGGGTCCCAGGTACCGACAGAGGAGCTGAGACTTTTATTATGATCCTTCAATGTGTACTACTTCCATGACCCCTGGACAACATTTAGACATCAGTTACTCCCAAAATATTTGTGATACATATAGAGCTCTGGGGGAAAAAATGAAGAGACCACTCCCAAAATGATCAGTTTCTCTGGTTTTACTATTTATAGGTGTGTGTTTGTGTAAAATTTTGTATTCTATCAACCTCTGACAACATTTCTCCCAAAATTGAAATAAAAATATTGTCATTTAGAGCTTTTATTGGCTGAAAATGACTAAACTAGTCTAAATAACAAAAAATATCAAGTCTTTTCCAACCTTGAATAATAATAATAATGCAAAGAAAACATGTTCATATTTATTCCTAAACAACACAGCAAGAATATTTTAACTCAGGAAGAGTTTATAAACCATTTTTTTTTGTGGGATAATGTCGATGTTTAATCCCAGCAGTGGTTTTTATTTATAATCTTCCTATAAAACCAGATGTGGTTCAGGACCAGGTGACGACCTCACCAGATTTCAGTTCTGGAAATTAGCGCATATTTCATTAGATATTGCCTCATTTACATATTTAAACATAACATTTGACAAAACTTGTAATACAAAAAAATATTTGTCTTAATGTGAGTAATAAACTTGGGAAGTTTCATGGTGATAGCTGTTAGTTAAAGTTTTTTACCTTAAAAAAGTGGGATGGAAATAGTTGGACAGTTGTCTCTATGTGTGCTTGTGTTTGAATGTGTGATGAGAATAAGAGAGAGTATGTACTGTTCATTTCATTTCATGATTTGGCGCTCTTGTTCCCTGCTTTTGCTACTTTACTCTGTCTATTTTAAAAAATATTATTAGGCTATATCAGATCATATCACTTTTATTCAACGATCTTAATATTGTATTTGTCTGTCTGTCTCTTACCTATGTTGCTACAACCTGGCTCACAGCGTCTTCTCTTGTCTCACAGGATTAATGTTTTTGTGCATTGTCCCTGTTTTAAATAAATAAATTCCTAAAATTCCTAAATTCCTAAGTGATTGGTTAACTCAGGGATCAATGATGTGATGAACAGGAAGTTGATTAACACTGATCAGGTGACCGTGTCTGACCTCTGACCCCCAACCAGCTGTGATCATAACTCTGATGTATTCTTCATCAGCGTGGACAGAACGCAGGTCACGGTCACGGGAGACAGTCGGCGGCGATTTAGTGTCTCGCTCAAGGACACATCTGCACACACACACACACTCCCACACACACACACACTCCCATACACACATAATTTCAACTGTGGGATGAGATCACTGCTTTTTCTTTTTTCCTTTTTAATCCAAATCATATTTTTCTTTTCTTTTCTTTTTATTGATTCACTCATTGATGAATTTTCAAAATAAAACTTCCTGTTACAGTTTAATTTTTCCAAAACACAACCATGTTCTTATGAGGAGAACTGAGACCTCAGCTGGTCGACGTGTTTTCATGGTCAGCCTTTGTTTTTGTATGTATTTTGAGAAAAGCCTTGATTTACCCAGAATCCTTTGCACCACAGCCCCAGTTTTGAGACGTTAAAGGAGAATTCCGGTAATTTTCTAAGTAACGCTCTACAGCTCCAGGTCTCTGAGTGCGACCATAGGAAAGAATCAGAGAAAAATGTGTGCAGACCGGACTTAGCTCTCCTCCTGCTAGCTGCTAGCTCTCCTCCTGCTAGCTGCTAGCTCTCCTCCTGCTAGCTGCTAGCTGCGCTACATTGCAGTTAAACAGCAAAGTAATGGGGGCAGAACTTCTAACCACGACTTTGGCCTCTATATAATGCTTAAAATATCACTACACTTGCTTTGCAACATCCACCAGTTCCTTATCACACAACACTGACTGTGCATGACTGCGTTGATATGAGAGAGCAGTGTTAACGTGTGTTTTTATCTATCACCTAGGCTACCTCTGTTTACTCTTGCTTCCTGGGTAGACCTTACTAGAGCTCGGGACTGTTTCCATAGCTTACTAGAGCTCGGGACTGTTTCCATATCAACAAAGACAAAAACGTGAGGAAAACATGGATTTAGGAGGAAAAAGATATTTTGGATGGAAAACACTGATAGAAACAACATCAACATGTTGCAATGCGATATTTTGAGCATTATATAGAGGCCAAAGTCACGGTTAGAAGTTCTGCCCCCATTACTTTGCTGTTTAACTGCAGTGTAGCGCAGCTAGCAGGAGGAGAGCTAGCGGCTAGCGGGAGGAGAGCTAGCAGCTAGCAGCTAGCAGGAGGAGAGCTAGCAGCTAGCGGGAGGAGAGCTAGCAGCTAGCAGGAGGAGAGCTAGGTCCGGGCTGCACAGATTTTTCTCAGATTTTTTCCTATGGTCGCACTTGGAGACCTAGAGCTGTAGAGCGTTACTTAGAAAATGACCGGAATTCTCCTTTAAAGTGTTTGATGCAACAGTTGAATTCAGACTCAGACGTGATGTGATCCAGACAAACACACTCTTTGTCTGTGTGTTGGAGCTGTTGGCTTCTTTATAGGCTATTGTCAAGTTAGTTTGATTAACTGATATTTTGTTTATTTTTAGGTCTTAGGTTTAAAATTTTTAGGTTTATGCAGGTGGATGGGTTTGGGACCAGCATGCACCTGGGCAGTGACGTACACACTTCCCTCGTGGCCCAATTGTTGAAAAACGTGTGCTAAAGTGCCCTCATGGGGGCCAAAATGTGCGTTAAAGTGCCCTTTTGGAAGCCAAAACGTGTGCTAAAGTGCACTCATGGGGGCCAAAACGTGTGCTGAAGTGCCATCTTGGAAGCCAAAATGCGTCTGAAAGTGACCTCTAGGAGCCAAAACGTGTGCTAAAGTGCCCTCTAGAAGCCAAAATGTGTGCTGAAGTGCCATCTTGGAGCCAAAACGTGTGCCAAAGTGCCCTCTTGGAAGCCAAAATGCGTCTGAAAGTGCCCTCTAGGAGCCAAAACGTGTGCTAAAGTGCCCTCTTGGAAGCCAAAATGCGTCTGAAAGTGACCTCTAGGAGCCAAAACGTGTGCTAAAGTGCCCTCTAGGAGCCAAAACGTGTGCTAAAGTGCCCTCTAGAAGCCAAAAGGCGTGCGTTAAAGTGCCCTCTAGGAGCCAAAACACGTGCTAAAGTGCCGTCTAGGAGCCAAAACGTGTGCTAAAGTGCCCTCTTGGAAGCCAAAATGCGTCTGAAAGTGACCTCTAGGAGCCAAAACGTGTGCTAAAGTGCCCTCTAGGAGCCAAAACGTGTGCTAAAGTGCCCTCTAGGAGCCAAAACGTGTGCTAAAGTGCCCTCTAGGAGCCAAAATGTGTGCTAAAGTGCCCTCTAGGAGCCAAAACGCGTGCTAAAGTGCCCTCTTGGAAGCCAAAACGCGTGCTAAAGTGCCCTCTAGGAGCCAAAATGCGTGCTAAAGTGCACTCTTAAGTGGCGAGGACGCGCTATATGTGCCCTTTTCTTTCCTTTTTGCCCCTGCCCTTCAAAAAGTCTGTGCACGCCACTGCACCTGGGCCGGCCTCTTCTTTTTCTTTTTCTTTTTTTTTACCACAGGAAACTTTATTTCTTTGTTCCATTTGTCTTCTGCTGGTCGTATGAACACATCATGAATAAAACGTGTTGTTGTTTGGACACTGTGTAACTCACACAGATTTACCCATGATGCATCTGTTATCCACTAAAGGAGACACGACTCTCTTCTCTGGTTTGAATCGTTTCATTTAGTTCAGTGCACAGATTCCTCCTCAACTATAACAGGTGACAGCTAAAGGTCAGTGAACGCACCGTCACCACCGATGTGTTCACTGACAGTCAGGAAACTACAGAGCCTGAACCACCTGCTGCAGGTCAGAGGTCAAGAGGTCAAAAGAAGAGTTGCACTGACACAGTTCATCCTAAAGAAGACGTGTAGGCCTAAATAACAGTGACCGATAAGCTGCAACACATTGTCATGGTTACACTGTGCCTTCCAATCCCATCATTCCCTCTGTTTTTTGTTTTTTATTTCCCTCTCTTCCTGATTGGCTCTTTGCTCCTGGTCTGGTTTCCCTGCAGCTGCGTCCTCCGCTCTGACTTCACCTTTTCAAGTTTACTATGAATCTCGATTTGACCCTTTGACCTCTCGTCTCTGAGTTCTGCTGTTTCAGTCTGAGCTGCTCTTAAAGGGATAGTTCACCCAAAATTGAAATTTCACTCATTATCTACTACTCCCCCTCATGTGGACTAAGGGCTGGGAGAAGTTTCAGAGTCCTCCGTGGCTTCTCTGAGTTACAGGGGGTCTCGGCGTAGCAGTGCATGTCCATATGACGGTTGCAAATGGATACCAACTGTCTTCGTAACAAAAAGACACACCAAAAAACATCCAAATACCTCCATGCAAATTTGGACGAACCGGGAACAGGAGCTTCCGCTACAAAACAAGCTTGAAATATAGACTTATTTAATTTTTTTCGGGACAATTTCGCATTTCGGGCCTTCAATACAAGACGGACATTACATACGCATACAGCATGGAGGTATTTGGATGTTTTTTGCTGTTCAATTTTGGGTGAGCTATCCCTTTAACGCCACAAATTGTTCAGTATATAGGCTATAGGTTTGTTTGAGCTGCCAGTGAAGTAACTGTAACTTATATTTCATTTAAATCCCCAACCCCACGCTCATGTTTTATTGTTTTATTGATCAGTCTGATCAGTGTTATTGATCATTTAACAAACATCTCTCAACACCTGCTCGTTTTATTTTATTTTATTTTTTCCACGCTGGAAAATAATCAGAGCAATAAGGTGACACATTTTCCATCTGCTCCTCCGTCACCAGGTCGGACGCTGAGGATTCATTAAACAGCCTGAGACACACACACACACACACACACACACACACACACACACACACACAGCAGCAGCAGCGGTGTGAAGCCGTCTGACCTTAAACCTGGACTTCACTCCTGCAGCTTCAGAGTGAAAAACAACCACAGCTTCATAAACCCTGAGCTCTCCTCATCCTGCAGCTCTCCTCCTCTCCTCCTCTCCTCCACTCATTAGTCTTTTTATTTTTCTTCTATTTGTCGGAGTTTTAGGAACAAAAACAGCTTCTAGTGTTGAAAATGGAAACGTAACCATCAGCAGCTTCGGCTCAGGAGGAGATCAGCTCACACACACACACACAACTAAACAATAAGTCCATGTTTATTTTACACATGTGATGAACAAGAAACAATAGAACAATAGACGTTGTTAAAGGGATAGTTCAACATTTTGGCAAATTGGCCCCATTACCATAATCCCTATAGTCATAGCAGTAGGTTCGTTACCTTTAATTGTCGGTGCAAGCTGTTTTTAGAACGGCGGAGCAGAGCCGTGAGCTGCTCAGAGCTACGCTACGGAGGCTCATGGGATTTCTTGGTTTCCCTCATCATCAAACTCATCAAATACACAATCCAACAACTCCACAACGCTCTGGTGGACAAGTTGTGAGCTGCACATTCACCACGCTATGAGATAATAACACAACGTTACCAGACAGAGTTGTTTTAGAGGGAAATACAGAGACTGATGATGAAAAACTGTCCCTGAAGGCAACGTGCATCAGGGGTTTTGCATGAATTTCCCTCTAAAACAACTCTGTCTGGTAACGTTGTGTTATTATCTCATAGCGTGGTGAATGTGCAGCTCACAACTTGTCCACCAGAGCGTTGTGGAGTTGTTGGATTGTGTATTTGATGAGTTTGATGAGGGAAACCAAGAAATCCCATAATGAGCCTCCCTCTGTAGCGTAACTCTGAGCAGCTCGCGGCTCTGCTCTGCCGTTCTAAAAATAGCTTGCACCGACAATTAAAGGTAACGAACCTACTGCTATGACTATAGGGATTATGGCAATGGGCCAATTTGCCAAAATGTTGAACTATCCCTTTAAATGCTTCATAACCTGGGAGTCAGAGGAAGAACAAACATATTTAATCCTAAACCCTTTTCCCAAAACCATTCATTGATGAATACATAGAGAATATTAAAGCCGCAAGCGGCGATGACGGGCCCTCGCTCGCCCATGCCACCGCGGGGCCTGAGGCATGTCGGGGCTGCAATGCTTCGTTCATCCACCAGGTGGCGCTAAGCAGTTGTGGGTGGGTGCGTTCAGGGGCGGCCCCTCATCACTCATGTGAAGTTTGGAGTGAATCGGACAAAGCATGAGGGAGTTATGAGCAGTTAAAGGTTCGTCCACCAGGGGGCAGTAATGGGATGCGTGCAGGTGTGTTCAGGGTCAGTCCGTCATCACACATGTGAAGTTTCGTGGAAATCGGACAATGTTGATGTAAAATATGCCACTTCCTGTTTCCACTAGGGGGCAAATGAGTGAGATCGCCTACCAGCATATGGAAATGTTGAGGTCGTGACCCTGGACCTGTGTACCAATTTTCATGTTGATAGGAGTTCAATAAAGCCATCCAAAGGGCAAACGTATTGTCATGGCGAGGAATGGTCGCCGCGTTGCCACACGGACGCCATTACTCGTAGCTTCACAGTCTTCATAATGTAGCTTCACCAACTGGTTCTGCATGTTTTAGAAGTGGAATGAAGTTGATGGGGCAAAGTATGTACATTTTCCAAATTTTAGTACACTTCCTGTTACCACCGGGGGGCGCTATGAGTTACGTGGGAAGTTAATATATCGGGACGTTCAGGGCGGAGCCCTCATCATGTCCAGCAAGTTTGAAGTTGATTGGATGAAGTATGTGGGCGTGAGAGCCACACGTATGGACATGGCGAGCACGCCAAAGTGAATTGAGCGCTGGCAGCCACGCCCTTTGACCTACGGACTCACGGAGCACAAGATAAGCTCAGCTAGGTCTGGAGATGTGGTATACCTAATTTGAACTTGATCGGGCGAACGCTCTGGGAGGAGTTAATTTTAGGCGGGAAAAATCAAAACCAAAATGGCCGACTTCCTGTTGTGTTGAGGTCATGAGGTCAAGAGGATTTTTTGTATATCTGGGTATAATACATATGTGTACCGAATTTTGTGTGTGTATGACAAAGTAAGACGATGGCGATGCCATTGACACGTGTTTGTAGGGGGCGCTATTCAGCCATTTGGCCACGCCCATTTCCAACGACTTTAAAATATCGAATTTTTCGCGAGGCCTGATGTGCATGCCAAAATTCACGCGTTTTGGGGCATGTTGAGGCCCCCAAAAATGCGATTTTAGGGAGAATATAATAATAATTAAAGCCGCAAGCGGCTATGACGGGCCCTCGCTCCACGCCACTCGGCGTCCCCGCTACCCCCGGGCCGCTCTTCGAAAACCCCCGCGCGCAACCGGACGTGGGCGGCTGCGTCGAGGGCGGTCCCCTCGTCGAACACGTGACGTTTCGAGCAAAACGGACAACGTACGATGGAGTTACGGCAGGTTTACGGTTCGTCCACCAGGGGGCGGTAACGGGATGTGGGCCGTTGCGTACGGGGTCGTGACCTCATCACACATGTGAAGTTTCGAGCCGATCGGACAATGTCGATGCAAAACGCGACATTTCCTGTGTCCACAAGGGGGCGTATTGAGCGAGCTAGCGTACGATCAAATGGAGGCGTAGAGGGCGGGCCCCTGATCATGTACTGAAATTTTGAAGTGACTACGACCAAGTATGTGGGCGTGGAAGGCAAACGTAATAGCATGGCGACTAAACGAGCAGTTGGCCAACTTTGTCGCCCCCTAGCAGCCACGCCGTTTCACGTAGAGAAAAGCTTTTAATAGTGTTTGACCAGCTCGGTCTCCTGATGATCTGTAGCGAATATGAAGTCAATCGGGCAAAATCCGTGGGAGGTGGCAGTTCACGATGGAGCGCTATTCCTGTCGCCGCCACAAGGGGGCCATTAGCCGTAGCGTCATAGCGTTCACGAAATACCTTCACCAACTTGTTCGGCATGTTTTAGAAGTGGAATGAAGTTGATGGGGGCAACTATGTATTTTTAATGAATTTTAGCGCACTTCCTGTTACCACCGGGGGGCGCTATGAGTGACGTAGGAAAATAATATGTCGGATCGTTCAGGGTCACGCCATCATCATGTGCACCAAGTTTGAAGCTGCTGCGATCAAATCTGTGGGCGTGATAGCATTTAAACCTTTTTAGCTGAATTCGGGAACTTGGCCGTGCCCTAGCAGCCACACCCTTTGACCTACACACCTGCGGAGCACAAGCCGTAATCAGCTCAGTCTGGAGATGTTCCGTGCCCAATTTGAAGTCAATCGGGCGAACTCCCTCGGAGGAGTTCGTTTTGCGTCAAAGAAATGCTAACCAAAATGGCCGACTTCCTGTTGGGTTTAGGGCGTGGCTCCAATTCAATTTTTGGTAAGTTTGGGTATGATACACGTGTGTGTCGAGTTTCGTATGTGTACGACAAAGTAAGCGAAATTTGTCTATGGAGAAATTCGGAAAAACTTCTAGGGGGCGCTATTGAGGCATTTAGCCACGCCCATGGGAAACGACTCTATCCGCTGAAAGAGCTCGCCATTCTTGACCCGTGGATGAAATTTCGTGAGGACACGACTTCGTTAAAGCCACGAAAAAGGCAAACGTAATTGTACGATAAAAAATCGTCAGTCGCCGCGGCGGCACACGGACGCCCTTCGTCGTATCTTCACAGCGTTCATAATGTAGCTTCAGCAACTGGTTCTGCATGTATTAGAAGTGGAATGAAGTTGATCGGGCGAAGTATGGATTTTTTATGAATTTTTGCGTACTTCCTGTTACCACCGGGGGGCGCTATGAGCCAGGCAGGAAGTCGATACATCAAAACGTTCAGGGAGGAGCCATCGTCATCTCCTTTGAATTTCAAGTGGCTACGACGAAGTATGTGCACGTAAAAGGCAAACGAAATTTAAATTGGGATGATACACATTCGCCGCGGCGGCACACGGACGCCGTTGCTCGTAGGGTCAAAGCGTTCATGATGTAGCTTCACCATCCGGGTCTGCATGTACTAGAAGTGTAACGAAGTCGATTTGGTCAACTACGTATTTTTAACGAATTTTTGTACGTTTCCTGTTACCACCGGGGGGCGCTATGAGCGACGTCGGCAAATAATATGTCGGATCGTTCAGGGTCTCGCCATAGATTTTTGCACCAAGTTTGAAGCGTCTACGATCAAGTATGTGGGCATGAGAGCCGTTCGTATTTACATGGCGAGCACCGAAACAGTCGCCAAACTTCGGGGCACGCCAGAGGCCAACCCCTTTGAGCTACAGACCTGCGGAGCACAAGATAAGCTCAGCTAGGTCTGACGATGTTCTGAACCCAATTTGGAGCCGATCGGGCGTAACCCCTAGGAGGAGTTCGTTTTGCGTAAACGAAATTTGAACCAAAATGGCCGACTTCCTGTTGGGTTTTGGGCTTCGCCATAAGAGGATTTTTTGTTCATCTCGCATTGATAAATATGTCTGCCGACTTTGGTCCGCTTTCGTTAACGTCATTTTTTTCCCTATGGGTTTTTGAAAAGTTTGTAGGGGGCGCTATTTTGCCATTTGGCCACGCCCACATGCGAGACCACCACTCAACGCTAAGTTGCCACAGGCCCCACGTGCGTGCAAAATTTCGTCCGTTTCCCGGCTTGGGAAAGGGGTCGAAATGGCGTTCGAAGTGGCATAATAATAATAATTAAAGCCGCAAGCGGCTATGACGGGCCCTCGCTCCACGCCACTCGGCGTCCCCGCTACCCCCGGGCCGCTCTTCGAAAACCCCCGCGCGCGACCGGACGTGGGCGGCTGCGTCGAGGGCGGTCCCCTCGTCGAACACGTGAAGTTTCGAGCAAATCGGACAACGTACGATGGAGTTACGGCAGGTTTACGGTTCGTCCACCAGGGGGTGGTAACGGGATGTGGGCCGTTGCGTACGGGGTCCTGACCTCATCACACATGTGAAGTTTCGAGCTGATCGGACAATGTCGATGCAAAACGCGACATTTCCTGTGTCCACAAGGGGGCGTCTTGAGCGAGCTAGCGTACGATCAAATGGAGGCGTAGAGGGCGGGCCTCTGATCATGTACTGAAATTTTGAAGTGACTACGACCAAGTATGTGGGCGTGGAAGGCAAACGTAATAGCATGGCGACTAAACGAGCAGTTGACCAACTTTGTCGCCCCCTAGCAGCCACGCCGTTTGACGTAGAGAAAAGCTTTTAATAGTGTTTGACCAGCTCGGTCTCCTGATGATCTGTAGCGAATATGAAGTCAATCGGGCAAAATCCGTGGGAGGTGGCAGTTCACGATGGAGCGCTATTCCTGTCGCCGCCACAAGGGGGCCATTAGCCGTAGCGTCATAGCGTTCACGAAATACCTTCACCAACTTGTTCGGCATGTTTTAGAAGTGGAATGAAGTTGATGGGGGCGACTATGTATTTTTAATGAATTTTAGCGCACTTCCTGTTACCACCGGGGGGCGCTATGAGTGACGTAGGAAAATAATATGTCGGATCGTTCAGGGTCACGCCATCATCATGTGCACCAAGTTTGAAGCCGCTGCGATCAAATCTGTGGGCGTGATAGCATTTAACCCTTCTTAGCTGAATTCGGGAAATTGGCCGTGCCCTAGCAGCCACGCCCTTTGACCTACACACCTGCGGAGCACAAGCCGTAATCAGCTCAGTCTGGAGATGTTCCGTGCCCAATTTGAAGTCAATCGGGCGAACTCCCTCGGAGGAGTTCGTTTTGCGTCAAAGAAATGCTAACCAAAATGGCCGACTTCCTGTTGGGTTTAGGGCGTGGCTCCAATTCAATTTTTGGTATGTTTGGGTATGATACACGTGTGTGTCGAGTTTCGTATGTGTACGACAAAGTAAGCGAAATTTGTCTATGGAGAATTTCGGAAAAACTTCAAGGGGGCGCTATTGAGGCATTTAGCCACGCCCATGGGAAACGACTCTATCCGCTGAAAGAGCTCGCCATTCTTGACCTGTGTATGAAATTTCGTGAAGACACGACTTCGTTAAAGCCACGAAAAAGGCAAACGTAATTGTACGATAAAAAATCGTCAGTCGCCGCGGCGGCACACGGACGCCGTTCGTCGTATCTTCACAGCGTTCATAATGTAGCTTCAGCAACTGGTTCTGCATGTATTAGAAGTGGAATGAAGTTGATCGGGTGAAGTATGGATTTTTAACGAATTTTTGCGTACTTCCTGTTACCACCGGGGGGCGCTATGAGCCAGGCAGGAAGTCGATATATCAAAACGTTCAGGGCGGAGCCAACGTCATGTCCTTTGAATTTCAAGTGGCTACGACGAAGTATGTGCGCGTAATTGGGAAACGTAATTTTACGACAAAAAATCGGCAGTCGCCGCGGCGGCACACGGACGCCGTTGCTCGTAGGGTGAAAGCGTTCATGATGTAGCTTCACCATCCGGGTCTGCATGTACTAGAAGTGTAACGAAGTCGATTTGGTCAACTACGTATTTTTAACGAATTTTTGTACGTTTCCTGTGACCACCGGGGGGCGCTATGAGCGACGTCGGCAAATAATATGTCGGATCGTTCAGGGTCTCGCCATAGATTTTTGCACCAAGTTTGAAGCGTCTACGATCAAGTATGTGGGCATGAGAGCCGTTCGTATTTACATGGCGAGCACCGAAACAGTCGCCAAACTTCGGGGCACGCCAGAGGCCAACCCCTTTGAGCTACAGACCTGCGGAGCACAAGATAAGCTCAGCTAGGTCTGACGATGTTCTGAACCCAATTTGGAGCCGATCGGGTGTAATCCCTCGGAGGAGTTCGTTTTGCGTAAAATAAATGCTAACCAAAATGGCCGACTTCCTGTTGGTTTTTGGGCTTCGCACGAAACAAATTTTTTTCATGTCTGGGTATGATACATATGTGTACCAAGTTTGGGCAGCCTGCGGGAAAAAAAATTTTGGTCCCTATGGCCGGGGGTCAAAAGTTCAAGGGGGCGCTGTTGTGCCAATTTGCCCCGCCCACAAACGGCGATAGCATCAGACGTCAATTTTCGCAAGACCCGACGTGTGTCCCAAATTTCGTGAGTTTTCGAGCGTGGCAAAGGGGTCAAATCGGGGTTTAAAGTCGCGGAATAATAATAATAATAATAATTAAAGCCGCAAGCGGCGATGACGGGCCCTCGCTCACCCATGCGACCGCGGGGCCTGAGGCATGTCGGGGCTGCAATGTTTTGTTCATCCACCAGGTGGCGTTAAGCAGTTGTGGGTGGGTGCGTTCAGGGGCGGCCCCTCATCACTCATGTGAAGTTTGGAGTGAATCGGACAAAGCATGAGGGAGTTATGAGCAGTTAATGGTTCATCCACTAGGGGGCAGTAATGGGATGCATGCAGGTGTGTTCAGGGTCAGCCCCTCATCACACATGTGAAGTTTCGTGGAAATCGGACAATGTTGATGTAAAATATGCCACTTCCTGTTTCCACTAGGGGGCAACATGAGTGAGATCGCCTATGAGCATATGTAGACGTTGAGGTCGTGACCCTGGACCTGTGTACCAATTTTCATGTTGATACGAGTTCATTAAAGCCATCATAAAGCCAAACGTATTTTAATGGCGAGGAATGGTCGCCGCGTCGCCACACGGACGCCATTACTCGTAGCTTCACAGCGTTCATGATGGAGCTTCACCACCTTAGTCTGCATGTTTTAGAAGTGGAATGAAGTTGATGGGGTCAACTATGTGGCTTCAGTACACGTTAAGGTAAAACCTGGCCACTTCCTGTTACCACCGGGGGGCGCTATGAGTGACGTAGGAAATTAATATATCGGGACGTTCAGGGCGGAGCCAACATTATGTCCAGCAAGTTTGAAGTTGATCGGATAAAGTATGTGGGCGTTAGAGCTGTTCGAAGGTGAAATGGCGAGCAAACGAAAAGTCGCCAAAATCCTCAAGGCCCCAGAAGCCACGCCCTTTGACCTAGAGCCCTGCGGAGCACAACTTTTGATCAGAGTGGCATCTCGGTGGTCTCTAGCCAATTTGAAGTCAATCGGACAAAATCTGTAGGAGAAGTTAGATCAAACAGGTCAAAAATTCAAATCAAAATGGCCGACTTCCTGTTGTGATTTCACCATGACATTAAGAGGCTTTTTTGTGTGTCTTGCCATGTTCTATAAACCCATTAAATTTCATTCGTCTAGGTGACACACAAAGGCGGGGCTGATGTTTTGAAATTTTCTAGGGGGCGCTATTTAGCCATTTGGCCACGCCCATTTCCAACGACTTTAAAATATCAAATTTTTCGCCAGTCCTGATGTGCATGCCAAAATTTACGCGTTTTGGGGCATGTTGAAGCCTCCAAAAATGCGATCCTTTTGAGAGAAAAAGAATGAAAGAAAGAAAGAATAATAATAAACAGAGCAATTACAATAGGGCTTTCGCTGGGCGACTTGCAGTCGCCGCTCGGGCCCTAATAATAATAATTAAAGCCGCAAGCGGCTATGACGGGCCCTCGCTCCACGCCACTCGGCGTCCCCGCTACCCCCGGGCCGCTCTTCGAAAACCCCCGCGCGCAACCGGACGCGGGCGGCTGCGTCGAGGGCGGTCCCCTCGTCGAACACGTGACGTTTCGAGCAAAACGGACAACGTACGATGGAGTTACGGCAGGTTTACGGTTCGTCCACCAGGGGGCGGTAACGGGATGTGGGCCGTTGCGTACGGGGTCGTGACCTCATCACACATGTGAAGTTTCGAGCCGATCGGACAATGTCGATGCAAAACGCGACATTTCCTGTGTCCACAAGGGGGCGTATTGAGCGAGCTAGCGTACGATCAAATGGAGGCGTAGAGGACGGGCCTCTGATCATGTCCTGAAATTTTGAAGTGACTACGACCAAGTATGTGGGCGTGGAAGGCAAACGTAATAGCATGGCGACTAAACGAGCAGTTGACCAACTTTGTCGCCCCCTAGCAGCCACGCCGTTTGACGTAGAGAAAAGCTTTTAATAGTGTTTGACCAGCTCGGTCTCCTGATGATCTGTAGCGAATATGAAGTCAATCGGGCAAAATCCGTGGGAGGTGGCAGTTCACGATGGAGCGCTATTCCTGTCGCCGCCACAAGGGGGCCATTAGCCGTAGCGTCATAGCGTTCACGAAATACCTTCACCAACTTGTTCGGCATGTTTTAGAAGTGGAATGAAGTTGATGGGGGCAACTATGTATTTTCAATTAATTTTAGCGCACTTCCTGTTACCACCGGGGGGCGCTATGAGTGACGTAGGAAAATAATATGTCGGATCGTTCAGGGTCACGCCATCATCATGTGCACCAAGTTTGAAGCCGCTGCGATCAAATCTGTGGGCGTGATAGCATTTAAACCTTTTTAGCTGAATTCGGGAAATTGGCCGTGCCCTAGTAGCCACGCCCTTTGACCTACACACCTGCGGAGCACAAGCCGTAATCAGCTCAGTCTGGAGATGTTCCGTGCCCAATTTGAAGTCAATCGGGCGAACTCCCTTGGAGGAGTTCGTTTTGCGTCAAAGAAATGCTAACCAAAATGGCCGACTTCCTGTTGGGTTTAGGGCGTGGCTCCAATTCAATTTTTGGTATGTTTGGGTATGATACACGTGTGTGTCGAGTTTCGTATGTGTACGACAAAGTAAGCGAAATTTGTCTATGGAGAATTTCGGAAAAACTTCAAGGGGGCGCTATTGAGGCATTTAGCCACGCCCATGGGAAACGACTCTATCCGCTGAAAGAGCTCGCCATTCTTGACCTGTGTATGAAATTTCGTGAGGACACGACTTCGTTAAAGCCACGAAAAAGGCAAACGTAATTGTACGATAAAAAATCGTCAGTCGCCGCGGCGGCACACGGACGCCGTTCGTCGTATCTTCACAGCGTTCATAATGTAGCTTCAGGAACTGGTTCTGCATGTATTAGAAGTGGAATGAAGTTGATCGGGTGAAGTATGGATTTTTAACGAATTTTTGCGTACTTCCTGTTACCACCGGGGGGCGCTATGAGCCAGGCAGGAAGTCGATATATCAAAACGTTCAGGGCGGAGCCAACGTCATGTCCTTTGAATTTCAAGTGGCTACGACGAAGTATGTGCGCGTAATTGGGAAACGTAATTTTACGACAAAAAATCGGCAGTCGCCGCGGCGGCACACGGACGCCGTTGCTCGTAGGGTCAAAGCGTTCATGATGTAGCTTCACCATCCGGGTCTGCATGTACTAGAAGTGCAACGAAGTCGATTTGGTCAACTACGTATTTTTAACGAATTTTTGTACGTTTCCTGTTACCACCGGGGGGCGCTATGAGCGACGTCGGCAAATAATATGTCGGATCGTTCAGGGTCTCTCCATAGATTTTTGCACCAAGTTTGAAGCGTCTACGATCAAGTATGAGGGCATGAGAGCCGTTCGTATTTACATGGCGAGCACCGAAACAGTCGCCAAACTTCGGGGCACGCCAGAGGCCAAGCGCTTTGAGCTACAGACCTGCGGAGCACAAGATAAGCTCAGCTAGGTCTGGCGATGTTTTGGACCCAATTTGGAGCCGATCGGGCGTAACCCCTCGGAGGAGTTCGTTTTGCGTAAACGAAATTTGAACCAAAATGGCCGACTTCCTGTTGGGTTCCGGGCTTCGCCATAAGAGGATTTTGTGTTCATCTCACATTGATAAATATGTGTGGCAACTTTCGTCCGCTTTCGTTAACGTCATTTTTTTCCCTATGGGTTTTTGAAAAGTTTGTAGGGGGCGCTATTTTGCCATTTGGCCACGCCCACATGCGAGACCACCACTCAACGCTAAGTTGCCACAGGTCCCACGTGCGTCTAAAATTTGGTGAGTTTTCGTGCATGGGAAAGGGGTCGAAACGGCGTTCGAAGTGGGAGAATAATAATAATAATAATAATTAAAGCCGCAAGCGGCTATGACGGGCCCTCGCTCCACGCCACTCGGCGTCCCCGCTGCCCCCGGGCCGCTCTTCGAAAACCCCCGCGCGCAACCGGACGTGGGCGGCCGCGTCGAGGGCGGTCCCCTCGTCGAACACGTGACGTTTCGAGCAAAACGGACAACGTACGATGGAGTTACGGCAGGTTTACGGTTCGTCCACCAGGGGGCGGTAACGGGATGTGGGCCGTTGCGTACGGGGTCGTGACCTCATCACACATGTGAAGTTTCGAGCCGATCGGACAATGTCGATGCAAAACGCGACATTTCCTGTGTCCACAAGGGGGCGTCTTGAGCGAGCTAGCGTACGATCAAATGGAGGCGTAGAGGGCGGGCCCCTGATCATGTACTGAAATTTTGAAGTGACTACGACCAAGTATGTGGGCGTGGAAGGCAAACGTAATAGCATGGCGACTAAACGAGCAGTTGACCAACTTTGTCGCCCCCTAGCAGCCACGCCGTTTCACGTAGAGAAAAGCTTTTAATAGTGTTTGACCAGCTCGGTCTCCTGATGATCTGTAGCGAATATGAAGTCAATCGGGCAAAATCCGTGGGAGGTGGCAGTTCACGGTGGAGCGCTATTCCTGTCGCCGCCACAAGGGGGCCATTAGCCGTAGCGTCATAGCGTTCACGAAATACCTTCACCAACTTGTTCGGCATGTTTTAGAAGTGGAATGAAGTTGATGGGGGCAGCTATGTATTTTTAATGAATTTTAGCGCACTTCCTGTTACCACCGGGGGGCGCTATGAGTGACGTAGGAAAATAATATGTCGGATCGTTCAGGGTCACGCCATCATCATGTGCAACAAGTTTGAAGCTGCTGCGATCAAATCTGTGGGCGTGATAGCATTTAAACCTTTTTAGCTGAATTCGGGAACTTGGCCGTGCGCTAGCAGCCACGCCCTTTGACCTACACACCTGCGGAGCACAAGCCGTAATCAGCTCAGTCTGGAGATGTTCCGTGCCCAATTTGAAGTCAATCGGGCGAACTCCCTCGGAGGAGTTCGTTTTGCGTCAAAGAAATGCTAACCAAAATGGCCGACTTCCTGTTGGGTTTAGGGCGTGGCTCCAATTCAATTTTTGGTATGTTTGGGTATGATACAGGTGTGTGTCGAGTTTCGTATGTGTACGACAAAGTAAGCGAAATTTGTCTATGGAGAATTTCGGAAAAACTTCTAGGGGGCGCTATTGAGGCATTTAGCCACGCCCATGGGAAACGACTCTATCCGCTGAAAGAGCTCGCCATTCTTGACCCGTGGATGAAATTTCGTGAGGACACGACTTCGTTAAAGCCACGAAAAAGGCAAACGTAATTGTACGATAAAAAATCGTCAGTCGCCGCGGCGGCACACGGACGCCGTTCGTCGTATCTTCACAGCGTTCATAATGTAGCTTCAGCAACTGGTTCTGCATGTATTAGAAGTGGAATGAAGTTGATCGGGTGAAGTATGGATTTTTAATGAATTTTTGCGTACTTCCTGTTACCACCGGGGGGCGCTATGAGCCAGGCAGGAAGTCGATACATCAAAACGTTCAGGGAGGAGCCAACGTCATGTCCTTTGAATTTCAAGTGGCTACGACGAAGTATGTGCGCGTGAAAGGCAAACGAAATTTAAATTGGGATGATACACTTTCGCCGCGGCGGCACACGGACGCCGTTGCTCGTAGGGTCAAAGCGTTCATGATGTAGCTTCACCATCCGGGTCTGCATGTTTTAGAAGTGGAATGAAGTCGATTTGGTCAACTACGTATTTTTAACGAATTTTTGTACGTTTCCTGTTACCACCGGGGGGCGCTATGAGCGACGTACGCAAATAATATGTCGGATCGTTCAGGGTCTCTCCATAGATTTTTGCACCAAGTTTGAAGCGTCTACGATGAAGTATGTGGGCATGAGAGCCGTTCGTATTTACATGGCGAGCACCGAAACAGTCGCCAAACTTCGGGGCACGCCAGAGGCCAAGCGCTTTGAGCTACAGACCTGCGGAGCACAAGATAAGCTCAGCTAGGTCTGACGATGTTCTGAACCCAATTTGGAGCCGATCGGGCGTAATCCCTAGGAGGAGTTCGTTTTGCGTTTACAAACTTTGAAGCAAAATGGCGGACTTCCTGTTGGTTTTAGAGTATGTCATTTTATGAAATTTTTTGAAGATCTCGGGTTGATAGTTAAGTATACCAAGTTTCGTCCAAATCCGAGACGAAAAATGTAATTCCCTATGCGCGGTCTAGGGGGCGCTGTGGTGCCATTTGGCCACGCCCACATGCGAGACCACCACAGTACGCCGAGTTGCCACAGGTCCCAGGTGCGTGCAAAATCTCGTCCGTTTCTCGGCTTGGGAAAGGGGTCGAAATGGCGTTCGAAGTCGGATAATAATAATAATAATAATAATAATAATTAAAGCCGCAAGCGGCTATGACGGGCCCTCGCTCCACGCCACTCGGCGTCCCCGCTACCCCCGGGCCGCTCTTCGAAAACCCCCGCGCGCAACCGGACGTGGGCGGCTGCGTCGAGGGCGGTCCCCTCGTCGAACACGCGACGTTTCGAGCAAAACGGACAACGTACGATGGAGTTACGGCAGGTTTACGGTTCGTCCACCAGGGGGCGGTAACGGGATGTGGGCCGTTGCGTACGGGGTCGTGACCTCATCACACATGTGAAGTTTCGAGCCGATCGGACAATGTCGATGCAAAACGCGACATTTCCTGTGTCCACAAGGGGGCGTCTTGAGCGAGCTAGCGTACGATCAAATGGAGGCGTAGAGGGCGGGCCTCTGATCATGTACTGAAATTTTGAAGTGACTACGACCAAGTATGTGGGCGTGGAAGGCAAACGTAATAGCATGGCGACTAAACGAGCAGTTGACCAACTTTGTCGCCCCCTAGCAGCCACGCCGTTTCACGTAGAGAAAAGCTTTTAATAGTGTTTGACCAGCTCGGTCTCCTGATGATCTGTAGCGAATATGAAGTCAATCGGGCAAAATCCGTGGGAGGTGGCAGTTCACGATGGAGCGCTATTCCTGTCGCCGCCACAAGGGGGCCATTAGCCGTAGCATCATAGCGTTCACGAAATACCTTCACCAACTTGTTCGGCATGTTTTAGAAGTGGAATGAAGTTGATGGGGGCAACTATGTATTTTTAATGAATTTTAGCGCACTTCCTGTTACCACCGGGGGGCGCTATGAGTGACGTAGGAAAATAATATGTCGGATCGTTCAGGGTCACGCCATCATCATGTGCACCAAGTTTGAAGCCGCTGCGATCAAATCTGTGGGCGTGATAGCATTTAAACCTTTTTAGCTGAATTCGGGAACTTGGCCGTGCCCTAGTAGCCACGCCCTTTGACCTACACACCTGCGGAGCACAAGCCGTAATCAGCTCAGTCTGGAGATGTTCCGTGCCCAATTTGAAGTCAATCGGGCGAACTCCCTCGGAGGAGTTCGTTTTGCGTCAAAGAAATGCTAACCAAAATGGCCGACTTCCTGTTGGGTTTAGGGCGTGGCTCCAATTCAATTTTTGGTATGTTTGGGTATGATACACGTGTGTGTCGAGTTTCGTATGTGTACGACAAAGTAAGCGAAATTTGTCTATGGAGAATTTCGGAAAAACTTCAAGGGGGCGCTATTGAGGCATTTAGCCACGCCCATGGGAAACGACTCTATCCGCTGAAAGAGCTCGCCATTCTTGACCCGTGTATGAAATTTCGTGAGGACACGACTTCGTTAAAGCCACGAAAAAGGCAAACGTAATTGTACGATAAAAAATCGTCAGTCGCCGCGGCGGCACACGGACGCCGTTCGTCGTATCTTCACAGCGTTCATAATGTAGCTTCAGCAACTGGTTCTGCATGTATTAGAAGTGGAATGAAGTTGATCGGGTGAAGTATGGATTTTTAATGAATTTTTGCGTACTTCCTGTTACCACCGGGGGGCGCTATGAGCCAGGCAGGAAGTCGATACATCAAAACGTTCAGGGAGGAGCCATCGTCATGTCCTTAAAATTTCAAGTGGCTACGACGAAGTATGTGCGCGTGAAAGGCAAACGTAATTTAAATTGGGATGATACACATTCGCCGCGGCGGCACACGGACGCCGTTGCTCGTAGGGTCAAAGCGTTCATGATGTAGCTTCACCATCCGGGTCTGCATGTACTAGAAGTGGAACGAAGTCGATTTGGTCAACTACGTATTTTTAACGAATTTTTGTACGTTTCCTGTTACCACCGGGGGGCGCTATGAGCGACGTACGCAAATAATATGTCGGATCGTTCAGGGTCTCGCCATAGATTTTTGCACCAAGTTTGAAGCGTCTACGATCAAGTATGTGGGCATGAGAGCCATTCGTATTTACATGGCGAGCACCGAAACAGTCGCCAAACTTCGGGGCACCCCAGAGGCCAACCCCTTTGAGCTACAGACCTGCGGAGCACAAGATAAGCTCAGCTAGGTCTGACGATGTTCTGAACCCAATTTGGAGCCGATCGGGCGTAACCCCTAGGAGGAGTTCGTTTTGCGTTTACAAACTTTGAAGCAAAATGGCCGACTTCCTGTTGGGTTTTGGGCTTCGCCATAAGAGGATTTTGTGTTCATCTCGCATTGATGAACATGTGTGGCGATTTTGGTCCGCTTTCGTTAACGTCATTTTTTTCCCTATGGGTTTTTGAAAAGTTTGTAGGGGGCGCTATTTTGCCATTTGGCCACGCCCACATGCGAGACCACCACTCAACGCTAAGTTGCCACAGGTCCCACGTGCGTCTAAAATTTGGTGAGTTTTCGTGCATGGGAAAGGGGTCGAAACGGCGTTCGAAGTGGGAGAATAATAATAATAATAATAATAAACATTACAATATCTGGGATATTTTGCGCCAGGTCTATGCAGTACTTGGTTACTTGCTTGCTTACTTGTTGTTACTCGTCGGCTGGCACGTTGACTAATGTGCATGTCGAATAACAATAGGGACCTCCCTGGGTCGTTGACACAGGCTCGGGCCCTAATAATAATAAACATTACAATATCTGGGGTTTTTGCTGCCAGGTCTATGCAGTACTTGAGTACTTGCTTGCTTACTTGTTGTTACTCGTCGGCTGGCACGTCGACTAATGTGCATGTCGAATAACAATAGGGACCTCCCTGGGTCGTTGACACAGGCTCGGGCCCTAATTAAAGCCGCAAGCGGCTATGACGGGCCCTCGCTCCACGCCACTCGGCGTCCCCGCTACCCCCGGGCCGCTCTTCGAAAACCCCCGCGCGCAACCGGACGTGGGCGGCTGCGTCGAGGGCGGTCCCCTCGTCGAACACGCGACGTTTCGAGCAAAACGGACAACGTACGATGGAGTTACGGCAGGTTTACGGTTCGTCCACCAGGGGGCGGTAACGGGATGCGGGCCGTTGGGTACGGGGTCGTGACCTCATCACACATGTGAAGTTTCGAGCCGATCGGACAATGTCGATGCAAAACGCGACATTTCCTGTGTCCACAAGGGGGCGTCTTGAGCGAGCTAGCGTACGATCAAATGGAGGCGTAGAGGGCGGGCCCCTGATCATGTACTGAAATTTTGAAGTGACTACGACCAAGTATGTGGGCGTGGAAGGCAAACGTAATAGCATGGCGACTAAACGAGCAGTTGACCAACTTTGTCGCCCCCTAGCAGCCACGCCGTTTCACGTAGAGAAAAGCTTTTAATAGTGTTTGACCAGCTCGGTCTCCTGATGATCTGTAGCGAATATGAAGTCAATCGGGCAAAATCCGTGGGAGGTGGCAGTTCACGGTGGAGCGCTATTCCTGTCGCCGCCACAAGGGGGCCATTAGCCGTAGCGTCACAGCGTTCACGAAATACCTTCACCAACTTGTTCGGCATGTTTTAGAAGTGGAATGAAGTTGATGGGGGCAACTATGTATTTTTAATGAATTTTAGCGCACTTCCTGTTACCACCGGGGGGCGCTATGAGTGACGTAGGAAAATAATATGTCGGATCGATCAGGGTCACGCCATCATCATGTGCACCAAGTTTGAAGCCGCTGCGATCAAATCTGTGGGCGCGATAGCATTTAAACCTTTTTAGCTGAATTCGGGAACTTGGCCGTGCCCTAGCAGCCACGCCCTTTGACCTACACACCTGCGGAGCACAAGCCGTAATCAGCTCAGTCTGGAGATGTTCCGTGCCCAATTTGAAGTCAATCGGGCGAACTCCCTCGGAGGAGTTCGTTTTGCGTCAAAGAAATGCTAACCAAAATGGCCGACTTCCTGTTGGGTTTAGGGCGTGGCTCCAATTCAATTTTTTGTATGTTTGGGTATGATACACGTGTGTGTCGAGTTTCGTATGTGTACGACAAAGTAAGCGAAATTTGTCTATGGAGAATTTCAGAAAAACTTCAAGGGGGCGCTATTGAGGCATTTAGCCACGCCCATGGGAAACGACTCTATCCGCTGAAAGAGCTCGCCATTCTTGACCTGTGTATGAAATTTCGTGAGGACACGACTTCGTTAAAGCCACAAAAAAGGCAAACGTAATTGTACGATAAAAAATCGCCAGTCGCCGCGGCGGCACACGGACGCCGTTCGTCGTAGCTTCACAGCGTTCATAATGTAGCTTCAGCAACTGGTTCTGCATGTATTAGAAGTGGAATGAAGTTGATCGGGTGAAGTATGGATTTTTAACGAATTTTTGCGTACTTCCTGTTACCACCGGGGGGCGCTATGAGCCAGGCAGGAAGTCGATATATCAAAACGTTCAGGGCGGAGCCAACGTCATGTCCTTTGAATTTCAAGTGGCTACGACGAAGTATGTGCGCGTAATTGGGAAACGTAATTTTACGACAAAAAATCAGCAGTCGCCGCGGCGGCACACGGACGCCGTTGCTCGTAGGGTCAAAGCGTTCATGATGTAGCTTCACCATCCGGGTCTGCATGTACTAGAAGTGTAACGAAGTCGATTTGGTCAACTACGTATTTTTTTACGAATTTTTGTACGTTTCCTGTTACCACCGGGGGGCGCTATGAGCGACGTCGGCAAATAATATGTCGGATCGTTCAGGGTCTCGCCATAGATTTTTGCACCAAGTTTGAAGTGTCTACGATCAAGTATGTGGGCATGAGAGCCGTTCGTATTTTCATGGCGAGCAACGAAACAGTCGCCAAACTTCGGGGCACGCCAGAGGCCAAGCGCTTTGAGCTACAGACCTGCGGAGCACAAGATAAGCTCAGCTAGGTCTGACGATGTTCTCTACCCAATTTGGAGCCGATCGGGCGTAACCCCTCGGAGGAGTTCGTTTTGCGTAAACCAACTTTGAAGCAAAATGGCCGACTTCCTGTTGGTTGTCGGGTATGTCCGTAATGAGATTTTTTGAAGATCTTTGGTTGATGAATATGTTTACCAAGTTTCGGACAAATCGGTGTCGCAGACTGCCATTTCCTATGCGCGGTCTAGGGGGCGCTGTGGTGCCATTTGGCCACGCCCACATGCGAGACCACCATAGAATCGCAATTTTTGGGCTTCCCCCCCTGCGTGTTAAATTTCATCCGTTTCTCGGCTTGGGAAAGGGGTCGAAATCTGGTTCGAACTCGCGGAATAATAATAATAATAATAATAATACTAATAATTAAAGCCGCAAGCGGCGATGATCGGCCCTCGCTCGACCCATGCGACCGCGGGGGCCTGAGGCGTGCGGGGGCCGTGGCGCGAAGCGAGAATGGCGAAAAAGCGCTGCGGGAGCGGAAAAACGCAACGTGCGGTTCGTCCACTAGATGGCGCTACGAAGCCAGAAGCGGGTAGCGGCGTTCAGGAGCTGACCGGGATCAAGCCCCTGACGTTTGATGTGAATCGGACAATGTAAATGTAAAACAGGTCACTTCCTGTTACCACCAGGGGGCGCATTTGTATGAATCCAGATGTGGGTAGGTGTGATCAGGGGCTGACCAGGATCACACATGTCAGGTTTGAAGTTAATCGGACAATGTAAATGTAAAACAGGTCACTTCCTGTTACCACCAGGGGGCGCATTTGTATGAACCCAGATGTGGGTAGGTGTGTTTAGGGGCAGTGGCTCATCAAATATGAAAAATTTGAAGTCGATCGGACAAGTTAAGTGTAAACCAGGTCACTTCCTGTTACCACCGGGGGGCGCATTGAGTAAAGTGGGCGTGCCATTCAGCGGAACGTTCAGGGTGGAGCCATCATCATCTTCAGCAAGTTTGAAGCTGATAGGATGAAGTATGTGGGCGTTAGAGCTGTTAGAAGGTGAAATGGCGAGGAAACATGAAGTCGCCAAAAATTGGCAAGGCCGCAGAAGCCACGCCCTTTGACGTAGAGACCTATGGAGCACAAGGTTGGATCAGCATGGCATCTCGATAACCTGTAGGCAATTTGAAGTAGATCGGGCGAAATTAGTGGGAGGAGTTAAAGATTTTAATGTAAAAAATGGTCACTTCCTGTTACCACCGGGGGGCGCTTTGAGTAAAGTGAGATATTGATATATCGGGCGAATCAGTGACTCACCCCCATAATTTCCTTCAAGTTTGAAGTTGATAGGATAAAGCATGTGGGCGTGACAGCCAACCGAATGTTGGTGGCGAACGAGCCTATGTTTGGCGCCCATTGGAAGCCACGCCCTTTGACGTGTTGACCTACGGAGCACATGCTGTACTCAGCTAGGTCTGAAGATGTTGTCTATCAAATTTGGAGCGTGTCGGGCGAACCGTTTCGGACGAGTTAATTTGGCGCCAAAAACGACCAATTCAAAATGGCCGACTTCCTGTTGACATTTCACCATGACATTAAGAGGCTTTTTTGTATATCTGGGTATGGTACATATGTGTACCGAATTTTGTTGGTCTACGCCAAAGTAAGCGAAATTGTCTATGGGACTTTTTAAAATTTGTAGGGGGCGCTATTTCGCCATTTCGCGTCGGACATGCGCGAGCAGCACAAAATATCGAATTTCGGAAGAAGCCGGACGTCCGGCAAAAAGTTCACGCATTTTCGAGTTGGGGAAAGGGGCGAAATTGGGGTTTGAAGGCGGAGAAGAATAATAATAATAATAATAATAATAAACAGCGCGATTTCAATAGCCCCTCGGGCGAGTGCTACTCGCCGCTCGGGCCTAATAATAAACATTTGCATTTCAAGGTAGCGTTTTTTCCAACCAGGTCACTTGAGTACTTGATTACTTGATTACTTGCTTGATTACTTGTTGCTTGTCGGTGATCGGTGTGGATGTCGAATAACAATAGGGACCTCCCTGGGTCGTTGACACAGGCTCGGGCCCTAATAATAAACATTACAATATCTGGGGTTTTTGCTGCCAGGTCTATGCAGTACTTGAGTACTAGCTTGCTTACTTGTTGTTACTCGTCGGCTGGCACGTTGACTAATGTGCATGTCGAATAACAATAGGGACCTCCCTGGGTCGTTGACACAGGCTCGGGCCCTAATTAAAGCCGCAAGCGGCTATGACGGGCCCTCGCTCCACGCCACTCGGCGTCCCCGCTACCCCCGGGCCGCTCTTCGAAAACCCCCGCGCGCAACCGGACGTGGGCGGCTGCGTCGAGGGCGGTCCCCTCGTCGAACACGTGACGTTTCGAGCAAAACGGACAACGTACGATGGAGTTACGGCAGGTTTACGGTTCGTCCACCAGGGGGCGGTAACGGGATGTGGGCCGTTGCGTACGGGGTCGTGACCTCATCACACATGTGAAGTTTCGAGCCGATCGGACAATGTCGATGCAAAACGCGACATTTCCTGTGTCCACAAGGGGGCGTATTGAGCGAGCTAGCGTACGATCAAATGGAGGCGTAGAGGGCGGGCCCCTGATCATGTACTGAAATTTTGAAGTGACTACGACCAAGTATGTGGGCGTGGAAGGCAAACGTAATAGCATGGCGACTAAACGAGCAGTTGGCCAACTTTGTCGCCCCCTAGCAGCCACGCCGTTTCACGTAGAGAAAAGCTTTTAATAGCGTTTGACCAGCTCGGTCTCCCGATGATCTGTAGCGAATATGAAGTCAATCGGGCAAAATCCGTGGGAGGTGGCAGTTCACGATGGAGCGCTATTCCTGTCGCCGCCACAAGGGGGCCATTAGCCGTAGCGTCGTAGCGTTCACGAAATACCTTCACCAACTTGTTCGGCATGTTTTAGAAGTGGAATGAAGTTGATGGGGGCAACTATGTATTTTTAATGAATTTTAGCGCACTTCCTGTTACCACCGGGGGGCGCTATGAGTGACGTAGGAAAATAATATGTCGGATCGTTCAGGGTCACGCCATCATCATGTGCACCAAGTTTGAAGCCGCTGCGATCAAATCTGTGGGCGTGATAGCATTTAAACCTTTTTAGCTGAATTCGGGAACTTGGCCGTGCCCTAGCAGCCACGCCCTTTGACCTACACACCTGCGGAGCACAAGCCGTAATCAGCTCAGTCTGGAGATGTTCCGTGCCCAATTTGAAGTCAATCGGGCGAACTCCCTCGGAGGAGTTCGTTTTGCGTCAAAGAAATGCTAACCAAAATGGCCGACTTCCTGTTAGGTTTAGGGCGTGGCTCCAATTCAATTTTTTGTATGTTTGGGTATGATACACGTGTGTGTCGAGTTTCGTATGTGTACGACAAAGTAAGCAAAATTTGTCTATGGAGAATTTCGGAAAAACTTCAAGGGGGCGCTATTGAGGCATTTAGCCACGCCCATGGGAAACGACTCTATCCGCGGAAAGAGCTCGCCATTCTTGACCCGTGTATGAAATTTCGTGAGGACACGACTTCGTTAAAGCCACGAAAAAGGCAAACGTAATTGTAAGATAAAAAATCGTCAGTCGCCGCGGCGGCACACGGACGCCGTTCGTCGTATCTTCACAGCGTTCATAATGTAGCTTCAGCAACTGGTTCTGCATGTATTAGAATTGGAATGAAGTCGATCGGGTGAAGTATGGATTTTTAATGAATTTTTGCGTACTTCCTGTTACCACCGGGGGGCGCTATGAGCCAGGCAGGAAGTCGATACATCAAAACGTTCAGGGAGGAGCCATCGTCATGTCCTTTGAATTTCAAGTGGCTACGACGAAGTATGTGCGCGTGAAAGGCAAACGAAATTTAAATTGGGATGATACACATTCGCCGCGGCGGCACATGGACGCCGTTGCTCGTAGGGTCAAAGCGTTCATGATGTAGCTTCACCATCCGGGTCTGCATGTAATAGAAGTGAAACGAAGTCGATTTGGTCAACTACGTATTTTTAACGAATTTTTGTACGTTTCCTGTTACCACCGGGGGGCGCTATGAGCGACATCGGCAAATAATATGTCGGATCGTTCAGGGTCTCGCCATAGATTTTTGCACCAAGTTTGAAGCGTCTACGATCAAGTATGTGGGCATGAGAGCCGTTCGTATTTTCATGGCGAGCACCGAAACAGTCGCCAAACTTCGGGGCACGCCAGAGGCCAACCCCTTTGAGCTACAGACCTGCGGAGCACAAGATAAGCTCAGCTAGGTCTGACGATGTTCTGAACCCAATTTGGAGCCGATCGGGCGTAACCCCTAGGAGGAGTTCGTTTTGCGTAAACCAACTTTGAAGCAAAATGGCCGACTTCCTGTTGGTTGTCGGGTATGTCCGTAATGAGATTTTTTGAAGATCTTGGGTTGAT